>NC_081142.1:12363588-12690854 GCF_958295425.1 Solea solea
CAAACCAGCCAACAATGTCTGGAGGTTTCCTGATTTCAATAAAGTTTTTAATAAAGCTTTGAAGCTGGCCATTATAGGTTATTGATAATTAGGGATTAATCTGATAAACAATTGACTTTCAACAGGGAACAAGCATCCTTTGGAGTGGATATTATTTATGGACTTTGGTTGAAGGTTTCAGTTTCAGACACTGTCTGTTCACCACAACCTCTGTCTGCGGTTCAGTTGAAGTTCTTTCCTCACTGAACTCTAGCATCAGGCAACGCAGACAACTGTGAACTTCCCTCTATGACTCAGCACTGTGTGCTATCCATATTTAATCGATGAAGTCATGATGGTCATGATGGAAGGGACAAAAGATAAACAGTAGTAGGGCATGTCCATTATTGAACCACAGCAATCATTCTGTATTCACTTTTTTTATTTACATTTAAGAAAAACCTAATCAGGTGTCATGTTTAAGTAAATGCCAAATTAGACTGTGCAGATACATTTACAAATTGAATGACGACGGCTGACGTCCCGTCAATGCAGCTGTTCAGATAACACACATGGGTGTTTATCACTAGAGTGTTGAACCAGCCAACTTCAAGTCACAGCTGACTGGGATGTTTCCCCTTTATTCCCACCACTGAATGTGATCCCAAAGGAAATGCTCAGATTAAAAAAAAAAACTCCATTCTTCTGCTAACAACTTTCTAACATCTGTTCCTCATTTTTTTGTGAGAGAGGATGTCACAGAAACAGCAGAGGGTGCAGGGGCTGAGGGAGGAAGGAGGGAGGCGCTTTCTCAAATCTCTAAAATAGAGGAAGTTGAGAGCAAACATCCCATTTTACTCAACTTTTAAGAGTTGATGAGGAGGGGAAACAAAGAGGTTGTGAGTGATGATGTCAGAAGTAATACTGCTTTTGAAAATATCACATGAGCAGCCAACGCCTGACCAAACTGCTGAGGAGCTCATTTACACTTAACAGTGGATAAAAAAAACACTTAATATAAACTAGAGAAAGCACTCAGAGAGCACAAACTTCTGACAAGGTCACTCACTTTCCCACATCACCACCAAAGTGTAATAATTTCTTCCTTTGGTCAAAACAAAGGATTTTTAATCCATTATTTACTTTTTGAGTTATACTGTTCACATCAGAAAATAAATGTGGCCAAAACCATAACCTTCTTGGGGAGGTACTGACAAAAACAATAGTAAATACCCAAACCCTCAGAAATGCGTAAGCAGGTCAGAGTTCAGAGAACATACACCCTAATGTGGTTAACAAAAAAATGTATCAGCAGCTATTTTAATAGCTTTTCTGCTTTTCAGATAGATAGATAGATAGATAGATAGATAGATAGATACTAGGGATGCACAATATTATCTGCACGATATCGGTATCAGCAGATATTGGCTTTGAAATGTATTATCGCAAACACGCCAAGATCCGCCAATATGAGTAATGACTAAACTAGGCTAAAAAAGCTGCTACCTTCTTGACTTCTATGCTAGCGTCCACTGCAGATATTAGTTTAAGATATATTTATTTTGCACAATAAAGATATTTTATAACCACATCTGCTGTGACATATGTATGAAAACTAAGCAAAAAGACCCTAATAAAATACTAGATCAGAGCAATTCTATCAGCGATATTAATCATGTTAAAACACTGGCAGCCAAGTTCTTGCCACATACTGTAATACATATTCACATCCATTTTTACATAGAATATGTCCTTGTTTCCATGATTCACATTCAGGCGGTGGCACAGCTTGATAGTGACCATATGTCCTGATTCACCACACACATCAGTGAGTTTGTGTTGGGTTTCCCTGCCTCCTCGACTTGGCCCCACGACTTTCCTTTCTTTACAGACAAAAATAGAATAGTAGCAGGCAGCTACAGGCTAGCTGGATCCTGCTAATTAGCTTGGAGCAGCTAGCTGGATACTTTCCCCCTGTCAATATGAATTAATGACAAGTGTAAAGGGAAAACAATCCTCATTAGTCAACTTAACCTTAACTCACCTGAAGCGCGGGGAGTCCTTCAAACACTCCTCAAAATCCACGGTTATCTTCATTTTGCCGCAGTCACTGGCTCTCCTTCTCTCTAAGATTAAACACAATAATCCAGACTCAGTCTTTCTGGCTGATTAGCTTATGTGCTAACGTTCTTCCAGCTGGCTCCACTCTGTCACTCACTGCTCTGATAGCCAGCTAGTCCCGGAGGCTAGCAGCTACACGGAGAACGTAGCGGCAATGCGACCATAAAACAACACGGTGCTCAAGGTGCGAGAGGCTTCGAGGAAACGGACAGACTGTTAGAGACAGCGGTCAGCAGTGGAGACAGGGGCGAGTCACCCGGTAGCTGCTCAGGTCATAACAGCCAGTGGGAGAGTAACAGCGGACTATACACACATACATACACACACACACATACACACACACGCGCGCATACACATATACACACAGATCGTCTATTCCGGAAAGAGGGATCACTACCACCCTGTGCTAATGTGACCGACTTCTGCCGAGTGTATACCGTAGAAGTGTGTTTCTGAAAAGGATCGCAGTTTATTCACCACATTCATCACTGTTTTAAATATGACACTTTTTTCTTTTTATTTCACAAATGCGTTATTTTGTCAAATGTTCATATTATTTTACTTTTTTGGGGGCTTTTTAACTACGGAAGAGGATTAGGGCCACATCTGGATTTTTTTTTTTTGAAACAACATTAAAAAAATTCATAAACAAATAGCCAGATTATTGCGGGGGAAAGGGTCAAAATTCTGTGGAAAAAAGTCAAACTTTAATTCTGACGTTTTTCTCAGCTAATTGGGATTTTTCTCATAATTGTCTTTTTCCTCAGAATTAGGACTGATTTTGACTGTGGCCCTAATCCTCTTCGATAATTAGCATATATTGAACAAATCACTAATTCACTTTTATGATCACCTACTTTTTTTAAGATGTACCTCAAAAAAAATTATCTGATAATAGTACAAATAAGTGCCTTGCAGCCATAATAATGATATATATATTTGTTCACTGTGAAAAGGTTTTTTTGGGTTGTTATGTTCATAATTGGCTTGTTTGTTCTTTTTCACTCGCGTCACATAAAGGCAAGTCTGTTTACTTTTTAAGAAGTGATTTTTTAAAACGAGGTCACAAAGTGAGTGTCAGTACGTGAGAAGGTGATGCCGAGTTTGGCTGATAAAGATATTTTATGCCGGACAATTCGGTAAGAGTGATCCCTCTGTGCTTGCACGCACAATCTTTGGACGAGTTGACAGGAGCTTCCTGATCCAAAGGAATTAACGTTGACGTAGGACAGACGCCCTAATTCTGCCTCTACTGTGTCTTCAACGGCGGCTCTCAAAACAAACCATCACTTCTCACTAGCCAAAAATGACAAATAAAATGTTTACACAAGACGAATGTGTTTTGAACGTTTTGTAGTTTTTCATCGAACAGTGAAAAAAACCCACAACCCTAGGTCGAATTACTGCGATGCTGCGTTCACGTTCATCTGGGAAAAAAAGAACCCACTACACTTCACACGTAGGACTCCAAACAGGGAGATAGACTTATGTTGCGTTCCAGCACCATCTCATGGTAAGAGAAAGACACTGTCACAGAAAAAAACCCACAAAACGTCTAACTACCACGAAAACCAGGACATGATGCTTTGTTCAGGCTGCCAGAAAAGAATTCGGATTGTTTTTTGAAAAAAAAAAAAAAGCAAAACACAATAAAATATAAATGTTATTCATGTAAAATGCCTACAATTTGAACACTGAATCTTCCCATTATCCACAGATTAGATTATTTGTGCATACATATAAGTACACACCTGTCTGTAACATCTAATATCAGGAGTCATTTTTGACTCCTCTACACCCATATATAATTAATCTCAAACTGCAAAACCTATTTGACCCATAAAATTAAGATTACATCATGTATGAAGTTTTATATATAAATATAACTAAGGTTTGTTGCATTTGAATTTAAGAACTACAAAAAGTGTTTCCATATTTCAAACACCCATCTGTTGAGTTTTGGGAGGTTTTGAAATATCACATTTGACATAGAGAAAAGAATGTGATGCATATTTTTAGTTGACGAAATATTAAAACACTTCTATCACATCGATCTCTAAATAAAAGGTGTTCACTTTGAAAGACAAAAATCGCAGTGACAGGGAGCCACTGCAGAGGGGCTGAAGAGCCACATGTGGCTCTAGAGCTGCAGGTTGCAGACCCTTGGTACAAACAAAGGGTTAATCCAGAGGTATGGTTGCAATTATTTAAAACAATCTTGGGTTACAAACACTTTGCCTTTGTTATAGTGCTTTTGAACTACCTGCAGTAACCAAAACATGACAAACTATTCATTCAAACAAAGTGAAAAACACTGCATGTTTGTCACATAATCACAGATATTGTTTTCTTATCATTGAATTTTTTACATCAGTTCTCCAGCTCTAAAAGGGAAATCAAACAAATTTACTCTTTCTAACCGAAGCTTCAATTAGACCTGTTTAATAACAGACAAAACAGAATACACACAATCTGAACATGCAAACGGGAAGTACGATAAACAAAACAAAGAAAAAACAACAGCACATGGATGTAATATCCATATGTTTTGAAGACACAGTGCAATGATGGGGCTGTTTAACAGTCTATCATTCTTAGAAAATGACCAAAAAAAAACCCAACAAACTCAGACGTAACATGAGGGGAATACACCTAGAAAGGAAAAACATTAACATGGAGCATAGCCTGTTCACTTTACACACATGTACATAATTACATAAGAGGCACATTTTTGACAGGTAATAACACCTACAGTGAGGTGATCAGTCAGTTTCTGGACAAAGCCTGTCCTCTTGACGAGAAGATACTGATCATCATCTCGGCTTCTACGCAGCCATCTTTTCTGCCCATTTACAAATTCAGTGGTTAAAATAGAAAACATAGTGGTGTCAAAAACTGTCTTTCTACACGCACATCCCTGCCTGATGTTAAATGTTTTGTCCATTTGCTAGACTTAGTTCTTGTCGTTTTAAAGGTTTTTCTTTCACCTGCATCATGAAGGGGGGAAAAAATTCAACCTGTAAAAAACTGCACATGGACATTTTTAAGCCAAGTCTTGCCATTGCTCTGATTGTATTTTCGTGGGACAATACTCAACACTTCCACAGTGAGGAAACTAAAGGATAACAATAAAGAAATCGCAA
Source organism: Solea solea (assembly GCF_958295425.1). Taxonomy (NCBI): domain Eukaryota; kingdom Metazoa; phylum Chordata; class Actinopteri; order Pleuronectiformes; family Soleidae; genus Solea; species Solea solea. The sequence goes on from NC_081142.1 coordinate 12,368,832, forward strand.
CACCAGACAAACTCAAGAGTCCTGACATAATTACTTCATAGTTCTACAGAAGAGGATTGGGGTCAAATGTAAATAAAGATGGCAAAACAACCTGAATCCTGAGATTAAAGTCAGCATTCTTTTTCAATTCTGACTTTTTTTTCCCCCCTCAGAATTCTGGCTTTCTTATTTTTTTCAATTTTGTTTCCTAAAAGATCCATGTGGCTCAAATCCTCTTCCGTATAGTTCAATGTTCAACTGTAAGTGAAACTCAGTCTGCAACAACTTTTTAGGTCAAATTTTGTTTGCACTAGGACATACTCTCCTTTTTCTCCCCTCAATACTCAAGTGACCTCACACATTACACAAATGATTTGTGTTATGCGATTACCTGCAGTAATCCTCAGTGGTTTAACTCCACCACATCCGTGTCAGTAGCAACTTTCTTTCACTTTGGGATTTTTGACAATCCCAGCCTGCATTGCACAAGACGCTTTTAAATAAATCTGACATTAAATTAAATACCATGTCAACATAAGACGGGTGAGAAATGAAAACATGAATTAGTTTATTGTATAGGTCCTGTAATACATTACTCACAAACCCTGAATAATGAAGCTCACATGATTAGAGGTCAAACACGAGAGCACAGTGAGCGAGCGCTGGTTTCTTCTTTGTCACATCTACCCTAGTGCCTGGTTCTTAAAGCTGGAACGTGTGGAAAACAATGTTTTCTACAGTAGCATGAACTAAAAAAAAAAAGATTATCAAACAATCTCATTAAGGAGGATGGGAAGAAAATGCAAAGAAATGTTTAATATTATGACTTTACTCAAACACAAAGTTTTAGTGTGATGTTCTTTCCTTCTCAAGAGAAGGTTAATACGAAGTTTGAGGCAAAGGGCAAATGTAATACTTGTATATGGATTATTTTGACTTGATCTTGAGCAAAAAGCCATGCAGCCGACAGCAAGAATAACAGATATATATGTAAAGGTCCAGTGTGTGACATTTAGTAGGGTTACTTGGCAGACATTAAATTGATGTTCATAAGCATGTTTGTGTATAACTGCTTTCAAATAAAAAATGAGTTGGTTTTCTTAGCCTTAGGACAAGCTTTTAATATATATGTCAGGGCAAGGGCCTTGCTTTACGGAGGACGTAAAGAAATACCTAATCCTTTCTGGTATGTGAAGGCCACCGTGGTTCTCTGACATCCTTGGGAGAGGGCGGGGGGTGAGTCCTTCGTTTATTACAATCTGCCGTCACACCACTAGATGTCACTCATTCTTATACACTGGAACTTAGATTTTTATTTATTGATAAGATTTTTTAATGAAATTCATAATATGTAGGCTATGTTGTCATTTTACTGTTGTTGTTTCACTAATCTATTGATCCTAAATTATCGATCTAATAAGTTATCTTATTCTGATGGCACAGCATTACAGGTAAGCCACTGAACCCATTCGTTCACCACTGATCACAAATTATAAAAAACTTTGTCAAAAATGTACTGAAGGTGTGGGGGGGGGGGTCATATTTTGTGGGTCATGAAGGAGAAAAAAAAGCAATAAAAGCCATCTGGAGAGCAGCAGGGAGAATAGATACTGCGGTCATGCCTCAGACATGTCTTTACTGAAGCCGTGGGGTTCCCCTGGCATGCTCCAGGGCTGACATACTGATTCTTCAGCCTGCAGAGGGGACTGTGAAGTGGCCAGATGGGAGTTCTGGTAATCAGACAGGTTTTTTTTTTTTAAAGGCCGTTGTCCTCCTTTCAGGGAAGAATCACAAATTCTTCAGTCCAGTTGAGGTGGGAGGGCAAAAATTCTTGGCAACAGGAGAAAAAGGAGGAGGGACCAATAGTCTTTGTTTGTGTGTTTGTTCTGATTCTGAGGTTAAAAAAAAACTGCTTTTTTTTTTGAAGGTCACATTGCACAGTTCTTTGCAATCAAAGAGACATGAGACTGGGAGGTTATTGGCTGTTGAAGCAGTGTCTAATCTATGGCCCAGTGTTAAAGCAGCGCAAGGGCGGCGTTCGTCAAGATCTTCGGCTGACACACAGGGCTGAGGGTGGGAGATGGGCCTCACCTACGACTCCAGAGAATCAGCTGGAGGAAGAAAAAAAACACCAAGCACATGATTAGAGGCAAGTTCAAAGGAGGAAAAAAGAGACTGAAAACATATCTCTCATTCATGTACTGGCCTTTGTTCTGTAATCCCTCAAACAGATGAGTTTGTGGAGACAGAACGTGACCACAAACTCATTACAAATAAAATAGTTTGTTTTAGTCCTCAAGTTTTACTACTTTTATTCTCAAGATAAAACCTATTCATCGCCATTATTTTTACTTTCTTCAGCGTCCCTACCTTTTTATATACTGTACAATGTACTTTTGTTCAGAAATAGTAGACATATCGAGAGCAGGTTTGTGAGATTAAAACCCCATCACAATTAAAAAGAAATTCATGGGTTATATTAGGGATGACCACTTTTTCCTGTCCAATACCAATACCACGACCTTGGACCTTGAGTATCTAATGCCAATATTGGACCGATGCCATCCTTGTTACGTCATTTAAACTACAATTTTTTTTTTATCACCAATATCTATCAAGTAGAAATAAACAGCCAATATCTAATGGACTGTGTTTAGAGTAGAATTTATGTTAAATGTAAGGTTTTTGGAAAGCATCAGATGTCTTGCTTTTTCTTTTTCCGATATCCAATCCAGTGATTTTGACCAGTATTGGACCAATACCAATCAGCCAAGAAGCCAGTATTTTATTTTAACACCCATGTTGACAGGATTCAACAACCTTTTTTGCAGTTGTAATACACCACTATCTTTTTTCTTAACACAGAACTTGGTGGACTGGAGCCTGTGCAAATTATTTATCCAGATGTACACAGGTTCCGCTTTACCTTCATGTGGTGGGTCAACACTGATCTCCTCTGTCTCCTCCCTCGCCTCCTCTGTGTCGTCCTGCATCTCTTCGTCTTCATCTTCGTCTTCTTCCAGTTCGCTGGCGATGAGCTGGCGGGCCAGCTTGATGTTTAGGCCCTCATTGTAATGCATCTTCCTCATCATCTGGAAATGGCTCTTTTTGGCTGCGGAGGGCGAGGCATTTTTAATTGACTGAACTAGAATTCCTCATGTATGTCATCACAGATACAGATGTATGTCTGCACAAACCAGCAAATATGGTCACAAACTCCACTTCTGTTTCTGAACAGTTTGATGTCACAGTAAAGTTGCACTTAAAAAAAAAAGGAGGATGTGGATTTTGGCTTGGCACTGCAGTGCAGTTCCTGTGAAATGGGATAAATTGGCTGTCTTGAAAGGACTAAGTATTTGATGTTTATCACATCAAATACATGACATGAAAAAGAAAATAGTTTTAACCCTTAGAGCATTTTGGCTGCTTTTTTCCATGAATATGTTTAAACATACAGTTTAAATGTGCACTCCAGAGTGTCTTATATTCTTTTTTTCAGCACAACCTTGGTAATTTGATATACACACAACTATATAAATATATCTGAGCAGAAAAAAAAACTATTTTGTGACTTCTGCACAATCACTGCTACTTTATATCACTACTAAAAATGTGACATAACATGAATCATCACTTTGACTCAACAACACATAAGAAGATGGAAAAAAATGCATTTTTTAAAGCCTGAATATGTGACCTATAAACACACACCACCAGGATGTCCATATGAGGAGTTGTGTATTATTCCCACTGCAATTTACCATGGGTGCACCTGCAGCAAGAAACATTCCTTCTCGTCTTGTTTTTTTCTTAATCCGAGACTTAACTCACATTTCCCTCTCAAGCTGTAAAACTAATGAGTTGGCGTGTTTACAGCTGTGTGTCAAAAACTGCCAAGGCAGCAGTTCAGCAGTTACATTACACAACTGGATGTGAAGTGCCCAGAGTGTCCTCTTGCTTTATTACCTACTTAATTCAAATATAATTGTGAAACAATTGGCAAGCATTGGAACGGTTACATAGCTCTGGCACCTTTATAATTCAAAGAAGTTCATCGTGTGTGTCAGAATGCATATAGAAGGGCAATAATGCCTGAAAACAGTCAAAAACACTGGTTGACAGTAACTGTCCATTAACAGGTGAACTGAAGGCCCACCTTGTAGGTGTGGGTGTGATAATTTACCTTGTTCTTCAGGAGTCAGCTCCTCTTCCTCCTCCTCCTCCTCACTGCTCTCTTCCTCTTTACACATGAAGCGAGGATCTGAACCCTCTGCTTCAGCCAGCCTTTTAAAAAGAAGACAGAGACAAGAAATAAGACAAAACACTTGAGAAATATTGATGAATTATCCGTCTATTGCAGTTCCTCTGCTGTGTTTTTTCTTCCATCATATTAAATAAGCACATGATCAAACAGACACAAGAGATCAACAATAGCTCCCACTAACTCACTGTTGAGAAATTGTTAAAAAAAAAGGCCTACTACAAACAAATATTGGAGGAACAAAGATGTAGAGATTTTAGGCGAGGGGGAAGAGAGAGTAAGTACTGTGAGAGTGTGGGAGAACTCAAGCAAGAGATTAAAATAACACGAGTTACGATCCACATCTCTCATGCTTGTAAAAAAAAAAAAAAGTTTCAAAGCTGTGGTGGGTAACTTCTGAATTAAACAAATGTCCATTACATTTAAAACCACCGTCAAATGAGTTCCAAACTCCTAAAAGAAACCTATCAGCCCCACACGAGTCTCACTGTGTTCCTCAGTGCAGCAGCGTTTTCTTCGTGTCAGCGACTGAGTGATGCGCTTTTTGGTAAATGAGATTTGACAGAGGTTCAATTGACTCGCAAGCCCAGAGCTGATCACTACCCTCTTTGTGGGCAGACATACACATACTTGAACCACCACATTCCATCCCTGAATCGATGCACTTATGTAAGCACGATGACCCACAGCAAATACACTTCTCAAGCTCCCTTTACATCCTGCAGACCATTCCGAGTGATGGATGTTCATTTGTTAACTTCAGTTCAAAAGACTGAGACAACAAAGGTGCTGTTCACTGGAGCAATCCACACTTGCTTCAGATACCTTAAAAGGAGATATTTTGTCACAAAACTGTTATTAACTTGTATTTTTCAGTATGCAGTTACCATTTACTTGTTCTATACTGGTTTTGGCTTCTGGTTCTTGTTTTAGGACACTACAAAACTAAAAGCTAACACTATAACCTTACAGCAGCAACAGTAATAGCTACTGTTTATCTTCATGCAGCTACAATAACACATTTCAAATGGACATTTATTCTCTTCCATTTTACAACTTGTATTTTGACACTTGTTTAACCAGTCTGTTCTCTCACTATGTGGTTTATCTAGATTTCAAAGGAACTCTACGTGAGGTAAAATGTCTCCAACAAAAATAAGCATGTTGACAATTGCTTTGAGACACAAGAAATTCACTGTTCCTACAATGTAAAACACAATTCTTTCATCAGGAAGATCGGGTGTTTATGATTCAACAGCTTGTGTGACAGGAAGAAAGCATAGGAATCCCTTCTACGTAAACAAAGAAATGCCGTCAGCTGCTGTTAAACTAACAAACTGTCTTTACATTATCATTATGTTCTCAAGAGGACCGTGGATTTACAACATACCATTTCAGTAGAACTGGTTGTTTTCATATTGTGTCTGACTTCTCTGTGACTCTCTTATATTTTGACCTACAGTACAGGCTACTGGTTTAAACCAGGAGACCATTCTCACTGTCGACAACAGTGTGGCCTTTTCAGGGGAGAGAGGCTACAGTTTGTCAAGATGCAGTGCCTGGAGCACTGGGAGGACACTGCCTGCTTCATTTTCCTGCACTTATTGTGATAAGTGCGATATTGTCCCAGAAATGATTGCAATAAACGATAATATTTTCGTTCTGAGACTATTTTCATCTAATATGAAGATAATGGAATAATGATGAAGGTACACCTTTTCCAAGATCAATAAACATTTATTTCTAAAGAATATTTAAAAGTGGAACTGGAAGACATTTTAAATATGCACAATAAATGAACAAAACAACCAACTCTCTGTCAACAAAAAATGCACTGAAATAAAAACCACACACAACCAAAACAATAAATAAAATGGATGTAAACAAAATTGCATTCATTAACAGGCAAAACTGCCTAAATAATTGAAATAAAGTGAAAGTGGAGTGGTCATTCAGTCTCTTTGGTAGAGAGAGAGAGAGAGAGAGACGAGGAAAACAAACAAGCATGCAAATGGAAATAATCGTGGCCGAAAAAATTCAAAAATCAAGCTCATTTTATTTATCGTGTGATTAATTGCGACAGGCCTATGTGAGTGTGTGTACATTTGCAACCTTTAACGTTAGATACCTGCCTATTATATAATAAAAATATAATCAAATAAAACCTTTTAATACATTTCAAACTTGTTGCAGCAGTAGCCAAACAATTTTTACACTGTGTACCATCAGAGTAAGGTAACCTTTGAGTTTCTTAGGAGGTCAGAGACCAAGATCATTCAAGGTAATTGGAAAAAAAGCTACATACTGTGTCACCTTCTATAAAAAGGGTAGGATACTTGTTGGGCTAGACCGAGGCCAAACTGATTCTCCCTCCTGACCCCGTTTGCTTCCTCTCTGCCTCTGTACTTAATATGCACATCATCTCTTTATTATCGAGGTGTCTTTCTTACTTTGATGCCAGGTCGTCAGCTGGGAGTCCACCGTGGCCGTCCGAGTCACTCTGTGCCCCTTCGTCATCGTCATCCCCCACCATCCTGAAAGAGAGAAATCAACTAAATAAAGGGAAAATGAGGGGGGGGATTAGGAGTGAGAGCAATATCCATGCAGGAAAGGTGACAGATGAGTACCATGGGAAGAGACGGGAGAAAAACCTGTGACGAGTGTAAGCCTTAATCACATTTTAACTGTAAGGGGAAAAAAAAGGGAAAGAGCTGCATTGGGTCAGTAAAAATCAGCTCATCAAGGAAGAGAGCAATAGTCCATTCAAGCGGAGTCAGTAATGAGCCACCCTGATGTCATACATCAAAGTGCCTCAATTAACTCGCACGTATATACTTTGTAGACTTTCTGTTAAGATTAAAAGGAGAGCCATTATATTACTATGAACTTCAGGTTTTACTCAGGAGATACAGAAAACTAGCAGCTTAGTCTGACCTGTTGTAAGGTGTGTTGGGTTCATCGATCTTCATCAGGCCATAGTCTTTGTCAGGTGGATGGTACGTGGCCAGGATGTTCATCTCATCCCATTTCTGCGATTTCTTCCTGAAAAAGTAAAAAGAAAAGAAAAAAGAACAGAGATCAAAAACAATTACTTGATTAATTGATTACTAAATTAATCTAATTAATAATTGATATGTGGACCACGACTGCAGAGCGCCTTTTCAAGTTCACTGGGGAAAAGAGTAACCAAATTTAATCTAGGTCTTAAAATGCCCCAGTTTCATCTCAGACTGAATTATTTTGGGAACTCACAGATGAAAAAGCACTAAAATGTCATCTGCACTAATTTAGTTCCTTGAGGACTTTCAGTTAGTGTCATGGTGTTTGCTTCAAGGTAACAAGATGCAAGTAAGGGCCTGAGTGAGATTTACAGTTGATCAACTTTGAGAGAATTAGGTCAAGAGCTGAACAAACACTTGATAACTCTGTTTTTTGAAACACGGCTGTTCCCCATTTCTCCCAAATTCAATCGCATCTCAGGAATAAGATGGACACCTCCGCATCCACCATCAGAGATTTATGTTCAGAATAAGAATAATCCTTGCTGCACTTCCATCATCATTTCATAAAGCAAGATTAGGCCCAGATCCCACTTCTTACATGACATTAACATGTCTAGGGTGACACTGATATTGACTTGTTTATTGTTTGTGATTCATAGCACGTACATCACATTATTGAGGTGCTGTTAAAAACTAAGAAAGAGGCGTGCATCTCTCATTTATTGTTAACAATTATCCAACTATTTTTAATGAACAATTTCAACTATCGGTTAAGGAAAATGCACACAATTTGTGTTACACCATTGACCAATTACTTCAAATTGACATTTTCCTAATCTATATGCAAATACACAATCACAGCCTCTGTGTGTGTTTATACCACAAGACTGCAGCAGGAGAGGGTTTGTCTTCCTCACAGCAGCATCGCTGTCACTCACTGCAGACGCTCAGTTCTTGTCTGGGTTTACACCTTGTTGTTGAAAACCTTCAGTGTCTTTGATTCACTGCTCTGCTCGTCCTGTGCGCTTAAGAGGAGGGGCATATCAATGCTAGCTGTGTTTTGGTGACAAAGTTACACACTGGAGCTTCAATATCTGAGAGAAGAGTGTGTGTGAGAATGCTGGGTGTTCCTCAGTAGTGCTCTACTCTGGTGTGTTTGTAGTTAAACAATCTAGATGCAGGCAACTGGATTGGCTCGGCTCTCTTCCCTCCAAACTGATGTCCCCTTTGAATCCACTGTGATCCACTCGCTCATTCAGAGGAAAATCATCACATAAACGGTATGATATAGTGATTAAACACATGCCTCTGCAGGGGGAAAACAGACAGCATGCACTCAATACAGACATGTACGCCTCACGTGATGATGACAATCATTCGAGGGTGGTCAACAGCTCGTGGCACAACGCTTTAGTAAAACTCATTAAACAGAGTGAATCATCACTGAGAGACGAGCTGTGCTATCAGGTAGCATAGTAAGACAGGAGTGGGGGAAAGGTCCAGCTCTGTGTCCAACACTATTACAGACTGAAGATAAAAACAGCAGCCGCAGGACTTTGTTTAACAGTGTGGCAACAGAGACTGAAACTGAGGAAACTTCACACAATGTGTCAAGACAAAAGCACAGGTTAGGGATAGGAATATAAACTACAGGGGGTTAGGGTATGTAAAGTAAGGCAAACAAAAAACCTGCAGCTTGAATAACTGATTATAATAAAGTTCTTTTCAATTGAATGAAATTACACTTCTATCCCTTAGATGTGTTGCCCACCTCTGTATTAAATGACAGACAATAAAGAGTGAGAAAATGAAGCATTTGTACTCCTCAGTGCCTGCTTTGTGTTGATGTGACTGTTGTCGATACCCACTTGATAAGTTTGCCAACAATTTACTTTAATCTAATCTGTACAAAGGAGGATAAATTATCCGAGTGCTACTTTTCTGTCCACATTATGGATACTGTCATGTACCGTCATTCGAACTGTCTATCACACAGCTAGGATGAGGCTTTCAGGACAGTGAAGGAGGGATTGAGTTTCATGGAGGCATCTGTGAATTATATATGACTGGGTCTGAGCCTTTGACATCACTGTTAATGAAATAATAGTAGAGGGATAACAAAAAGTCTCCAATGGGTCAAAAAAGCAAGTCGAGCATGACTGTCTTACAGTAGCAACAATGAAGTTTAAAAGGATAATGCTCAAGCATTCATGACATTTTTTCAAAACTTAAAGTATCTACTAAATGTTCACTCTGTTATAAGCCTGTGAGGTAGAATAAATACACATAATTGGAGCTGCTAGGAAATTGCACAAATTAAATATTATGGTTCCTGTATAGTTATATACATAATCGCACATAATCAGTTTGTGGTTTCCAGGAGTTCACTTCTACAGATTGTATTGGTCTCCACACACTAAAAGGTGATTTAAAAACCAGAGAACTGAACTCTAGAGAGTGAGAATGTAAGCAAATCTCCTGGATCCATGTTCTGAAAAACTTTGTCTGGGTTGTATTTTTCTGCTGTACACCCAAGTACTGTTGATAGTTTTAAAAAAAAAAAATGGTTGAGGGTCAAGTTAAAGAAAAAATAAACGGTACAATAGCATCTTATCAGTGCACACAACGCAATAAATGATTGTCAGTGTAGGAGTGGATGCAGGTATGTATGACAGTGTATGTTTTGAATGGCAGAGCATAATCACAAATTGTTCTTCTAATCTACTTAAACCTGGTGCTTGAACACATACACAGGATTCTTCCAGGAAACCATTTCTTCTTCACTTCCCTTGACTGTCTTTTCTATCAACAGACATAATGCCTGACACACAATTGTAATGGTGCTCAGTAATTACTGCCATCCTTCAATGGCCTTATTTCTCATTGTGTGGCTCAAAATCTGGACCTAATGGAATAGCGGAGGCCGGGTGAACAATAGAAAGTATGCATATTGAACTTTAACCAACAGACACAGTTATCCATTTCAATGCACACAACATATGTGGCAACTGTTCATTCCTAGTGCCTGTACCACCCGTTTATTGATTAATAAATGACTTAACTTATTCTTCAACTATTTTAAAATTCAATTAATCAGTTAGAGTCTTTCTTCAATAATTAAAACAAGTTCTCAAGCAAATAGTCTAAATGATGGAAAGATATTGTCGATTAACTAATCTGTTTCAAGGAATTAAAATCCTAATATGAAACTCAGTTGATGACACTGCCCAAACCAACTGTAACAGCAGGCAGAATCTCCACCCAGCATCAATGATTTAGCAGCATTTGGCTGGTGGGTGGTGTTAATGCATCTGACTGTGAATCAGACAGGATTCAATTGTGGTAAAACCTTTAAAGCCACAATGTGTTTGTGCACTCACACTGTTGGACATTTTTTATGACTTCAACATATTTTTAAGCTACAACATTCTGAATAATTCTTTTAATAATTCGCTCCCTGTTGTTGGTTTTTTTCTAATTTAAAAAACAATATTCCCTAATACCTGCACATTTCCTCTAAATACTAAAACTTAGTAATCCTGTGCCATTTATGCAGGGATGAACAGAATCATACTGCCACCTTAGCTAAAAACTAATTACACTGGAAAGAATGCAGCCAAATTTAGCAGTATCATTCAGTGACCGTTAACCTGAGAGGAGACAGACAGAGAGAGAAGCTACCAAACATACAGTACTACTAACTACCAAACACAATTGCTATAGCAGAGAGAAGGGAACAACATCAAACCACCAGTAACACACTCAACTGAAGAGAATCAAGGACAACAGATAGACAGCTGATTTTAGAGTCTCAATAGACACTGGATATAGGTAGGACGTTAGAGTTTAGTTGTGTTCCTAAACTGTGAGATTGTTGGCAGTGACACACCAATTTATTTGCCCCGCCACTCCTCTTGACCTTATCTGAGACGTCCCACTGTCATATAACACGCTGGCTATTTCCTCTGCTGGTAGGAGGTAAAGGAGCCCAACTGTCGCCCTTGCCAGCGCTAGCGTTGAAATCATACCAAGCAATGCAAGATGTGACTAGGCAAAGCATCTACTTAGTGTTTAGACAAAAGGGCACATAAAATGTGTTCAGGAAGCAATGGGTTTGTCAGGAAGTAATGGTGAATATTAAAAGAGGTGAAATAAAGCACAAGTGGATGCGAGATTATTATCAGCACAGTCTTGTTTGAAGGCTTGTTTACCAGAGTGGGGCTTCAGTGCAATTGTGTACCACAGCTGCCTTCGTCACATGTAACATCAAGTGCTCCCAGAGATTTAACATGGGGCACACCCTCCTCAATTGAAATGACTCAAATTTCCCTTTAAAGACTTTGAGCATCTATTGTACCTTCTTAGTTTGAATCTAAAGCAATAAATCCAAGACAACTCCAGCATTAAAATATGTTTGTGGCTTTTAGTATTACAATAAATACCATGAATCGTCTTCAATCTTATGCAAAACATAGTTTACAATGGACCGAATTGAGAAGTGACAAGTTATCTGGGCGAAAATGCCTCATTGATGATGCCAAATATCAGAGGAGAATGCCGAAAAATAATTGAAAATAAAGAGTAACTCACAACAGTAACTCAAATGATAACATCTGATGCCATGCCTGCCACACCACTTAGTGTATTTTATATCTAGTAAAGTGGCTGAACACTTTTTTTTACCATTTGTGCATGAAATGTTTCTCTGTTTTACAACAAAGGGCAATATTTACGCATTTATCATAATAAACACCAAATTTGACTAATATAGTAATGCAACTAATGTATCGCATCTTTCACTATGCTGTAAAAACTGTAACAATGTCAATAAAATTCAGCAACAGCATTTTTAGCTGAGTCATGTTGTGTGTCGTTTCTTTCTTCTTTATGTTAAACAGTTGGGCAATTGTGTCGTTCTTGAAATAGCTTAGAATGACTGATAGTTCAAAACAATTATAGTTAAACAAGGCTAAAATAACAGTATCAGACAGACTAATGTCAGTAAATACTCAGGATGTGATATCGGTATCAGAGAGCGGTACATGGGGGCGAAACTTCAGTTGAGTTGCCCAAATACGGTTGTCGCTGCACGACGGGTGAAATTGTGCCTTTAAAAACATGTTTTTAACCAACGATTGAGTCGAAAGTAAGACTTTAATTCAGTGCATGGCGTTTAATAACATAATTGTTGGTTACTAGGGTTATTTCACGTTGCTACCTAACAAGCTAATCAGACAAACAGCTCCGTGGGACAAATGTTAGCTCTTGGTTGCACATACGTTTTAGATAAGGGAGGATAAATCATTGCATGCTGGCAAGGCAGGGACACAAAGTTTTCATAGTAACAAACAACACACTGGTGGTTGACATGCACAACATGCACAAGTGACTTTTACGACACAGTTAGCCGTAACGTTACACAGGCTAACAAGTTTACAGCTAGCTAACGTTACTGGGCTTCTAGCTTGGCGACAGCCGAACTGAAAACTTACTGTTGTTCCTCCTCCGAGAGTCCAGGCGCTGGTTCAGAACTCTCCCCCGGCACCTCCTCGGCAAGCGATTTGATGTCTGTGCCGCTGCTCTTGTTTTTCAGGATGCCTTTAATCGGCCGGGGAGCTGCCATTCCCACAAGCTAACTGTCACACCGGCTGACTGCCTCTTATCCAACTGCTCCGACTTCAGTGGATTTTCTGCTTTTGTGATTTCTGTTACTCAGATTTTAGAAAATTATAATTTAGGTTTTTAACACGCTCCCCGTCATAATTCAGTGCTCTATCATAAGCTCAGGACAACGCTCAGGATGATCCCGGCTGATCAGCATGTCTGCTGTACACCTGTGATTCACACTGACTGAGAGTGGAAGGAAAACAGCGGCAGTGGCGCTGCCTGATACTCTTAATATCGCGAGACTTCACCGTCCTCCCCGCTGGTGGTGCCTTTCATGCCCGGAAATGTCTACTTTACAAATACTTTAAGCATGATTTCAAGGGGCAGTTATATTATTTGGATGTAGATATTGTTGGAGCGGACGCTGTCAGTTTCCAAGTATTGTTTTCATATTTCTTTATTATTGTATCATTCATCATCTGTTCTGTACGGAAGGGAATTATGGGGGATTCCAGCTTCCCAAATGTAAGAACACATAAAGCAGAATGAGTGGTTGACAGAGAGGTTATGGGTCAGGGTGTGTGACAATAACACATTAACACACTACACACAGAAGTACATTTAAGGAACACCAAATTAAATTGTGACACATATGTACCAATAAGATATATAAATAAGTGTGTAAATAGTAAGTAACTTAAGCCTCCACCAAGGCTGCGTCTTTCACACAGTGTTAATCATTACACTAAATCTGAATCAGGATAATAACATAAAATTAACTATTTCTTTCTTGGGCCTTAACCTACATCCCTAGAAAATCAAAAGCAGTCTTTGACTTTGTGAGTTATGCTTCAGACTAACAGACAAATGTGTCCAAAGGTAATGAATTGCAAAGTAAAACAAAGGTTGATACAGAGATGTTTCAAAAACATATGTATACATATATATATATTTATACATATATACGCAATAGTATATATGTATATATATATATATATATATATATATGTCCATAATGCATGTTGTTTTTCTGTGGAGAGTAATGATAGAAGATCTTAAAGACATAGGTTTAATCTTTAATGACAACGTAAGCCTGAGAGACACTCCTCAGTTGTCACCCTGAAGAATTTTTCATGTCCACATTGTGTTTGGGAGCTGATGGATCAGGATAAGACTTGTCCATATTGATGAGAACTACGAATATCAGGCCATGGGATGGAGGTGCCTCCTTGCCAAAGTCCGTGCAATGCTCAGCTGTTTCGACCAAGGTTTTTCTTTGAAGGTACTATAGGAGAAAAAATATTACACATAGTAATTGGAGAAACGAGCCAGGTATCAGTCTATTTATAAGTAAATATAGAACTGCCATGATCATAATATTTATGAAGCATCAAGTCTACAAGAAGTCATTTTAAACACGAATATATACAAGAATAGAATACTGAAGGAAATACACACCTGGCTATGCCTAGGTAGTACATGGCATTTTCTCTTGGTGTTCGGTCACACTGCTGAGAGAGCTTCTCCAGAGATGCAGTCAGAATATTGGAAAATTTTGGTGGTGGCTCTGCAAACACCTTCTTTTGCACTCTCTCTCTGTTAACTGACAGGAGTGGAAACCTGCCCCTTTTGTCATCACTCTTCCACCTGTTCTGTGTCGTTTTAAGATCACCAGGGTTCACTGACTGCATGCTGGGTAGCTGGGGTTGTGCCTTTTTAGAGAGTGATACTGAACAAAGGTTTCTAATGGGCGGTAAGAGTTGCACAGTCTTGGTCTGGATTGGTCTGGATTGGTCTCTTTTTAGTGTGGTCATGGCTTTCCTGGATTTATAAGACATCTGTGGCTGGTTGAAGCCATCGACCAGCAACATGTCTCCCACCCTGGCTTTGAATGGAGCACCAGTGGTGTATTGGGATTGATTGGTGGCTGCTCTTCTCTGTCCCAGTCTAACCCAGTGTTTCATCTGGAGGTATATATGCATGGGAAGGGACATATTTGGCAGAGATACCACTGAGCACAGCTTGTTGGCTAAGTAACGCACACAATCCCTGTGGCCGTGCTGAATGGCAATTTTCAAAGGGTTACGGCCATCAGGATTTTGACAAACCAAAGACAAAATGTTCCTGGTAACAAAGAGTTTGAGGATGAGGAGCTGACTGTTTTCCACAGCTGCATGGATGGGACACTTTGCAGCATCTCGGTGGGCAGTTTTATGACACCACTGGCGGTAAGGATGGACTCCCACAGGTTCTCCAGCATGGGCCCCCCTCTCCAGCAGCCAGCCTGCCATGTCCAGGTGACCTAGAGTGGCAGCAATGTACAGCGCCACCCGCAGCTGAAACCTGGAATAAAGAGAAAGGTTTCACTTACATTTTTTTATTTATAAAATCATTATCTGCTTTACTATGGATTAATTTCCAATGAATCACACTTTTATTCAAGCCAGGAGTTTCTGACCTCCTCACCAGCCTTTCTTCAGATAGGTGGGTCTGGACTGTCAATCTGTGACCCAGGAGACAACCTCTGAGAAAGTCCACCCACCCATCCCATGTGTCCAAATGGACTGTAGTACCTATTTCAGAAAACAAAAAAAACAAAAATGTTTATCGATTTCAAAATCAATATTATCTAGCTTTTATTCTGTCTTAACTTTAAATGTGCCTGTAGCATGCGAACATTTGATATTCTTTAAGTTGAAATAGCTTATTTTGTTCATCATGTTGGAGATTTTAGGAAAATTACCTGATATCAAGAATCAGTTGAAAAAGATAGACATATTTTATCTTGACAAGGTGGTAGAATAGCATTTAGATCAGTAAATTAATTTCCAACATAATCCAACTTTTCAAAAATGTAAAAAAATGAAGCCTTATACCTAAGAGTTCAACCATACAGCACTCACTACTCACAGACAGCATACAGCACTCACAGACTTACTCTATCAGTTATGTAGCAGCACAAACAGAAAGCTCATCATACCCATTGTAATGGCATAGTCCTGCAGTCGGTTGCAGTTGTAGAGCTGCACGTCATTAAGTGTGCTCAGTCTGAAGGCGCTGACAGGAAGGCTACTCTGTGTGGACACCATTGATTTCAATTGAGCAACGGATGTGTGCAGAAGAGCCTCACTGCCTGTGATGGCTAAGGTGTCCCCAGTCACAGCATTGAACACATGCATCACAGGCCTTTGCTCAGTCTGAAAAATAATTGTCAGGGCATCATAATGTGGAGTTACAGTTAATAGTATAAAAACAGATAAATGAAAGAACATTGCAAAACTAGTACATATAGAAATAAGGAACATTAGCATTATCAGTGGAATCATGTACTGATGATGGAGTTTGCTGCCACTCTGTGGCTACAGATGTGTACTGTCTCTACCTTATCAAAAATACTTTGCACAGCTATCCTTTTAAGGACACTGTACTGACATCCAGTCATTTGGACAGCCTAAACAATGTTTTAACCTAAACCACAACCAGTTAATGCCTAACCCTAACTTAACTACAGTAGGGTACCTCAGCTTTGTTGTTTTTACATCTGGCAAATTCTGTGATAACTGGCATTTGGTTTGAAATGACTTACCTGAAAGTTAGTCTTGTATATTATCAAGCCGTGTATTTAATGCTTAAGCATTACCTGGTGTATAACAGACCTTTTTCGCAGCAGATATTTTCTGACATGAAATAGTAGGACAGTCACTGGTTTTACCTGCAACATTAATTTAGGTTCAACTCCAGTTTAAAGAGAACCAGGGTCATGCTATTATTTACACGTGTCCTATATATTCTGGATGTGTTCCAATAAAATAATTGAGAAATAATTTTATTGTATGGTTATTATAGCATTGCTAAACCACTCTAATAGTAATAATAGCCTAAGACTTTTGTACACTTTTGTACAATTCAAATCCTAATGCTAACCCTAAACCTAATCACTCCATCAGAACCTGGTTCTGCCTCATCAGGACCAGGTTTTGGTCTCCATGGAGCCTGGTCCTGACAAGGTCAGTGTTTATGCCCGAAAAAGTCCTAAAGACGTAATACATTCAAGTACACGCACACACACACATGCACACACACACACACACCCTTAAGCACAATAAACTGTTTACTACTCTCAATAACACATGGTTGCTAAGTGACGAGCCTGGGAATGACACCTAAAAACCCAGTGATGAGAACACAGACGTCATTCAGCGATAAACGCTCTGTCCCACCAATCTACTGCTCACACGAGAACATCTTGTTCCATATTCGCGCGCCAATTCACTCACTAAAGACGGATGAATCTGATTAGAAATAATATATGTACATAAACTTAAATGGCAGTTTTTAACAGCTATAACATCATAGCGTTGTGTTTCTGAGGGGAATTGTCATTTGTGGTTTAATGAGTGGGGGATGTTGAACAAATAGTCCCAGTTCTAAACATCCAGCCAACCAATGTGCTGCTGATCAGCAGCACAAGGTGCTCCAATTTCAGTTTAATATTTACTTTTTTAGGAATAAAATTTACTTGCATTCCTTTGTAAAATATAACTAATTCTAAACGTCATTCAGGAGCCAAATTCATCAGTGCATTTAATCCAAATCCCAACTCATCTGGGATCAGCAAATCAACAAAACACTTTTGACATTTTAATACCTTTATCAGGCATCGTACGGCACTGCCACTGGTGATGCCGACGTCACACAGAGCCCAGCTGTCGGCCAGTGCAGCACCACCGTGACTCAGCTCCAGGTATTGTCGAAAATGCTTGTCATCACAGAGCGGCACAAGAAAGTTTTCCTACAGAAAGGATGGAGAAAGAAACCAAATTTCGGACAAACTACGTTTAGTTTCTGTGACGGTATTTGTTGCTTTCCCACATACACTAAATAAAATAATCTCATGTATTTTTATATGTATTTATATATATATATATGTGTGATATAGCTATTAACAATAGACTGATACTAACAGATGTCTGCCAGTGTTGTAGTCAATGCACACACCATAATGGTATTTCACCATTATGAGCAAAAAAGAGCCCCAAATCAATAGAACAGTCTCTTTTTCAATGCAGTCAATGTTAAACAAAATTCACTCAAAACCAAAGGTTTTACTGACTATACTGAAATATTCTACTCAAGTAAAAGTACCATTATTTTGATAACTTTTTAACGTATGTAAGTACAACTAAAAGTACTGGTCCAAAAATGTACTCATGTTAAAGTAAATAAGTAGCTTGTTTAAAATGTACTATTTTTTTAACAAGGTTGGGGTTCTTTCTTGTGTCGTGCAAAAAGCACAAGGGGACACAAATCTCACATTGATTGTTTTTAGTTAAAGCGAACCTTTACAAAGGAAATTGCTGACAAAATAAAATATATAAACACATAATATATCAGTCAAAATGGGTCAAAGGTCACACATGTTTTCACTTTCTCACTCACTCTGGGACTTTAATTAGCGCCAATTCACCTGTCCACATCATTCATTTAGCTGTCCTCATCATTCACTGCCAAAGTTTCCAGTGCATGAATTTATTTGCTTTTACCTTACCTTCACCATCCGCTTCATGGCCCTCACAGAAAGATCTGAAGGGACGTCAAAAGGCTCACAGGAGTCCTCGAAGTAGACCCACACCTTCATGGTCAGGACATCTGTCCTCCGTCTGTTTGGCTTCCCGGTGGTGCACTGATGAGTCTGAGGACTGAGCATGCAGAGTTTGTCACGGGCAGAGTCATTGATTGGACGGGGGCAGGAGAGGAATTTGGGAGGGCCCAACTTTGCCTGTGTTTTTTTGAATTTTTTTTTTTACACTAAAACCAAATGCTTTTAATTCAAAATGAGTTCATACCTAATTGTGAGCAGGTTTTGAGTCACTAGTCATTGAATCTGTATTAGGGTTTTTCAGAACTTTTATTGACAGGTGACATGAATATATCCTTAAAATACTGGTAGACATGAAATTAAAAAGGAGGATAAGGTATAGTATATATAGTTTAAAGACAGAGGAATAAAAATGATAACTATGTTGCCTCTGTTAAACAGTAGTTTCATAATCAAACACAAATCTCAACACACTACATGAGTATATGCTGAGTAGATATACATATAAGTATAAAAAAAATCTATTACAGCATTATAAGAAGATGTTATGTGTTATGTAGCCACAGTTACTGGAATTACATTCTCATGTGATCTGTGCAAGTGATGACAGCAAAAAAAATTAGACTTCCTCACATCTAAATCCATCACGGGTCAAAGTTCAGGTGATATCTTAAATTACATTACACAGGAACACAGCAGTGTTCAGACAAAGTAGTTATATCATCGGCTGAAATGACTGTGATTTCAAAAATACTAGGAAAGTGTTTTTGAATGTAAAACTTTGGGACCTGAGCCACAAACCCCAGCAGGTTTTACGTCAGTTCCTCTTCTGCCTTTTATTTTGGAACAAGGACAACCCACTGGTTTCACACTGTGTTGAAAGAACATTACAGTCGTTTGAAAAGATCTTGACTTTTAATGTGCTTCTATAAAGTTTTACAGGGTGCAGCTAATTTGCATTTGACCTTTTAAAGTTTAAGGCTGTCTACTGTGTTTTTGAGCCAATGTTGAACACAAATCAAAATAACAACGGAAAAACAAAATATAGAAATATTGCTGCTGCTGCTGTGGCAAACATACTCTTTGTTTCATTGCACTGAACTGTGCCATATTGTAATTTCAAGTGAATTCTAGTTAATTATTAAATAGTTGATGTTTTATGTATGTTTTCTCTTTATAGATATTTGTTTTGTTATTTGTTGATTAGGACTGAGCACTCTTCCCAGATTTTATAGATGAATAATGTGATTTAAAAAAAAAAACAGAATACACAGAATATTTATTTAATAAGAAATAATAAAACAAAATCCACAACACAACTAAAAAATCGTCAAACTACATAAAATATTAAATGTGGTTATTTAAGAAATAATATTCTGTGTAACATGGCCAGTCCACCTTAAGGTCTTGTTTTATGTTTAATCAGTGCTGTTTTGTTGTTTCTCGGTGGACAAGAAAGATTTATTCTCTTCAATTTTCTTTCCAAAAATCCCAAACATATTATTTTAAGGTGCAAAAATGACCACACCCATAAAATAACTGCTCAATTTAAACAGTTCAATCTACAACCAATTTATCTCCCACTGCAAAACCAAGTCAGTAATGTTCATGTGACAGACAACAGTAGTGGGTGGGTTGTCACGTGGATCTGTTTACGCCTCGAGTCATTTCCGCAACGGCATGATTGACAGACTGTTCGTCCAATCAGAGGACGAGCCTGGAACCGAGGACGTGACGGACGTTTACGCTCTTACATGAAAAAAAAAAAGAAGCTAGCGGATTAAAGTGTTCATGATCGTACTGCCAACGCTAAAACGGGATGACAAACTTCTTCGCCGTGCCTCAGATTCCCACACGTGACGCGTCCTAAAGGAGAGCGATGTCATTGTCAGCAGATAAACTCATCGACAACATAAATCTGCGGGCTGGAATAAAGGTAAACAGCCGCGAGAGCAGGCTAGCCACCTGTGTTAGCGTCCTGCTAACTCAGGATAGGACTGTTTTTGTTGCTGGGTGCATGTATATATGTTCACGGAAACTGTAGCCACCCCTTATTTTTGGTACAATAACGTCTCTGCCTTTATTCTATTTATCAGTTTAGTGTGTAAACCGATTAGATTTGAGGTTAGTTTGGCTCGAATATGTCAGTGTGTATGGCAAGCCTTTTAACGTTTAATCGTCAAGTTTGACTGTCTGGAATTACCATGACAGAATTCTGCATCTCTCTAATTCCAGTTTGTATGGCAAGCCTATTTATTTATTTATTTAAGATTTTTATAGGGACAGACACAAAAACATAGTACTGCTGCTGATGTCCAATGCATGCAGTGTTTGCAGCAAATTCTAATTTGAAAACCTTTTATAACAGAGATAGATGGTGAATATAATAAATTAAACTAGTATAAAAGTATAAAACATATAATAAATGCATTTAAACATTACATTTCACACATCTAATAACCTTTAACATTTAATCTCCAAGTTTGACTTATCTGGAATTTACTATTACAGACTAGTATGAATTGTAGTTGTAGATATATGTGGCATCATTCTTACTAGTCAGAACTACACTTTCAGTTATTCAGATTCAGAATGACGTTTATTTTGCCTTTCATGCGTATGGGGTTTGTCTCTAATTGGGTTTGTCTCTTAATTCCACTTTCAGATGTCTACCACTTCATTCTGTCTATCTGAAACTCTGAATTGTGACTTGTGATTCAGTTGCGGATGTCCTCAACTTAATTGTAGATATCTGTAATGACACATCGCATACACATGAATGGCTGAAGTGATGTCATTTTGACCAGTAAACACTGACTTGCAGATATCTGAGTAGTTTTAAATAGTAAGAATGATGTTGCAGAAATCAGTAGGGAATATTGTGTCTACTGATTACTGAGGTTAAAACCGCTTGCCATAAAGGGGAGGCATCTCACTATTATCTCACTGCTAATGCCTTATTTTGCTCACTGCTCTCATGAAGGATTCACTTCCCCTTTGGGTTTTTTCCATCATAATTAACTGCTATTTCAGTAACCTGTGGTCATGTCCTTCCATAATACTTTGTACATATTGCACCAGCTAACCATAGTAAGACTCTGAAGACATGACTGTCATTTTCTGCACTTAGCGAACATTTATTTACAAATTAGACATATCAAGACAAAAACGTCTGAACTCTGTCTTTCTTCTAGCATTGCGATCTGGAGTGTCACTCCAGTCACATGGAATTAAGACTACATTAATATGGTTTATTACAACTAGACAGCACAGTCAATTACGAAATACAGTCACAGCAGTCAAAAGAGAGAAAATCTTGTTACCGATTTAAGTCTTTAATCAAATTTTAGCATGGATTTATTCTTCATTCTGATTATGTTAAGTCACAGAGGTCTGTATCTATTTGGTTTGATGGGATATATATAATAATTGGAAATTGGAAATGAAGGGATTCAGATCAAAAGTAGCAGGGTGATGACAGATCAAAGGATCATAGGCAAACCCCACAGATGCACGCACACAAACATGCCAAAATGACTCACAAATCCCAATGGAATTTTCTTCACAAAATACATAGTGTATGTTGTAGTTCATATTCATTTTGAAAACCATGGTTACTATCACAGACAATATCAACCAGTCTTATGTTATCTTTGAGCAAATTTTAACTTGATGGAAAATGAATTGTTTAGACTCTTGACTTTGTCTGTTCTCCCCAAAAGGTCTAAGATGGCAGAGAAAATAGATTATCTGCTCAGTCATCTTGCTAACAAGAGCTTCTCCTCTTTAAATCAATTTTTTCAAGTAAATATTTCTGGTATTCTGAGCAGCTTAGTTTTTGTCTGTCAGTGTAATAGATTTTTAAATATTGGACTGTCGTTAGCCATGTTAAACAATATATTTAATAGCTCCACATTGTGCTTCAGGACATGCGACTGCGTATCACTGTTTTCCATTATTTTATTGACTTATTGATTATAGGGAAAATAATCATTAGCTCATTAGTTGATGCTCAATATGGTTATTAGTTGCAGCCTCCTTTTTATGCTGGGTCAGATTCACAGGTATTTTTTTGCATAATTATGACAAGGTAAATATAATTATTATTTTATCATATATCTGTTAAAGGGGCAATTGAAATGAAACTGTATAAAGGTTACACTATTTAAGAGTGGCAAGAGTAATGACTATATCCATGAAAACAAATAGAATTCTTGATTACTACTTTTCTAGTAATGCCTCTGTGGTCCAAAATCTGGCAACTATTTTGTTGGTTTTTCCTTGCACTTGTACGCCTCTTAATGACATGTTCGGCATGCACAGAGTGGACTAAAGGCTTTATGAGGCAACTGGCAATGAAACATAGAAAATACAAAAGCAAGATTGAGCCTGGAATGCACTCACAGGAACAAACCATGTCCAAAGTGATAATGAAAACTGGCCAGGTTTATGCCATATTTAGTACTTTGATGCTGTTACTGAAGGTGCATTACCAAATTTCGATGCTCCGACGCTCAGGTTGTAAATGTTCAAGTTTGGTGAAGATCAGTGTTGAGAATTGCCACATGACGTCACGTACTTGACTTCTATTATAATTTCTGTGTGTGTGCACTACGAGAATGTGCAGCATTAGAAGGCAATCAAAGACAGATTCTCAACTGACATTAAAGTTCCTGTGTAATTGCTAACCATGACCTGCTTTTTTCACTGCTGAAAGAAAATTTTAAAAGAGAAGTGAATGCTAAGGATAACATAACCCCTTAATGTTGACCTATAGGTCCCATGTGTAAGAATTTGTGACACTTACAGTAATGGTGAGATTATCTATGGTGGCCTTTCGCATGCCAGAAAGGATGTCTTTGTTTGCATAACAAAGACATCCAGTAACCAGCAGTAACCTTCCACTTTAAAACACATGCTCTGGCTGGTTAAACCATTTGCTTTGCTGTGGGAAGATGGACGTGCAAGATGGCAGCCTCCGAAAAAACCCTAACCCAAGGCCCTTTGCTAAATTACACAACAAAAAGGCTTAATATAAGGCTACAAAACAAGCACATTTTATTTTAAAGTGATTATACATGCGTACAAACCAAAAAGCCTGCCAATAAACCCCCTTAATGTTACACACTGGACCTTAATTATGTCATATGTCCACAAATCATAGTGTTAGTTTACCAGGTTGCCTCATGGATATGGCATGTCAATCAACTCGCAGTATCAATGAAAAAATTGAGACTGAAATGCAATGGGCTCCTGGTTAAATCTCTTACAGCTATTACAAACCAGTCCTTGTTCTAGGTGTAAGAATTAAGATTGTTTTCCATGTGTCACCTGAACATTTTGTATGAATAACATTTATACATTTAAATGAAGAAATGTCAACATTATTTAAATGATCTAACTAATAAACATTGTTGTTATTGTTTTTTTCCGCAGTTGACATCAAATGGTGCATAGGGCTTCCCCTCTAGGTCAACGTGTGTGTGTGTGTGTGTGTGTGTTTGTGTGTTTATGGTGTATGTTAATGAGTGAGCACCTTAGCAGCTAGGGGTTGTAAAGTGATGCCAAGATGCTCCTGTCGCTGGGAATGCTGATGCTGTCGGCGACACAGATCTACACCATCTTCACCGTTCAGCTCTTCGCTTTCCTCAACCTGCTGCCTGTGGAGGCCGATATCGCTGCTGTGAGTAATTAGACAGACAACCTCCTCTTCTTCTTCATTCTGCCTCTTCCCTTTGGGATTGTCACAGTGGCTCATCCACAGATAACAATTGTGCAGCAAATTATATTCCCATTTGTTCAGCTGTGTAGCAATAGCATGATCAGAATGGCAGGCTTGTTTGTTATCATCTAAATGCCCTCAGTAGTTAAAACCACTAAACCTATCTCTTGGTTTAAAACGATCCCGACCTGTTAGTGCATCAGACTTCCATCGTAGTTTTGATGCAAATGTAATGATGCTTAATTTCTTCCATCTTTCAGTACTCATTTGACAACAAAACAGAGAACTTTGATGACCTGCCTGCGCGGTTCGGCTTTCGTCTTCCCAGCGATGGACTGAAGGTGAGTGTGGAGGGGTCGCAGGCATTAGCTCGACAAGTTTGTAAACTGATGTGCTTTTTTCCATCTCCTAGCAATTAGATTAGATTTTACCATAAAAACATAGCATTAATAAATATAACCTTTTTATCATTTGAAAGATACAAAAATAAGGATTTGGGGTTAAAAGTGACTTAAAATTTCCTTTGAATTCAAACCCTAACACACACATGGCAACAACAACATGATCCTACTCAAGATGTTATATGTCATAATTAATGCCAATTTCAGCTGAGCAATATTGAATCTGGTTTTCAACTTGAATTCTTGATTTGCACATGTATACGTGACTTGTAGCAGCCAGCCATAGTCAAAAATGACGAAAGAACACACAAACAATAGAACTAATGTCAACAACACACCAGTCAAACTCCGGCGAGACTGATGTGCAGCTCCATCAAAGTTTGTTAACCCTCGCTAAATATGCTCCCCAAACATTGTGGCTTTGTGTTGGAGATTGTAAGACAGTATGTTGTTGTTGATGCCACCCCCACCACACCTGGCAACATATTTACTGTTTGACCCACATAGCTCACAAACACAGCGAATGATTCATGTCTATTAACTAAGCTCTTCATTGTGGTGTTTCAGTCAAGAGCCCAGTTGTTTGTTGTGTCTTACCAAGGCTTTCGGGCACATGGAAGGCAAGCTGATGACGAAGAGCTTTGTTTATTGTTTGACATTTGTGTTGATGTGCAAGTTAATCGCTGTATATTTGGACATTCATAATTACTGCCACTTATCTTACCTTTAATGATGCTTTGTTTAGCATCCTAACAGTAGTTATGTTGAAGTTGAAGTGACTAGTAAACCATCACTAGTGGTAGACTGCCCTCATCACAGATTACTGCTTACAGTCAGTACATTTCCATGCATAGTTAGAGCTGTGCTTGGAGCTGTGTGGTGTATTGACTGTAGTGAGTCCACCTCCACTGCACTAGGTGGCGATATGCCCCCTTTCAGTCAGGTGGTTTGTGGTTTGCAGCAAGTTGTTATCATGTTGAGCACCCTGCCGTCTTCCTACCACTCATCAACTTTCAAATCTCCAAGTCTTAATGTTGATAGAACTTGAAATCAGTCTCTTTGTCAGTCCAAAAACTGTACTTGCCCAATTTCTTCATGTTTTTGTCACTGTTGTTCTTCTGTGTACCAGCTTCTTCAAATATGTTTCCGCCTATTAGGGTGGGATCTGTGGAGCATGGGCAGAGTGCTCAGGCCAGTAGTAATTCAACTCCCAATCACATTATGGCAGCCTGTGGCCAAGTGGAAAGGGAACTTGGCTTGTAACCGGAAGGTCACCAGTTCAAGTCCCCACCAGGTCAAAAGGGCTGGGGTACCCCTGAGCAAGGTACCCAACCCCCATTGCTCCCCGGGCGCTACTCAGTGTGGCAGCCCACTGCTCCTAATTCTAGGATGGGTCAAATGCAGAGAAATAATTTCTCTAAGGGGATTAATAAAGTATCTATTCTATTCTATTCTATTCTATTATCTGGGGCTCCGACTTTGAGAAATACTATGTAGTACCAATTCAAGCGGACCAACATGTTAACATGTATTTTAAAAGTCCAGTTGTACCGGCAAAGAATGAACATAGGTGCATGTGCGATATCAAACCTCTTTAATACATTTATATACTATTATGACTTGTAGTGAGAAAAACAATGTGTCACTTACCTACTTATATATGTGGTACATTTCTTGGCAAACGGGCAGGGATTATAGAACTCAAACATGCTGCTGGGGTGTATAATTTTGCTTGTCTTATGCTTATGCAAGGTCCTGTGTTATGAAAAGTGAGAAAAGGCTTAGTCCATCTCTCACACAACTATTCTCCCCCTGTTGATGTCAAGTCAGGGCAGAAAGTGCCAATGCCATGCAGACATGCTGTCCTAGTCCCGCATCCGAGTGTGTATGTGAGGGTTTGTGACTGGGGTGGTGTTCAGAGCTACACTAAGAACTGTTTTAACATGAAATAGATTAAGAATACTGTAGAGTAAAATTTAAAATATCCTTTGCCTTTTCTAATAATTATATACAATAAGGGAAAACAGACACTCATGCAAACCCATGCAAATTTCATTTTACTGCAATGCAAAAACAATAGTGCCTCTTTAAAATGTGCATGTTTTCGTTTCATGAGATAAACTCATTGTCGATGTTTGTCCTGCAGTGCTGCAGCTGCGTAACGCCCAAAAAAAACCCTCTGGCATCACAAGGCAGCAAAAGCCTGTTTGTCCCCAGAGGATTCCCCACAGGGAGTGAGGCTTCAAACAGAGACTCCCCTGTTCCCACTTACACAACTGTGGCTGTTTACAGTTGCCTCAGCATCTCAAAGCATGGCCACTGCAAGCCTGCAACTGCAAGCAATTTCTTTTATTTATTTTGCATCGATAAAAGTTAATATGAGTGCTATACAGCAATGGACTGAAATATCATACCTTATAACACTGCCCTAGAAACAATCCTCAACTTTAAATAACTGTTTCTGAATGCCATTTAGCTTTCAAAAGTTTTTATTTCATTTCTCTTCCCCCTTTCATTTCCACAATTATAGCCTGATCTGTGCACAGTCTGAGAAGAGACTCTTGAGTTCCCTTATGGAAAGTTGTTGCGGTTTGGATGTTAAAGTGAGAGACGACGATGGATGTTGGTTTTGACCAATTTAAAAACCTCAGACGTGCACGCGCTTACCCTGGTAAAATAAGTAAAAATAACAATATAAGACGAAAATATAAATATCCATTTTGTTTGGCTTTTATGCACTAAGTTTACTTCAAAATATTTCTGACTAACTAAGTGCATTTTAGAAGCAGCAGCAGGAATACATAAGTGAGTAAATGCCAACTTTGGTGCAAGTGTGGAGTTCTCGATGTGAATTTGGATGTGTCAGAAAATATTCAACTCCCAATGTCTCCAGTATTGCATGATGATGAACTGTCGTCGTGTGATGACAATGCACATGATGAAGCTTCAGAACTCTGAGTGGGAACTTGTAAATTAAGCATTTTTGCCTACATGGGTTTCCTGTGGTGCTTCCTGTTTCCTCCCACAGTTCAAAGATCTGCAAGTCAGGCATGCAGCCCTGTTCAGGTATAGTTAATAGATTTAATAGAACTCCCTAATCCCTATCTTAATATTATTTTTCTTGACACTCTTGCTGAACCACGCTGATATCTATATAAACAGCAGCTTTGCTCTCAAAGCTCCCTCTAGTTTGTTTCAGTTGCCGCAGATGTTTCATGCTAGGTGGCTTCAAATTCACACCCATAACATAATTCACATGAATGTTATTCTGGTCAGAGGTGCTCGGTGATACAGTGGTTAGCGTTGGTGGCACGTAGCAGCAAGATACTTGGTTCATACTTGGTCTTTCGTTGTAGCCTGTAACATGAAATGGAATTTTAACTTTTAGAAGAAAAAAAAAGAGATTATGTGACGATGAGCGTTAATCTGTAAATGAATGGGTGCTGATCACGTCTGAGCGGAAAAAAATACTTTGAAATTCCAGCAGGTCGTTGGACGTCAGCACAGGAGGTGGTCTTTAGGATGGTTTGGTTTCATGCATGCTCAGGAATGTGGACAAATGTAAACCACCTCTGAATGTGGTTTTGTGATTGGATCTGAGGAGGCATTCAGGACAGCTTGGGAGTGTTCAGACCTCAACTTCACGATGTGTACATATGAGATCTGCACGTGATCAGATTAGTCATGACGGATGTTTGGTCCCAGATCTGAAAGGGGTTGAAACAGTTTTGAAACAGTTTTTCTCTGGTTCACATTCACATTTTCTTAGGTTTGACCCAGAAGCATGAGTGTTTTTGTCTCTGCAGCCTCACCTGTTTCCTGTTGTGGTCATGCAGAAAGTAGGGGATTTAAATTTGTCAATGTAGGTTAAAGTGGGGGAATCTGTGTGTGGAGTCACACACTCGCTCTAATCTTCTTACAGGAATTCCTGGTCAGGCTAAAGGGAGTTATTATTCCCACTGTTTTTCTCACACTGAGCCCAGAACAAACGAATCTGCAAACGAGCCTTGCAGAGCGATTTTTTATTTCTTTTATCTTTATTCACTGACAGGATTACATGTGGTCACTGTGCTGTCATTTGGAATAATCCACCTCTCCTTTTCTCTGTAATTTTGCATTAGTTGAAAATCACATTGAGTTTGTGAAGTGCAAGTCAGATGTGCTTTTTTATGCTAAGTCATACTGAATTATTCTGCTTTTTGCTGAGTTTGTAGAACTGCTGTAGATGAAAAAGAAATGGGATTTTTCTTTCTTTTTTTTTGGAAGTTAAAAAAATACTTCAGAACAGAAAGCTACTCGTATATAGATATGGACTGAAATCAACACCTGTGCTTTAAATGTTTCAGAAATCAACATGTGTATCTGGTCATGTTACAGTCATCTCACTAAGACACACTTTTTGTACCTTCACATTAGCTAAAAGAATCAGGAAAGGTTGTTAAACTGATGGCCAATTACTCCAAAACGGAGGTTATGTTTTGGTCCACATTTGATTGTATGTAAGTCTGTTTGTTCGTAACCAGACAAAACTACCAGAAATAAAGTTAGTAGGTTTTTAAATCGGTGTTTTGCCTTCACAGTGGGTGAATTCTGCTGGGGGTTTATTCACGAGACAATCTGCTTCATGTACTGATGAAGCACAGCATGTCTTTCTTCTTTGACACCTGTTGCTGTGTATGTAGTGGTGCAAATACTTAACGACACAGTGTGTGAACTAAAACATGTCTCGCTTTCAACGTCACTGGACTGATGAATGACTCAAATGGTCAAATGTTTTTATGTTACAATACAGTGTACTGAAAATCAAGAGACCGTGAAAAAGAGATGACTCATGTAGCATGAACACATTCTGACGTAGCACAAAAAAAAAAAAGTACATGGACACTACAAGATGAGAATAGGTTGTACACATTTTTTTTCTCAGCCTCAAGCCGCAGCTGTATTTTGCAGATTCTCCTCATTATTGATTAATTTCCTTATTCATTTATTAGATGTTTGATTCTAAAACGATGTCAGAAAATTATGAAAAATGCAGATTGGTATTTTGCAAACCTCAAACCTATGCCCTCAAATGTCTCATTTGTCCATAAACCAAATATATTCAGTTTATTGTCATAGCAGAAGCAAGAATACCTGAATAGGTCCACGCTGAAGGAGCTGAATTATAGATTATCACATATATACATAGAACTGATAATTAAAAAAATATTAGTAACCCCAGCCATGGAAATTGTATCTTAAGGTGGTATTAGATAGGTCAGAATAATAAAATCTGTGTCCACACCGCATCCTCATCCCTCTTCACTCTACGTTTCCAGGATTCCCCTCCTCCTGCAGTCATTTCCTGTTTTTCCACCGTCCTCTCGTCTCTGCATTCTGCAGTGCTAGCGGGTGGTTTTTCTTTCATAGAGCCCAACAGAGGGCTCCCTTGCCACTGGTTTCAAAGTGAGGATGAGGAATGTGAGGCAGTTGCACAGTGATGTCATTGAACTGCAAGGCAGCACGCTGCACTGGAGGAGGAGGAGGAGGAGGAGGAGGAGGAGGAGGAGGAGGAGGAGGTATCCAGTAGTGATGGTGCTGTGTGCAGGAGGTGATTCCTCACATGTTTCTCCTCGCTGATTTCAGATTTCACAGATCTCCGTATTTTTCAGCTTTCATGTATCAGGTCCTACTACAGCACGGCGTTGGCATTTCGTCTGCAGTGTGGTCTCCCAGAATTCACACAGTCCTGCAGAGTTGTTTGTATTTGTGACGTGTCACTCCGGTAATTTTCCATGTACAGCTCAGATGCTATTATGGAAAGATACACTCTCAGAATGACACAGACTGTGTGCATGTGTGTGTGTGTGTGTGTGTGTGTGTGTTTGAGAGGGAGAGAGAGGTTGAGAAAGTGCTGACTCTCCAGACTTTTTTTAAAGCTTTAAGAGAGAGAAGGAGAGACCAAAGTGCTTCTTGACTCCCAGAGTCCCACAACAGTCTACACTTCCTGTCTACCACCCTGCCTCTGAAAGACTCACATAAACACACACACACACACACACAGGTTTGTGGAGCTATTCTTCTTGGGACACTGCATTGACTTTCATTCATTTGGAGTGGATGTTAGAAGTGTATCTCACACCAGGACCCTTCCGCTTAATGTCTTGATCCGCTTAATGTAATGATTTTAATCATCTCTGTATCTGCTCTAATCCTGTGCCTGTTTTGTCTTCACCTTTCTATTTTTGTCTCTCTCTGTCCATTTTTCTTCCTTTGCCAGTATTTTAGTGGGTATCTGTACCTGATTTATTTTCCCTTTATAGTCGTATAATGTGTTGTTTTTGCCTTTGTTGTCCTTCCCTTTATCATCCCATCAGCCTCTCTGTCTGTTGTCTACTTGCGATCTCCCTCTCATCAGTCACTTCAAAAGCTGTGGTTGGACATGGGACTTAAGACAGGAAGCAGCTGTGTGTGTGTGTGTGTGTGTGTGTGTGTGTGTGTGTGTGTGTGTGTGTGTGTTCGTGTGTGTTCGTGTGTGTGTGTTTGAGAGACTGAGAGAAATAGATGGAGACTGTGATAAACCAGGACAGCATTCCTTACATCTAGTAGGGTGCAGTACACATACATATTATATACACATGCATCATTTTGTGTCTGTAATCTTGTCTCCAGTGGAAGTGTATTCATTATGGATGCATTACCGTGTTAAATGAATGTTTGATTTGCCAGTGTTACATCTGGGGCTGCAGCAGAACACATCTTGTTTGGTTTAGTCATTTATCATATTGTGATGTAAGTTTTGAGATGTTGGCAACCATCAACAGAAATTATATTGAACGCAGTCAGTGGTTCGAATGTCGGTCGGACTGAGGGCCATGGATGGTTGTGGGTTTGTGTGTGTTGGCTCTACGACGGATCGGTGATCTGTCCGGAGTGTTTTCCCGCTTTTCAGTGGTGGAAAAAGAATGCATGGATGGACAGACAAAACGGTCTAAACCTGATAAGCTATGACTGAATGTCCATTAAAGTTGCTTTGACTCTGCAAACATCAGTCCTTACGTCTAACCACGCATGTGAAGCTTTTAATTTATTGACAGTATTCTCAGAAGTTAATGTGACTGTAATGCAAAGGATCATTTATGTTAAAGGGATGTCGGCTTGCACTATTTAAAGGGTTTACTATGCTAATATACTGTACGTTTCTTTGTGAGTTGGCTCCTCGTTTGTCCGACTCCCAAGGAATGACATTTGCTTGTACATGGATATAAGTCACTCATGTGTCCGATGTCCTCCTCACAGGGCTTCCTGATCGGTGCCCGGCCGGAGAATGCGTGCGAGCCCATTGAGCCTCCTCCGAGGGACAACTTGACAGGTGCCTTCATTGTCCTCATCAAGAGGTTGGACTGCAACTTTGACATCAAGGTACAGTGACAACACACTAATCAGCCCCACATTGATTTTTAATCTCAGCGTAATCATTTTAAAGGCGACATAGACCGGAAGCTCCAATTAACGCTGCGTTTGTGTGTGTATCTGCGTCATTACCTCGTTTATGAAACCCTAACGTTTCAGAACAAACAGTTCAGCCACTGCTGAGAAAATAGGGTTTTATTGTTTTCCTGGGCTCTGCGAAGCAGATCGGCACTTCCGTAATTTTATGTCGTCGTCATCAGAAATCCTCACCACTCCTCTCACCACCGTAGCGCCTCCTGGTGCAGGCACTAGTCCGGGCACATCCGGTTGCGTACATTCAACCGCAGAAGAAGAACTGCTCTCGTTGTAGCTGCTGAGATGCAGGGCATCCACCGTGCAAGAGGGGGAGCTGTGTATCTGAGAGCTGGCCTATCTATTACGTCACTTCCAGGTACCTGGCCAATCACAGGACAGTGGGAAAGCTCTCGTTGGCTGGCCAATCACAACACAGTCAACGTTCTGGGGGTGTGATTTTGGTCTGAAACGAGAGTGTCAGTAGGAGATATTTTGATCGGCTCGTTTGCAGCGACTAGTAGGTTTTTAACCATGAAAACAAGTTAATATATGTAAGTAGACCTCCATAACTAACATATATGTGTGATACAAGCATTCTATGTCGCCTTTAACCTCATTTTGAAGCTTAATCACCTTAAAGTACACGACCAGACACGAGGGCTGAACGACTTGGATAGGATATGTGTCTTAGCATTTTTTTCTATTTGATTTTTCATATAACTTCAGTTCAGTATTTACTGTGATATAGATTTAACACAAGATGGAGGATGACTACATGCGAAAACCTTATAAATATTAACTACTATGATCTAGTAGATGATGTAAAACTTTTACAACTTTTGTATTTCACAGACAGGCTTCCAGTGCCTGTGTATTGCAAGTCAATCTGTGAATGTGTTTAATTGCATAACAACTCTGTGAAATAGTTGAAAACTAAAAAAACTAAATGTATTTAATCTATATTAATTTTAATCTGTGAGAGCAAGCTACAAAAAGTGTACGTTTATGTGGTACTGCTGCACACTGGGGTGTTTTTCCCTCACACTGTATTTGTGTACATGTCTGTAAGCAGTGCTTCACAGATAGTTTCACTGAAAACAGGAAAAGGCCATTTCCCTAAACACAGTTTCCTGTATAAGAATCCCCCGGCTTCCACTGCTACAGTTTTTTTTTCTGTTTTGACCTCGACTGTGAGAAGCTTGGTTTGCCTGAGGATGGAGAGAGCGCTGATCTCTGAGTAAAGTGAGGCATCTGACAGTGTGCAGCACAAAAAGAGAACAGGGAGTGTAGTTGTGTGAGTCACTGGAGAGGATGAGATGGATGGTTGCAGTGAGGAAGAAGGTGACGGACAAAAGGAGAGAAGTTGTAACTGTATGTCTTTGTTTGGGATATGCCAGTTTAAAACGAAACACTTTTTTATAAGGAATGTACCACTGCGATATTAACACACACAAGCACAAGCGCACATGTTACATTCTAGGGACACTAGAAACCCTAATTATAGATTATGGTACTGTAGAGAGTTTATTCAGTAACCAAGATTATTTTACTTTTTTCTCTTAAGTAATTTTGTTCACTTGGATGCTGGTGGAAAAGTATTTTTTTCCATCTTATTGCTCAGAGTAAAATGGAGGAAAAATAAAAATCTAAGGAGAAGGAGTGAGGTAGAAAGTTTGGGAGGTGAAGGGAGAAAATGGAGTAAGGATTAAGAGGCTGGATAATGTGCCGAAAGAGAGGAAAGCAAGCACCTCTTAGCATCCTCCTATTCTTTTAATCTATTTCCTTTTGTACTTTATTGGTTGCCTCCCAATTCATGTGTTTTAACATTTCCTGGTTTTCGTTTTGTTCCCTCTTTCTTTTCATTTTTTTTTTCTGTACTCTGTTGTAACTTGGGACCAACCATACACCCTTATAAGGTCCGACTGCATCACACACACACACTTACAGAAATGTGTTGACAGACAGAGCAGCGAGCTGTTCCCTCTCTTGGAACATAACCAGGCTTCACATAGCTGTGTGTCACACAGACGCACATACTGTATACATGACAGTATGTACAGGCCAGAAGAGGGAGACATATAATCTGTAATGTCATTGTAAAGAACAAAAACCAAGCTGTCATCGTCTCTTGTGCATGACTATTATGGAACAATAAATATGTTTCTTTTTGTCTTTGGTAAATAACAGCACATTAGATCATAAAAGTGAGAAATTTCCTGTTGCTTAGAAATACATGTGACATTAATGGTATTAACCCCCAGTAACAAATACTGCCATATGACCAGTCCTGTTGCAAGAAAAATTCATATTGAAATCACATGCCTGCTCAACTTTAAGCAAGAGGACAATGAAGCCTTATTTGTGATCAAATGTAATATTGTCTGTTGCTGAAACATTTTTATGTGACTTACTTGATGGTATGTATGATGCTTGATATGATCCTATAGTTAAAGGTCCAGTGTATACATTTAGGATACTTTTTAAGGCAGAAATGAAGTACTATACTATCCATAAGTAACTTTGTACAAGTGTATAATTGCTTTAAAATATAAACTGTATGGGTTTTTTTGTAACCTTAGAGTAAGCCTTTTCAAAAGGGGCTGACATATTGTGCCGCCATTTTCTACAGAAGTCAGAACAACCACTTTGAAGTGGACACTTACTGCTCCAATATGAAGAACGTCCTCTCTTATATGCAAAGGCCACCATAGTTCCTTCTTGAAGGGACGGGTGGGCTAATGAGTCCTCCATTTGTTACAGTTAGACATCACTAGTCTTTACACACTGGAAAATGCATTGCCATATATGCACCAAGCGCTTACATGGTCGCTGCTGTTGCTGGCAAAATAAAGTTGCATATACTGTACAGTATGTGCAATTAAAGTAACCTTTGTCAATACTAATTTTAAAGCTTTTCTGTAATGAACCTTTACCTTTTTTGGCAGTCATTGTCTCTCCATCACACTCACAGTTAGTCTCCCTGCTCGCTCGCTCTCTATCTGGGAAACAAAGGAATAATAATAATTCCATCTTGACAGAGACTTGATTTGTATGTGTGAGATGCAGGGATGTCATACTCAAAGTGTGGTTCACCTCGCTCTCTGTCTATTCTCTGCCCTCCCCTCTAATATTAAGCCATCAGCATCCAGTGAGCAGCAGTGTACAGTTTTAATGGATCCGTAGCTGTAATGGGCAATAAAATGGATCCTCACCCACTTAACCCTGCATCACGTCTTAGCACTTCCAGAGTACAAGTGTGAGTGTGTGAGTGAGAGGGAGAGTGCATGTGAGAGAGTGTGTGTGTTGTGATAAGACGTGATGACGAGAAGAGGTCGGATGTCGAGAGAGAGTGTTGGAGATGGGAAGGGGGTGAAGAAGATCAAGTGAAGGCATGTTAACAGGCACACACTGGAAGAGTTGTCCCTGTCAACCAGATGGCCAGATATTTAAATATATTTAGCTGATCTTTCTTACTGTTTCAACTCAGGTCATTTTTCTTTAACACTCCATATCCCTTTACTGGATAAAGATTTGTTTTAGACAGTGAAAGTCCCAAACTTAATGGTTAAAATAACCTGAATATACAGAAAGTCTGTGTTTGTCCAAGAGTGATGAAGAAACTACTACAAATGTTTGTAATGAAGTTAAATGCTAAATGTCTAAATGTTGCCTTAAGTGCAGCGCAGCCCACTTCATGTTAGGTCAATATCAATACGCCTCAGGCTATACAGCCTGACCAAGTGGGTTAAAGGTGCAGCAATAACACTTAACATTCCACATGACTATTAACACAGTAATAGTGTCCTAATGTGAAGGTAATATTATTGTAATACTATACTACATTCGTATTTCTATTAACGTCATGTCTTGGTAATAGCTTGGTAATGAGAATTACTACAGGCTGCTAGTAATTGTAGGATCAGTTCACATGGAAATGATTGGAATCACGTTTGTAAATGCCACACACACACACATTAGTCTCAAAACAATACTGTTACATTAGTTTACTGCAGGGACATGTTATCTCCTCTAATTCCTGTGTAATAAACATGAATCAGGGTTGAAAAATGCCCATTTATTGTCGTATATTACGACACTATTACAGTGTTATTACAAACCATTACTTGTTATTACATTGGAAATGAAGTGATTTTGCCATAATATTGTGTATCACCATACTATTATCATGTTATTACTGAACTGTAATGTAAAGTGTTGTTGATGGAACAGGAACAAACAATCGCTGGACAAAGCAGGTGTTCATTTTTCCATACATTTTATTCAAATAAGAAGAGTGAGAGAGAGAGAGAGAGAGAGAAAAACATTCCTCCATGGAAACCCTCTTTTAGAAAATGGATCTCCAGAGAGCAGAGATTTGTACTTCCTGTACACAAGGATTCTTTGAGGTGGTGATGGTGGGGGGGGGGGGGGGGGGTCATTGGTGACTTATCTGACCTCTTGGTAGTAGAGAGGGGGGTGGACAGGAAACCCAATACCCTTATTCTCCTCCCCTCCCTCCAGCGAGCCTCTCCGTGTTCCTCCCCTCGGTCTTGGCTCAGGCTTTTGCGCAGCCTGTCTGCCCCCCCCTACAAAGACGGACAGACAGACCTATAGGTATTGAGACATAATGTCCTAGTTAGGTAACACATAGTCCCTGATATGCATAGTTCAGTGTGACCACATTGTCCTCTCCTCTGTATCTCTCTCCCTTATTTGTTGTTTTCTGCTCTCTCTGTTGCCCTGTTGTTAACCTCATTGTTTTCATATTCCGTTTGATCCCCGTCTCCGTCTCGTCTTTTCTGTGAACTACTTCTACTGGTCTAAATGTGTACAAGAATGAGTGAGGTTACATTTTTAGTTGCTTGTAAGAAAACATGAAAAACCTTTAAAAAGTTGTCAAGACACACACTCACTTACCGGTTTGTTAGAAACACATATTTAAGTGTTGTTTGTTTACTGTGTAAGATGACAGGTTCTTGTCTGGTAGGAAATTTCCCATATAAGACATCACACCATGAGATGGTTCAAAAACGTGCAGTCTGGTGTAAATGGCTTTTCTGCTGTCAGGAAGTTGTGAACCCCAGTTGACAGGACACAGATCAGGGACGATAACATCAAACAATCCTGTGATTCCGAAGCACTTAACACAGGAGTTCACTGTACTGCTGTTCACTTACGATATGAGCATGAGGGATAAACAGGTCAACATAGCAAGAATTTCTTTGAGATAAATTAGAAGTAGTGATGGGATACAGTTTTTCTTTTTATATATAGGAACATATTTCCCTCAGCATAAATCCAAATAAAATACTATACAGTGAAGGGATGTTATTATTACAAGAGCTTCCACTTAGTGTAAAAATAAAAAGAAACTGATGAAAGATGTGGATCGGAAAATATCATTGTCAAAGATGTGATTAAACTTGTACGTCATATATTTAAGTTTAAAAGCTGATTATTAAATCAAATCCTGAAATAACAATGGTTGGCTGAGAAATAAAGGGAGGGAGAGTAAATTGCCCTCCATAAAGGCCAATGTACTTTCCCAAGACATCTATATTCCCAAAAATGGGAGTCGCAAATAAAAGACCTAGGTAAAGGAGAAAAAACAACACTTTGACTCTGGTATGATGAGGGTTGTGATTGTTATTGGGAGTCAGTGAGCTTTTATTGACGAGTTAGATGTCAATATCCATTTCTGTCATAAAAACTTTTCCCGTAGCTTCATGTGGTGTTGCTCCATGACAAGTCAGTCGAAGTCCCTCGGCTTATCTTGAGGTGTGGCCCTGCAAGGTTTCTCCTGTCGTATTTTATTATCACACAATCAAACATGGGTTAGGGGGAGGAGGTCTGGGCCATACCATATCTTGGCCAATGAGAAGAGTTGACTGTGCTGCTGTCTTTGCTTTTTTCCAGCTGTGGCTGAAGTTGGCTGGTCATTTCCCATGTAACCTTGCTTCCTGCCTCTGTGCCTTGCAGTAAATACATTTCACCATGCTGCCTTTTTTTGTGCTGCAGTGACCTCATAACCCCCGAGTGACACACAAGTACACACACACACGCACACAGGCCACAGTCTCTCTATTCAAACTGTGATCTGGCTTCCTGCACAAACTCACATAGTCTTATGACAGGGTATGACTATGGCTGAGTGAATGTATGACTGTGTGTGTCTGTGTGTGTGTGTGTTATAGGCTAAAAGGAGTCGGCTGACCTGTTGACACAGCAGCTCTGAAAAATGACACTCATGACATTGCTATTGCCCTCTCTCATTAACACACACACACACCCTTTTTCTTTACACTTTTACCGTACAGTATATATGAACTTAAAGTATATAGAAAAGTTTCTTCTCTTACATGTGACAGCATGCCTTTAGATAAGTACTATGTAAAATGAAATGTATGCCACGCCTTTCAGGGTCAGAGTTACAAAGTGCCTCACAGTTTACACAAACATTTATTAAACATTTAAAAACAAATTGGGATAAGGAAGCACAATTTAAGTGTGAATAAGTATCAGTACAACATCTTCAGTTCAAATATAGACTCTTTCACACATGGACGTGTATTAGTTGTTATCAGTGTACGTGACTCCTCTCTGCAGTTAGCAATTTTATTGAACTCTTTATCTTATCAGTTGTCTGGACCTTGAAACTGAAGCCCGGCACTGCTCTGCGGTGTGCCACATTCCTCTGAAACACAGAGGAAAGGGAGGGAGGGAGGGAGGAAAGAAAAGCAGAAATGGAGGAGAAGGGAGGGATAAAATAATGGGGGGAGGGTGAAAGTATCAGACAGTGGGCTGAGCAGAATTCTGGAGTTGAGGTGATATTGCAAGGGTATTGAGGGCAGAGAGAAGGCGGTTTAATATGGAGAAGTAGTAGGTAAAAAAGAAGTGGGAGGGAGGTGAGTAGAGAGAGGAAAAAAGGGTGGAGAAATTAAAGAGGAAGAGTGAAAACAGTGGGAGTTTGTGGGGGGTAAAGGAGTGAGAGTGACTGAGGTGATGATGAGAGAAATGGGTAAGAGGGAGATGAGGACCTGATTGAGGGCTGCTGTCTAAACTGCAGAGGAGCAGAAAATCTAAACCTGATACAGTTTAGGGAAACGGTGAACCGATGCATGTGCATCAAATTAAATAAAAGAATCACTTAGGCCAGCTCCACACTGAAGGCCTGTGCAGTGACAGCTATGTTGCGTATCTGCTGCATCTTGCAAGGTTCTTTTGTTTACACAGGGAGCGTGTCTGCTGTGTGTCTGCTGTGTGTCTGCTGTGTGACTGCTGTGTGACTGCTGTGGATGTTCTGCATAGGATTTGCCGAAAAATATACTTTTAAAGAATCTAAATACTCCTCTGTACTCAAGGAAATGCCAGTACTCTTCAGTATGAAGCCGCAAGTGAAACTCTTGACTTCTGCATGGAGTTTGCGTGATCTCCCCGTGTGTGCATGGGTTTTCTCCGGGTTCTTCGGTTTCCTCCCACATCCCAAAAAACATGCACATTTGGGGATAAGGCAAATTGGACACTCTAAATTGACCGTAGGTGTGAGTGTGGACGGTTGTTTGTCTCTATGTGTCCCTGTGATGGACTGCCGACCTGGCCAGGGTGTTCCCCGCCTTTCGCCCTATGTCAGCTGGGATTGGCACCACCTCATGTGAAGGATAAAGCGGTAGAAGGTGAATAAATGAATAAATCTCTTGATTGTTTTTACTTTCAAACAGGAGCTGGACATGTGTTTGTGACATAGGCAACAGATATACAGTAGATTCTAAAGATCATTGCATGGCTCTGTTTCCAAAAAGAGCCATGCAGCTCCATATTTACTGAACCCTAACCATATATGCATTGTGGGATGTCTCGCTTCTCATTCAGGCTCACATGTTAACCGATGAGAGCAGCTACACTACCTATGTGAGATAATGTGTCTCTGGTTTTGCCCACAAGCTTCATATTGAAGAGTCCTGGTATTTAATTGAGCACAGAGCAACATTTGGACTTTTTAAAATGGTGGTTTATTATCATTTTCAAAAGGCAAAGCTGATGTAAAACAACAGCAGCAGACACACTCCCCGTGTGAACAGACGTGGGCGAGACGCAGCAGATCTGCACTGTGCACACACACATTCAGTGTTAACCTGGCCAGAGTTTGAGCTGCACGACACGTCACATCTGCTCAGCGCGACGACTGCAACAGACTCCCAACGCTGAACATTTTTACAGCCTTCATGGACAAGAGTGGGAACTAAAAATGGATAGCAAAACAGAGGAAGGAAGACCTTGGGTTAGAGAGGAGGAAAAAAAAGGGTAGTGACGGGTGGGGAAGTGTGAAGGAGAGGATGTCAGTGGGAAAGGAGGAGAGGCAGGGGAAGATGAGTCGGTGTTTTCGCTGCAGCGCTGGGTGAGGAGACTGTGCAGTGTTGGCAGCTGATACTCTAACACACACACACA
This sequence comes from Solea solea, assembly GCF_958295425.1. Classification (NCBI taxonomy): domain Eukaryota; kingdom Metazoa; phylum Chordata; class Actinopteri; order Pleuronectiformes; family Soleidae; genus Solea; species Solea solea. Next base: position 12,409,315 of record NC_081142.1, read on the forward strand.
GACACAGGAGTAAAGATGCAATCATTATTGGCAGAAGTGCACGCACGCACACACACGCACACAGGCACGGTGGTGTAGTGCAGCAATAATTAGTGATGCGATCAGCAGCAACTTTCTCACAGATCCAGCGATGTGTAAAGGCGTAACCTGTGAATACAAACATACTTTTATATCATAGCCAGTCGTTTTTGTCGCATCTCAGGTCGGAACAGAATTTAAAAAAAATGGTTGATGCTCTTTTTGGGTTTTAAATGGTTAAGTCCGGACATCGGTGCTTGAGTCAGCTCCAGGTGGCACCATTTACTCACCGCTAGTCAACTCTGACCAAAGTGACTCAGGTCTGACACAGGGATTTTACAGTGGTTGCCTTTCTTTAATGGCTCTTTTGTACACATTTGCACAGTCCCACACATTCAAATGAAGATGCTTAACACATAGTGTATACTACACCAGTGCTTTTGGCCTCCAAGCTGACGGGACCTTCAATGTGAAGGGCACAGAAACCTTCTATCACAGAGTTCAGCAGGTTTGTTTGCATCCACTCATGCGTTGTCTGTGCTGTTTCACTCTGAAGAATAGATCTTAATTTGATTAAGATCTGTTCACACTGTGTTATTAACATTTTCGATTAAAAAAAAAAAAAAAAAAAGCATATGGAGCTGGTTAATTTCATTCACGGTGTTCTGAAAATAACAGCACATCAAGCAAAGCCCAGTCTGCTTTTCAAAAATCCATAATAGGTCAATTTTATAAATAACCCTCTGGTAACTGTGCTGCAGGCCAAGTCAAAGTTTGGTCAGCACACTGCAGGGTGCAATGAAGAAAGAAAAAAAAAAAAAAGAGAGTCACATGCTTAGTTGACTTTGTTTTGAATCGAAGCGCTGATCCTACAAAAATGGAGTAAAATAATGTGGGCTTTGGAGAACAGAAAAAGAAATAGAGCTCGAAGGCACTGGAGCCAAGTACTGCCATCACATGACGATACAAGATGTCAAGATGCCCTTGAGAAAAGCAAATAATACATTTTCTCCGGTGTAGCTGCACAGCAGCAGTACGGGGCCACTGACTTGTGTATAATGTCAAACTTTAACCTTAATAATTAAGTACAGAGAAACACAGTGTTGCCTCTGGAAACTTTTTGGAGAAATCAGAAGGTTGGTTCAAAATTCAGAGTTAAAAAAACGTGACATGTTTTATATGATGCTGAAGGATTCGCATGTGCGGTCCCACAGGGATCGCAGCAGTTCATTGGTGTAATGGCTGCTGTTAAATCCACACAGAGGATGGTGCTACAGCTCAGCACAATGGTCCGAGTTTGTAGGCGATTCCTGTCGCACACACACAGGCTTCTGTACGAGTATGACTGACATTGGTTTCACATCTCATTTTCCCTTTTTTCCCCCCCTCTCCTGCTTTCTGCCTCCCTCTCTTCAGTCTCAGGAATGCGTTGAATGTCCTTATCTTTGCCCGTGCAAACACAAGGGTGAGCCAGCAGCAGAGGTTGAATTCCTCTGCAGATCCCATACAGACAGGCCACGCCACACACTGGCATCGCTAGACAGTCGGAATGGCTTCTTACTTTAACATATAAATTCCCCTTGAATGGACGGGGAGACAACTTGTAGACTAGTTAACCTGTCAGTGTCTACATTTGACTGAAAGGGAATCTCTAATTGTTGGTTACAGGACACATTAACTGGTTTATTAATCCAGAACCACATTAGACCAAAGCTGACATCGTTTCTGGACGCTAAGCACAGGTTTATCATTGTTACCATGATGATAAACACCCCCTTACCTCTTAACAGCACTTATTGTCATCTAACAAGACAGCCCTGTTTCATTTATACTACATTGAGCACTGAATAAATAGGGCTGAATGTCACTCCTCTATACCTAAAGTGTACAACTCCACTGTAGAAGAACAATGATGACGTTAAACTGAAAGGTATCATCAGACATACGACATACTTCTTCATATCAGTACATCCCGAACTTAGATATGAGAAACATGTTTAGCTTTAAAGTTTATGTTCAATCTAGGAGAGATATAAAAATGGGAGAAAAGAGCAAACCTTCATCCCCTGAACATGTTGCCGTGTTATCAGTTCCATTAATGCTATTTTTATTTTAATAAATCGTTGATAGTTTGAGTTTCCTTTCCTCGTAGTATTTTGTAAATGTAAAAGTCTGTAGGAGTCCCTCTCTCTGACTCTGAATCCTGTTCTGGAGATCCTGAAGAGCCTCGTTTGCATTCCTGCCTTTTGCTACGTCAACAAGTGACATGGAGCGTGCCTGCCTGCTTTTGCTTAGCCTCATATGATAGAACTGACGGTCTGACGCCATTGTTGCCATGGCTACAGCAGCACTGTTTTATAGGTATTTTCAAAAGGCAACTTTTGGATAAATCAAGTTTCAGGGACTTGCCGGCGTTCACCAAGTTTCTGAAAATGATAATGTGTAAACTGTATTAACTGGCCCATTCATTAATTAGTAATCGGCAGAGGATTCTTCACCAAATGGCAGAAATCGGACCGTTTAATTAGCGTGTCGCAGATACACACATGCGTGTGGGCGTGCTGTCCCTTATCCAGACAGCCTTCTTCTGGGTGCACACAGCAGCCATTCATGCGTCCACACAATACACTCTCACAGGCAAACGCATGGGATCACAGCGGCTGTGGCTGCCATACACACTGCCTCACGTATGACGGTGCATAAAATTACAATGACGAGGGGACAGACAAAAGACAGAGCTGTTCAGCGTTTGCGTCCGCACAGGCCCACAACACACACACACACACACACACACACACACACACACACACACACCCATATTAGATTTAAATGGATTTCCATGCATCACAGCAGAGTACAATGCTCATATAAAAAGGCCTGGAGCTACGCACACACACAAAACACAAAGGTTTGCTTTGCTATTCTTCTTAGGAAATGTGAAATACACACAGCTAAATCCACTTTTTGTCTGATAAAAATTCATAAATGTGTTTTACTTTTCATTACTTTACACGCATTTAAGATATGTATATGTATGTGTATGTGTATATATATATATACATCTATATATATATATTATATATAAATCAGATAGAGGAAATTTAATGAATATTGGCCAATCATCTGCTCTTACTTCTAGAGACTGGCATTGACTATAGTAAAACCCATATCAATTGGCCTCTAATATAATGGTTCATTCCACGATTATATTGTCATTTCCTATTTCCGCCAGCACATCTGTTTGTGAGCCAAAGCCACAACAATTGTTATTCAGGATACCGTAGTTACTGTACTGCGCCACATCCCCAAAAGCCGTCTCACAGAGGGAAGATCCTTGTTCCTTCAGTTCCCCCTGATTAAGTGATGCAGCGCACATTATAACATGCAGGAAATTCTCTATTTTACTTTTTGAATTTTGTCTTAACTGCTGCTACTATTGTAGGTTTCAGTAAAAAAAAACCTAGTTTGATGACGTTGGGAAGCAGCATGAACTTCAGCTCACTCTTTCTGATTAAATCCCTGATCCTCTCTGTCTTTTCCCTGAACTCTCTTTGTTTTCCAACTTTTTTTTTTACGTTGCATATCATGCCACGCAGCAGTCAGCTGTTTTTAAAAGTGTGACATTGACTGTCTCCCCCTCCCTCACTTCCTCACTCTGTCTTCACTTGCTATACTAAAGAGCATGATAAGCAGACTTGTCGATGGCTTCATTGGCTGTCTGTGACACATGCGACACATGTGTCACAAACACAACACGTCCTGTACCCATTTCAAAGTAGGTTAAGCTTTAGGTTTTCCGTTCTGATTTGCATGTAGTTTTTCTCGTGTTGTGTGTTGACCTGTGAGTCCATCTTGAATTTTGGTGGTCAGGTTGTGTCTTATTGTTTTGAAGGAGTGACCAATGTTAAATGACACAGAAACTCTGCCCCTCATAGTCACGTAGCCCTTTCTTTGTCTCAGTTCTTTGCTCCATACAACACTTCCTGGATCTTCAGTTACAGCTCAGTCAGCTCAGACGGAGCAGTCACTGTGGAGAAGTGAGCTGTCTGGGATTAAAATGCAAACATCCCATCTATTGCACACACTCACTGGTGCAGTGGAGCCACTCAACTCTGTGTCTCTGTGGTCTCTGCTACCTTTTCTCACCACTTTTTTTTATTATTATTATTATGATGATAAACTCCATTCAGCAGCATTCAAACACTTAAAGTCACATAAGCTGTCGTTTGTGTCCTATAAACTGAAAGTGGCACGTTCAAGGATGTGTTGTTAAATAGGATAGACAGCTTGAGTGTTTGAGTTGGTTTTGGCTCAAGGATCTAGAAGCTCCTTTACCACAACTGGCATCTCGTGCTGTGTCATGTTTATTGTGGTTTGATGTTGCTGTCTCATATAATGAAAAAACGAGATTTGGACACATTATCTGACACACGCCTGTTGTCACAGATGGAGTACAACTCTTCACATAGGCCTGTTTTTTGGTAGCAACTCAGGTTAACCAGCTATTCAACAATGAAGATTTCAAATTGTTTGTTTCCTTTCAGGTCCTCAATGCCCAGAAAGCAGGTTACAAGGCAGCCATTGTTCATAATGTGGACTCTGATGACTTGATCAGCATGGGATCAAATGACCGTGAGTGACTACCTCCTCCTCTGTATTCCAACACCAATTCATTTGACATGTTGCTAAAAGAGTATGTACCTTTTGTTTTCTCTTTGTACGTGACTCTTGAATAGAATGCCTGTATTGTCAGTGTGTGAGAACGACAGACTTTGCTGCGCAACTCTTTGAAACGTTGCTTCAACATTCACACATGTCCAGTTACGCACGCCATCCTGCATTATTAACTTCATCTAAAACGCTTCATATACAGTAGTCTACATATGCAACAATAAACACACGAGTAGTAAAAGAAAGAAAACTGTGAAATGTAAATAAACAGTTGAATAAAATATAGAAAAATCTAAAATCTGAAGGGCCTCTGCCTTCAGAGGCTTCTCTCAGTGAGAAACCCACATTTAAAGTCTCTGAATGTACGTGAGGAAGGATGTGATGCCCTGCAGTACCAGAGAATTCCCTGAATATGAACGTGTACTGCGTGTCACTGCTCCAGCATCGTTTTCTGACATTCAGAGCGAGTAAGGGGGACACTAATATCGAGCTTGGTTTGGGGAGTAGTTTGCCTCAAAGGGAGTTGTAGCTGGGTTGAAAAGTTGACGGTTGTATTGCCTTGCATTAATATTCATCATGCACAGTACTGAATATGAAATTGAAATGGAGCTCCTCAAAATAACATATATATATATAAAAAAAGAAAAAAATTATATTGAATGGAAATCTTTAACTTCAATGCCATCTCCATCTCAAGAGTGTAGTATGCAGTTCTTTTTACACAGTTTCACTTCAAAGTATCAAAGTTCAGTAGCCCTGAGGCTCATGGTGGTCATAAAGCTGTGTGTTCACCGAGACAACACAACAGACAACAGTTGAGGACATCCAGCAGCTCTTTCTTTCCTGCTACATTTTCTAGCGCTCAATCAGCTGACTGTCATGGGTGGAGCCACCCTGACCATACTGTACCATTTTACCCCAAGGGAAGGGTATCAAATTATTATGTTACTTTGATACTATTCCCTATGGAAACGCAAAGAAAACATACCAAACCGTTCCACTGAGTGGAAACACAGCCGGGTGGAACTAGACTGGCTCCACACATGACAGTCAGCTGAATGGGCGACAGTAAAAAAAAGTCACTTTATTCTCATACAAAGACGTCTTGTTAAGACAAACAGCCACAAACCGAACAGGAATAAAAGTCCTGCCTGATGTCCTCCATTGTTGTCTGTTATGGCTTGTCCAATGTCGTTGCTTGTTGTCGTCACATCGGTGCGGCGTCACGCTACGTATCTCACCCACCTACAGGGCTTTCCCGTTCCGAACACAGCATAAGAGTATTTAATTTCTTCCACTAAGGTGTCCTCTTTCTCTTATAACCAGACATTTTTTTTCCAGTAAGTCTTAAACACAAGTCGTTTATGCCACAAATAAAATGACCTCACAGTGTCAGAATAATGGTTTCAGAGATCTCTCTGGTAATGGTAGACACTTTTTTATGTGCCACGTTGAAACGATAAGACTTTGCAATGTTATTCATTCACATGAAGTTTTGTATATAAAAAAGCTGTTCTTGTTTCTGTTTTTTTAAGTGGAGGTTCTGAAGCAGATTGATATTCCCTCTGTGTTTGTGGGTGAGGTGACTGCCAATTCTCTGAAAGACGACTACGCATACGACAAGGGGTAAAAATGAATTCCAATCTCATTTTTCTGCCCATCAGTATAACTCGAAACCACTTTCTGCTCAGCTGTCCTCGCGATGTTTCAGTCAGTGTCACATCATAAAGCAATGACTGTTTTAAATTAGCTGGCTCACTTAACTCTCTGTTTTGTTTATTTGTTGCTTTCTCAAGTTGAATCAAATACTTTGCCTCCATGTGCACTGTAATATATCAAAGCTGTGTTTTCACTGCTGCTGCTGATGTGATAATTTGGGTAATGACGTGTTTTCAGTCTGTCAGAAGAGTCCAGAGAGCCACAGCAGTAAATTCTCATTTCTTCACTTTCAGATCAGCTGGTCTATGTGCTTGTTTGTGCATGTGTCAGATATATATATATATAGCACTGTGAAAAATCGCTATAATGATCATACAGTGTAATTATTTCTCAACTGCACGTATGCAGGTTTGAAATGACTTCAGGTTGTCGAGTATTTCGTGTGACCTACCCTTACACTGTAACAACAGCACAACCCTAATTTAAGCCTAATTAATGTTACTGGTAAAACCTTTGTTTGTCCCACTGTTTGTTGTGGGAAAAAATAGCAGCTTGAGCATTACATGCACATGTTAATGTTTACAATTAAACTCACTGACAGCTTGATAATATGTAAGGCCAACTTTCAGTCACATCATTTTAATCCAAATACCCATGATCACAGGATTTCAGAGACTCTTGCACTCTTGACTTTACGAAGGTCCTTCATAACTACGACGCCTAACGTGGCATAGTTAACACATTTTGTCAGCGTGGATTGATTCAGCAATCACAGATTCACTGCAAAGTGATTTCTGTGGCCTTTGACCCCATTTATTCACAGTGTAAAATGCCTTTTAATTAAAAGTCCCAAACATCACCAAAAAGAATATCTTAAAACTGCAACGAATGCAATACTGCAGCCTCTGTGAGCAAATGACACTGTTAAAGATTTCATTTTTCTTGACATGAAAACATTTCTGCTTGTTTTTTGTTAGGGGATATGTGGTCCTCATGCCAGACTTCAGCCTGCCGCTGGAATATTACCTGATCCCCTTCCTTATCATCGCAGGAATCTGCCTCATCCTCATTGTTGTCTTCATGGTTGGTAGATTTCACTCCTTCTATTTAACTTGTACATAAGTGATATATGGAGGACAGTTACGGGAAGATAGCAATTTTACCATCCGTCCACGCCAAAGATAGTTGAGGCTACAGGCAATATACATATACATATGTATATATATATATATATATATATATATATATATATATATACATATATATATATATGTATTCAACATAATTCAACACATTCAAAATGTGTTGAATTTACCAAATTTAATTTATATATATATATAAATTAAATTTGGTAAATATTCACCGTGGTTAAGTTAATATTTTATTATTATTTTATTATTTTCGTTAATATTGTGAGATTTGGGGGGGAAATATGGTCATATTTGTTTGTGACCTCAGGTCTGGTACATTCTCGTGAACGACCATTCATCAGGAACATCTGGAGGAATTTGAATTATGGAAACATGGAAATTGACTTGAATTCAAAAATTAACTGGTTTGAATTTAGCGGCCAAAGGCCAAGGACATAACTGAAGAATTCACTTACTTATTTTGACAAATGATTACACTGATGGTACTTTCCTGGCCATCACTCTGCACCTTAACTCAAAAAGTATTTCTTAAATATTTGAATACAAAGAAGTGAAGTAAAAAATGTCTCCTGTGAACCTGGAACACTGTTAACTGCTTGCTCTCAGGCTTCTATGTAACTTCAGTAGAAAAGGGACTTTTGTGGTGAAGCTTTGTCAGAAACTCATCTTGAACCTGTCTGTGGAAATAATATTTCACTGTTAGGCTGTCATCCAATTGGAGCCTGAAATGTTACACTTGTTCTTATGTAACTGTGTTGCTTGGGAGACAGAAATCATAATTACAGTGTTTATGGACTCATTACCTGGACAAGTAGTGTGTGTGTGTTCTTGTTGGTGTATCTTTGTGAGGACTAAAAAACTTTTAAACCATCGGGAGTGAGGATATTTTGCCTGTTCCTCACTGTGCAAACCTGTGTGCGTGTGTACTTATTTTAAAGTTTTTTTTGCTTTTGACAGATTACCAAGTTTGTCCAGGATCGACACAGAGCTCGTAGGAGTCGCCTGCGCAAAGATCAGCTCAAGAAACTTCCAATTCACAAGTTCAAATCAGGTAAGATAGAGGTCACAAGCACTGTGTGGTTGTTGAGAAGAGCATGTGAGTGACAGGGTTAGGGTCAGGGCAAGTGTGCGCTTGGGCAAGTCGTAGGAGCCAGACCAGCCCACAGAGCATCAGTTGCTGAGTAGTACTGGTGCACTGTGGGTGTGTGGGTGTGGGTGTGTGTGTGTGTGTGTGTGTGTTTAAATCTATACTGTTTCTGTAGTGTCAATGAAAATTTCTCAAGGTCGGTGAATGTGCTTGCTGGTGTCCTATGTGACAGTGGGACTAAGGAGGCCTGTTGAATTATTCTGTGTGTGTGAGGCTGTGGCACTGATGATTTCATATCTACAGAAGTGTCACCTGCTGTTTAACTCTTTGCCAAATTCTGTTGTGCATCCTCTGCTGAAAACTGGAAGCTCTGATCACAGATATGCCCATATGTTGTTTTGTCCTTGTGCCATGCTGCTGTTTTCTCACATGATTCGGCCCAGAGGAGAAATGTCATCGGAGCGTTACGACTCATCATTCCTCCCTCAAACTCTGCACCTTAGAGCTAATCGGATTAATGTGAACTTGATTTTTTTTTACTCTCTGTGCAAGATTAACGTTCCACTGTGAGAGCGGACACATGACAGATGCTTTGGAATGTGGTCTCGGCCATGCCAGTGGTGGAAAGTAAAGGGAATTTTGCCTAAACCCATATGAACACAAAGGACATTTTACTGTAAAATAGGTGAATGAGGGGAGTAGATCAACAAATCTCCACACCTCTGTGTGAATGTAAGCATTTTAGTTTAGTTTTCCTTCTGCCGTCCCTTTCAGTCCAGGTACAAAGGTGAGACTGGGTATTGTTTTGCAATGTAAATCAACTTCGTGCCATGGTCAAGTGAGTTTCATCTGTGGTTTGTTTTCTGTCAGCTGTCCTTTCCTCCTGCAACTGTATTTTGCCCAATGGAAAGCCCAACACTGCAATCAGCTGTGCAGGGGGAAACACTAGCCTGTTTTATAGACTATGGGTGGTGCATGATAAGTAGCAGTCTTGCAAAGCTGCTAATTGAGGGGGTTATGAGCCGAGCTGCTCCTCCCCACCTGGCACTAACAGATGCACATGCAACAGCAGAGCTAAAAGTAGCATGTGTTGCTCGGATAGCTTTTTTTCTGTCACGTCAGGATCTGCGGTTCCTGTGCTCTGGTGGTTGTGGCTGCGAGCAGCACCCACTCTGACTCAGGGTTTCCACCAGGAACTGCTTCAGTCAACCTTGTCAGAACTGGTGTTCAGATGTCCAGGAAACACCGCCCCTGGAGGCTTTTGCATTTCTGTCAGCTGAGTCTTGAGTGTTTAGTGACACAGGAAGGGGACACCAAAGCTCTACCTAATCACCTTTTAAACCCCTGCTCCCTGGAGCTTGGCAGGAAGTGTGCCCTGATTTGAGCGTTAACAAACGTATTGAGATCAGTGGGGCTGTCGGCCAAGTCTTGAATTTGAATGCTTCAATATGGCCGATGGTTGTTTCATCAAACTATGAAATGAAATGAATGAAACAACTGATTGTGGCAGATATTAATAGTGCCAGCTCTGCATCTGGGGACCACTTTCAGTTTGCCTACAGGGACAATCAGTCTGGTTTTTCATACCACACTGGATCACCCGGACAAACCAAATGCTTATGTCAGAAATGCTCTGCATCGACTTGAACACAGTCATCCCCAATAATACACTGGTGTCCAAACTCCACAGCCTTGGCCTGCACTGTCATGTGCCAAGTGGATTGTGAACTTCTTGACCAATTGTCCACAGAATGTCAGGTAAAGCAAACTGGTCTTCCTCAGTGGTGAGTGTTGAGTCCCGCTTCGGTGTGCACGCTTTGACTGTCAAGCCAACCAATCAAGAAATGCCATCATAAAACATGCAGATCACTCAACAGCCATTCGTTTTTATCTCTGACAATGATGAGACATCACATGGGCTGAAGAGCAGCCTGGTGCTTCACCGGTAACCTCATCCTCAACACCGGGAAGACCAAGACGATTGTGGTGGACTACAGGAAGAAAAAGAACTGACCCGAGGCCAGGGCTTTATAAATAGTGAGGCTGTGGAAAGAGTCTGCAGCTTCACATTCCTGGGAGTGAATATCAGTGAGGAGTTCTCCTGGATTGCACAAACCTCCACTTTCATTGTAAATGGCACAGCAACGCCTCTACTTTTTGAGAATGTTAAAAAGAAGAGGACTCTCACAGAATCTCCTCCTTAACTTCTACTATTGCAGAGGGGAGACTTACGTATAATATCACGGCATGGCACTGCAGATGTTTTAATCCTTTTAATCCAAGTTTTCTTGATCTTCTTAATCTTGATTTTTACTGCTGTGAATGTGCAGAAAAACTAAACTTGATTTAGGCTTGAGACAACTTTCTATGAAGGGCAGGGGTCATAGGCCGACTATAGGCCAGACAGCTAAAACAACAAAAATCCTGTATACTTATACTGTATACTTAACAAAAAAAATATGAACTTGAGACTTTTGTTTTTGCTTCCATTTTCCATGAATTGAAGTAAAAATATGTCATTCCTGTATTTCCTTTGTGCAAACAACAAATTGTTAAAATCTGTGTTAGTGGGCACTACACTTTTACAAATTTAGCAACCAAAATACAGCTGTTTTGTCTGTTTGGGCTCCTGCAAAAAGCAAAGGCCCTTGCCTAAAGCACATTATAAAAAGGCGTATCCATAGTGATTATTCACACATGCACATATTAACATCCATACAAACGGTATATTCAATTTCTGCCAAAAACAAACCCCCCTAAATGTTACACACTGACCTCAGAGTGTACAATCTTGGCCCTACGCCTGGAAAATGCCTCATTTATCATTATACATAATGATCAAGTAGCTTCCATGAAAGATGTTTTATCTTATTAGAGGACTTTTACATTTGGCTGAATCACACAGATAAGGTCATTTGATGTTATTGTGAAGTGCATTTACAAGACAAGACTGGTGTCTCCTCACTGCAGTTCATTTTTTTAATTGTTGTGATAGTCTTCCTGGATTTAGTTTTTTTGTACCATTTATTTATTGGTGGGGTTTAATACCACTAATGTTACATGTGTTTCGAAGCTCTAATAATGCACAAGAGATGCTGATGGCTTGCTTTTGACTTAAAGGGTGACATAAACCCCATCACATGCAGTTGTTCGGGCCTGTGCGAGAACAACTGCATGTGATTAAAGTTGTATGAAACCCTTGTCATGTGGTTCCAGAGGAAATTGTGTAGAACTGGATAAATAACCTCATCTGTTGTCATTTGAGTCCACCTCAGGTCTGAAGAGTACACATTAGTGTGGAAATAGAAAAAAGAATACTAAGTGTCTGAGGCCTCTGTAACCAGATCCTCATCCCTGTTTGAGGCCCTCTGCTTCATAAGCTGCCACTGGTGGACTGGTGTGGACATTTGGCAACAGACTCTATGTCTCTACATACAAATGAAAGTGATGAGGTACAATTACAAAGCTTGGGGACCGTTTTTTAAGTATACAACAAGTGGCAGCTAATGTAATGTTGAGACGAGCAGAGAAGAGGAGAATCACAGAGGTCATCGCAGCATCAGTTTATGATTACATCTTGTTCTCCCCACAGTCACAGACTCTACTTTTAACTTCCCTTCGCAACAAATGTTAAGGCATCAAGCCTGAACATGGCATCCATCAGTTATTACCTTTGCCAATAAGGTTTTGTTTTAAGCAGCATGTTGAGTGAGGTCGGTGCTCTCTGAGTACTTTCTCCAGTTCTGTGTGCAGCACAGAGTGGGACTATTGCCCAATGGCGCCTTTGGCCTCAGCTACAGTAGATAATGCTGAGCTTGGACTTTGGGGGCTTTAAAGAGATGCAGCTATGGTGAACAGGAACACTGCGAGGCTGTGTTGGTGTGGCATTTTTTATGGGTGCAGTTCATAATCTTGCTTAATTCGAAAGGCAAAGTTCGGGAGAGTATGGGGTGTGCTTTACTGTGATTTGTTCAGACCTGATATTAAAGAGCCAGTGTTTATGAACACCTCATCCTTTCCTAAACATGTCAGGGAACTACAGTGGCCTTCACATACCAGAAAGGATGTCATTCTTTTTTGTTTACATAGTATAAAACATCACACGTTTAGCTGTTCCTGTCCATTCTGACTGCTATAGATATATACAAGATGGAGGCTTTTGTAAAGCAAGGCCATGCATGAAGTACATATAAAAGGCTTAATCGAAGGCTATGAAAATAACAAAAATAACAAAAATAACAAAAATTTTAAAGGGATTTTACACTTATACACACATACGTACGAATAGGATATTCAATTTCTGCCAATAAACCCACCTAAATGTTACACACTGGGCCTTTCACATCTGTCCTGAGAGATTTGATCACAAGTGGATTTAGTCCACATACTCGCACGGTGAAGTCATTGTGCAAATATGCAGCTGCAGTTCTGACACTTGCCGCTAGATGCTCGCTTCACGTTGCCCAGAAAAGTGTGGACTACTGTCTTGGAAATGAGATTGGAAAAATCAGACATCTGCTATTTCTGTCACCTCTGCAAACACTCACTTTATCCCCCCCCCCCCCACATCATTTAAAAAAATGTTGTTGCTCCCATTTGTGCATGTATTTAATTCAACACCTTGCATACTGGGACTGTGTATGAGCAAGACTCGGGCAAATACAAAGACACAAAGAGAGTCTGTATGGTGCACGACGCCTTAATGAAAACCATGGTACCCATGTAATTGATGCACAATACCAGTCTGAGCCACAGCATAAGATCTGTGTCAATGTACAGGATTATGTAATAGCAGTTGCCATGGCTGCTGGCATACAGCACACATCTGCCATTAACTTGACTTATACTCTGGCTTTATTGCAGAACCTTGCGTCACCCCCACTTAGGCTTTTAGAGGCTGACGTTTGACTGTCATTTTTTTAGCCCTCGAGCGAGTTTCACTTGCAGCCAGCGTCCAGCAGACGTTGGAAATGATAAACACGCTCACACTCAGGGAGTGAACTGCGAACCAGGAGAGGGAACAAGGGGGATTGTTTTGGAGTCTTCGTTCAGACGGAAAGGCCAGACTCTCCGCCTGACTCCTGACCTGCAGCCTGATCCTTTCCTGTTTGATGAGTCACACCAGCCCTCCCTTCAGACTTCTGCTTCTCAGGACACTGTATTGACTTTCACTCATTTGGACAGACGTATCCCTAATCTTAACCATAACACGCAAACCCTAACTTTAACCGTAAGCCCTAAACTTAACCAGAGAACCACAAAAATGAGGTCACGCCTCATTAAAACCTCATTTTGCTCTCTATGAGGACGGCTGGTCCTGACAAGGGAGAGGTAACACTCACAAGTATACACACACACACACACACACATTTGTCGCTCTATGGTTGTGATAATAATTCATAGACATAATGCGTCCCCCAGCTGCTTACTCTCACCTCAATCATCTCAACTGACCCTGCACATAAAATAAATGTAATACCAAGTTAACTTAACCTTCAAAAACCCTTTGAATTTATGAGCACCAACTGAAATGTCCTCACAGCGATGGTTTTGAACCAAAATATGTCCTAATAAAGACGGACACACACATACAAAGAGGAGCAGCTGCAGTGTCTCAGGCTTGTTGCGTGAGGCATGTTGATGTCAGTACAGAGGAGCTCCCTCTGTCTCTCTCTCTCTCTCAGTCCACTGGTCTCAGTGCCAGTTGCCATCATGTGATTGGCTCAAGCAGTGACATACTTTTTTTTTTCGTTTTACTCAGTTTTTCTCCTCTCTCTCTCTCTCTCTCTCTCTCTCTCTCTCTCTCTCTGCCACACACACATTCACTGCTCAGCTGAAGTTCAGTAGGACAGCGTGGATCCTCCGAGAGCGAGGAATTCTGCCAGACTGGCTGATTAATGAAACATAGTGAGGAGGAGAAGAGCTGAAATGGCTCACAGGTCCTTCTTAAGATGTACTACGGGCTCCAAGACGTAAATACAAGAGATCCCCTGCATCAATTAATGTAGACGCACAGCCAAAAAAAAAAAAGTATAACACATATTTTACTTCCCACATTATGAGCTGACTCAACCCAACGCTACGAAGACCAGACAGGAAAGTGTGTTCACATTAAAAGTACTCACAAGAGCCAGTCACCATAATGACATCACTAAGCTGATCTCTGGTCAGCAACCCTTCAATTAAAAAGGAGCCAGTCATGTCCACAGTGGAGTCTTTGATACGGTGCCTGCTTTTTCTCGCTGGTGTTTACGTTTAAAAAGAAAAGTTACTGAAGGCTTTTAGACGCTATCAGACACATTGATTCACCGGGAACATTTATCTGGCTGCTGCCGGTGCAGACGAGACATCAGAGAGTCTACAGGTGCAGATTACATTCAACACTTGATCAGTGTGTGGAGACAGAAAGTTGAAGGGCAAATGCAATTCATTTCAGCTTTTATTAAACGGGTTGTGAAGAACCTGGAGTTGTGCTTTTATCGAAGCTCCACTAATAATCAGTCTGAACATTCACAACAGACTCATTTTCCTGTTCACCTTTGAGTTTAACCCTCTTATGACCACCGTGATATTCATATACATTTATTTTGATTTTATGGCTGTAGAATTGTCAAAAAAAATGTCCAATGAGTGAGTGCTTCTGCCCCTTTTTCCAAGTTAAAGTTCGATATCTGGCAGTTATTCGACCATTTCGGAATTACGGTACTGAGAGGCTGACGTCGCAGGTGAATCCTATCTGCGATTGGACGGTCGTTCCACGGAAGTCCTGGAGTTACCGGTCTAGGAGTTATGCTTGTGTTTTCTCTGCAGTACCGTACGTGCCTCAGTATTGCTGCTGTGAGGGACTCACTGTGGTGCTCATAATCCCTATTTTCTTTCCCTCACTTGAATGTGTTAATTATTTCATTGAGGCTGCAGCAACTTCACCGTTTTTTCAATCAGGCACGTCATTGTATTCTAAATACTTCACATGATGCACAGTTCCGTTCATTATCTCTCCAGAACAGTCTTTGAGTTTAGGATGTTCACGTTTTCTGCTCCACTCAGAATAGCTCAGTGCCACAGTTCAGCATTTCCTGAGTGTGTTCTGGATCAATGCCTGCATAAACGTTCCCTCTCGCTCGCCCTCACCCCGACTGTCCAACACTAGTCTGAGAGAGAGGGAGGACAAGATGGAGGAATGTGGAATAATGATCAGGAGGAACAGTGTTGGTAAATGAACTCAATATTGGTGTCATTCTGGAGCAAGGGAAGAAAAGAACTCAAGTTGTAAAGAGGAAGATGGAGAAGACTATCTTGACTTTAAGCTGCTGACACAAGAAAGGCAGGAAGAGGAGGAGGAGGAGGAGCAGTAGTGGAAGAGGAGGCCGTGGTCGATGTGAACTCCATCCTTATACGGTCACATGCAGCACTGGCACAGACACAGAAAGCCCAGTTGGGGAAAACATGCTCATTTAGAGCTTACATAAACACACCGACCCACTCTGCTCCCTTCCCCGTCTCCCTCCCTTCAGCCCGGGAAGAGGAAGGGCAGGAGAAGTGTGCGTCGATACATTCCTGAGCTTCTCGTTCACAAAGACACTGCACTTCCTGCAACGTCAGGAAGTGCAGTGCAAGTGAAGTAGTGGCATCTTCACAGGGATTCTCCCTGTGGGTGGAGGTGTTTGGGCGTGTGCCGGGGACGTCATTTATTCAGGGTAGTCGATGTCAGAAAAAGGTGCCCACTCTCGGGAGGCAACTGTAATTCACCATTGTCCGACATGTAATAAGCCGTGTTTCCATCGTGGTACGGTACGCTTTGGAACGATAAAGCCCTGGGTCGGGCTTGCTTTTGAGTGAGAACAATACCTTTACTTGGTAGATGGGGTGTAGGTGTAGGTAGACTAGGGCTGGGCTATATGGACTAAAAACTGATATTGCGATATTTTTTGTTCGAATGGCGATATACGGTTACGAATACGAATGGTTAAAACGATATTTTGAACAAAACAGGTAAGCTCGCTAGCTCACCGGTTGGCCGCTCAGCTGACAGCTGAAACAGCTGATAGCTGAAACCCGGCGTCCGGAGTGTACAACAAACCCGGAGACAGGAGACCAGAAACCCAGAGACCAGGGCCTCGGTGTCGGACACGGTAAACAACGTGCCACTGATGTGTTTTAAGTCCACTTGGAGCCCGAAATCTGCGGCTAACAGCCGAGCGGCTAACAGCTGGTGTCGCTAAAACTAGCGACAACAAACAGGCATTACGTCACCAGCTCAACTTTTATTTTGTATTAACGAGTAACGGAGATGGTTAAGAAAAATGTATCGGAGTAAAAGTACACATTTTATTTAGGAAAATAACTGCTCACTCTCCACCTGCGCCGCGTCGGCCACGTTTTCGTTCAAATGTCTGTTGTGATGCGTAGCGTGTGTGGGAGAAAACTACGTAGTACGTACATCAGGGGCGTGGTTGAGCAGCTGAACTAGGCTTGTAGGTTCAGAGAGAAGCGGTCTCAGCAAGAGAAATGTACTTTATTATCTAATGGTCAGACTACAGGTTTTAACAAATTCTGTCTGGTTTGTCTGTTCAGGCTAATACAAAGGAGACGAGGCAGTGCGCGATGGCTGCCTCTTTAAGGCCCGTGCCTAAAGTACTTAAGATGGTCACTGTAAGGTTTTGAAAACAAAGAGACTATATTTCAATTATGTCAGTAAACCCACTTACATGTCACACACTAGACCTTTAATGCCTAATAAAATCACTGACCTACAGACGCTTTTTTTTCTAATCCCAGGAGACAACTACGATGTCTGCGCCATCTGCCTGGACGAATATGAAGATGGAGACAAGCTCCGAGTCCTGCCATGTTCTCACGGTGAGTCAAACTTCACTTCTTTCTTGTTCAAATAAGACGCTGGCGAGTTGCATAGCCAGAACTCTTCCTCTCGGTCCTCAGCCTACCACAGTAAGTGTGTGGACCCGTGGCTGACCAAAACCAAGAAGACCTGTCCGGTGTGCAAACAGAAGGTGATCCCCTCGCAGGGCGACTCGGAGTCGGATTCAGAGGACGGCGAGAGCGGCCCCGACGAGAACGAGGAGGTGTCGGAGAGCACCCCGCTGCTGCGCTCCTTGGCCTCCACCAGCGCCCACTCCTTTGGGACCATGTCAGGAGCGTCGCACTCGGAGCACGACCAGGAATCCTCCGAGTACGAGGACGACGAGCTGGACAGCAGCGACAGCGAGGAGGAGGTCACTGTGGAGACCGTGGTGGTGCAGCTGCAACAGCCTTCCTCCGAAGGCCTCGACCACGAGCACAACCTGCCCAAAGCTTGACAGATTGTTGGTCAATAAACACCCCCCCCTCCCCTCCTCCCACCTCCCTTTGCAACACCCCAACCTCACAGCTGCAGAGACTTTTGTTGGGGGTCACGGAAACCGGTTCATCATCTGGGTTCTTCTGTTGCTGCTTTCAATACATTGTAATGTATCCTTAAGTTCACATACAAATCTAAATTTGACTTTTAGCTGATTCCCACGCGTGTGACTGGAGGTCAGTGAGTGAAAATTGAATGGGCTGTTTGACAGATTTGAGAGGAATGATGACACTGATATACAGTAGACTGTTATACTGTACACTGTAAATTCATAAAAAAAAAGACAACACGCTGCTGTTTTGTCTCCTTTAGTGAAGAAGTCCCAATCATTGTCCGACACAAACTTCAGTAAAGGTACTATGTATACCGTAGATCACTATAAGATACGTGTTTACGTTTGATTCATCTCCGACAGGTTCACTACTGTACATACATGTTCTGCTTATTTAAAGCGCTATGCAGCATCCATAACCATCAAGTCAAGGAACGGTTAAAATCACAGCAATTTTTTGCCATTTTTATTTCGAGTCTGGCGCATGAAGGAGACGGACGAGCTGCTCCCGTCTGTGTTTTATGCCACAGTTTATCTGTTACAGTGACTGGAGGCAATCCAGGGTGAGAAATGCACACTGCTCGCCACGTGACGTCACGTTCTTATGTCGTGGGTCACAAATTCAAGTGTGAAGAGACACTTGAGGGACAACTGTGTCCACTCTGCCTGTGATGAACTTCTTCTGGCTGCTTCAGACCTGTCACTTTATTTAACATAGAGCAGGTATTGGTTGATCGGCCTTGTGATAGATGTTTAAGGTCATTTTAATACTGTTTATAGTGAATATTCTAACTTTTTCTTTTGCCATAACAGCTTTATTTTCATTGAAAAAAAAGAAAGAAATCCCGTTGCCTTTTTAAGTTGGCGTATCTTGTCTGTGTTTTCGTTCCGTTTGTCTTTTCTCAATATGAATTCACTTCGATGAAATAAAAATGACACTTAACATGGAAACCTTTGGCTGTCAAGTTTCATGACAATGAAAAACGGACCCGTTGACTTTACACAGATGTGCAACATGAACAGCTACAGTGCGAGTGTGATACCCTGCTGACAGGACTCGTTATACTACTGGAAATAATTGGATCCCCACACTTGACAAATATCACTTCAGAGTTTAATTTTTACCACAATATAAAACATTTGTGGATAAGACACAGTGAGCAATGATGACACCTAACAATGAGCTTGCATTTCATGTGAGGCCAATGTTATGTTCCTACTTAATTCTACAATGACACTGGATTTTTAGTTTTTAGTTTACACAGATGGACCAAGGTGTCACTGCCTGGAGTCTTTGGTAATCCTGGTTTCTGGAATTAGGCTAAATCCCCCTTTCACACTGGCTGGGGTTGCGTTCGGTCTTTGTGTCCAGCTAACCACAGAAAAAGTGGCAATAAAGAGGGGGACATTCATTGTGGAAAAAAAAAAAATGCCAGTAAACACTCATCTGGTTGGAATAAATTTATTTGATCTGTCTGTAAACAAGGTGATAAATCAATTTATGGCATTTCTTGGTTTTATGCATATGAAATCAAATCCCCAATGTGAGAAAAAAAAAAGTGGTGAGGAAAAGTAAATTAACATAAATCAGCAAACAGGACTTCAAACAGGATTTTTTTTAATGAGTACACATATCCCACAAGGCCTAAACAGTGGAGCTGAAGCAAAAAAAAAAAAAAAAAGTGCCAATGAAATTACTTTAGTGGACAGTGGGTAAAATCCATCTTACAACAGCAACAGATCTCTCTACATTATGGCACAGGATACACAGGTTCTGCAGAAATTTCAACAACCATCTTTGTTTCCAACCAATACCATCGAGTGTCATTTCTACTTTTAAAGTGTTTTTTTTTTTTTTCTCAGTTGGACGTTACAGTTAGCAGTACTGACCGTAGACAGACCATGTGATACCCCAGAGCTCAGACGACTATAGAGTAGAAGGCAATTTATTCCACAGTTTTGTAGTTGTCAATGCAGCATGGGTTTGTACAAATGCAGTTTGTTTTCTAACAAAAAGGAAAAAAAACTATGAGAATATTCTTCAGATACTCCCACCCTTACCTCCCCCTGTAGCTTCATGTATTTTAACCATGCTATGCATGTATTACCGTCTGCTGAGTGTTTCCTTCATTGGAAAACAAAAAAACAAAGTTAGCAGTCATCCTTCACATGGTTTAGAACAAATGCATTAACACCAGAG
Source organism: Solea solea (assembly GCF_958295425.1). NCBI lineage: Eukaryota > Metazoa > Chordata > Actinopteri > Pleuronectiformes > Soleidae > Solea > Solea solea. The sequence goes on from NC_081142.1 coordinate 12,429,511, forward strand.
CTTCAACTACACTTGGTCCTATTAAAAAAAGAAAGAAAATAAACTGGACATACTCCAGGGAGGTTATATGCTGGGTTATCTACGGTCCAAAAACAATGGCAGCCTTTAAAAAATAAAAATAAAAAAAAATTGACAAACAAAAACAGATTTAAGTGCCTGAGCCGTTATTACTGTGGAATGTCCATGGGTTTAGGTGCAGCTGGGGAGGCTGTGATGGTGGGAGGAGAGGCTACCAGCATGTGGACCACTACCACATTCTGCCCAATAACATACTCAGGACAGAGTGGCGAGTCTGAAGGGAGAGGGGAGGCTAGAGGACACGAGTAGTGAGGAGAAGAGTCTTGTAGTGTTACCTGTGTGGGTCAAACAGGGCGGGGTAAAACGGGGGAGAAAAAAAAAAAACGTTTTTGGCAGGAGTGTGTGTTGGGTGGGTGGGTTATGTGGAGGGGAACCAGAGTTGACAGATATGCATGCAGTCTCCCCTCCTGGACACACTGGGGTGGGGGGGGCAGAGGAGACAACCGAGGAAGACATGATGAGCTTTGTTAGTGCTCAAGTGCTCCAAAAGGGCGTTGGCTGCTCTGGGAGGGACTGTGTATGATGGGGTTCATGTTATGGGCACCATGACGCAAAGAGAAAACTATTTAAATTGACGCCATCGCTTTCACTGTCCGGGTGTCTGGCCAGAATTTTGTTTTGCTGGTCTTTGTCAAGAGCAGATCTGTCATGACAACCTGTGAGGAACATGCTAATCATTTGCCATCAAAAAAAATAATAATAGTGCTTTAAGGGGTAGAGAGGGAAAAAAAACAGAAAAGCAAGTGTATTGAGGAGGGGGAAGGTTAGGGGTAGATGACAAAAAAGGGGGGGGGGGATAACAAATAGGAGAGAAGAAGCAGAAGAGAAACAAAACAAATCTACCAACTAGGACTGGAAGTGGTGTGAAATGCAACAGGGTGGTAAGGGTGAGCTGCTAGGTGGCTGGGTACAGGTTGCTTTAGTATCCGGATTTCCTCAGGTAATCAGCCATCGTATATGCTTTCTTGTTGAGCTGCCCTCCATGGATACCTTCATTCCCCATGACAAAAACCATTGCTGGAGTACATAAAAGGAAAAAAAAACAATATAAATGAACAAATATGGTGACAGTAAGGCTGGAAAAAGAAAGATACCTTTTCACTGCCACCTCATAAAATGTGGGGCTCAACCATTGAGGACAGAGTCCACACTGTTAGAAATGCTCCTGGGATTTTTTTGATCGTGTTTTTTTTTTTTAAAACAGAACTGCTGGAGAAAAAAAATGGGTTCAACGGTTATGTTTTTTGTCTGTTTTTCTGAAGTTTTGTGTTTTTTGTTTGCCTTTTTGCTTGTTTTATTCGCCCTCTCCCTAAACTACACCACATAAGCTACACGAAAACTACACTAAAACCCTGAATCCCTCAAGTATTTTGCCATTGAGTATGCCTTCTTATTCAATCCGCCTCCATGGACCCCTTCTTTGCCCATTACCAAGACCAAGACTGAAAGAAAAAGAGACAGAAGGAACATTTAGAGAAGGTGTGGAGATCACACGGGTGAAAAGAGAAGAGCACAGACCCAAATGCAGCAGGCAGACGACAGCTACAAAAGATGACAGTAACACATAAAGCATAACAGCAGCAGCTTTGGCCTTTATGTTGGCTCAACATTGATTTTCTGATCAGAGCTGCTGGTGGTCAAGATGCATCACACTGTTTCTGCTGGGGTTAGGGTAGACAGGGCACATGGGCGGTGCATGCAGACTATGCAGAAATGAATATAGATAGGAACTAAAAAACCTAATCGCTCAGTTGACCTTTTTCTTTTACTCTTGTGTCAAGCGGCAGCAGTTTACTGACACCACTTCCTGTATCCAATGTTTCAAATTAAAACCACTAAGAGGGAGCATTTGTGACATCACAACAGTGCAGCTGTTACAGCTTTTGTCATATGCATGTAGCATAAACAGAAAACCGGCCGGATATTAACTGTGACGGACGCATGCAAACTATCAAATGTGTGCACAAGTTCTCGTCAACATCTACAGAGTTCCTCTGCAAGTGAAACCAATGTTTACCAGTTCATTATCTTTTAAAATGGAGCCAATTCTCCACATCAACTTGTTCAGGGCCTTGCAGTATGATCAAAAATGAGCTGGAACTCAGTGAAGTTATATGCTGGAAGATACAGGAATGATTAAGCTCAGGTTTAAACAAAGATCACTGAAAACCGAGAACCTTTTGATCTGAAATATCTCGTCAATGACCACAAAATCCCACACTCAAAATTTCTTTTAATTACTTATCCATGAGAATTTTATACGGGGTTACTGTTCATGACCTAAAACGTTGTTTCATCTGTAATCAGTATGCACCATCCAGCAACAAGGATCAAGAAGTGAAGCTTCGAGACTACCAACATCACTAATGCAGCAGACAAGGATACAGCAGCATGCTCGTGGTACCTCTCCTCAATACATGTATAATCCTTTAGTGACTGAATAGGCATTTAACCAGGAGAAGAGTGGAAGCATATAAGCAGGAAAACAGATTCATACTTTGTGGGTAAGGGGCTGTGTTAAACAGGAAAAGAAAGAGGCATGCAGTTTAGGAAGATTGGAGAACTCTGGCCTAAAGATTAGGTCCAGTGAAAACAGTCTCACCTGTATATTTTACTCGCATCTGAGAAAAGTTGGGTGGACGGGGCATTGGGGGCCCATACAGGCAACATGAAAACTGGCACAACTCTTTGGCAAGCCCCCCCCCCCAAAAGGCACAACTTTAATTTAAACTTTTATTTTTTTTAAACTCATCCAAAAATCTGTACCAGATTTCATCAGCCTAGGATATGACCCCTCAGAGAATCTCACTTTTCTATTTTATTCCTTTTATTTGAAGTAATCTTAAGTAATCTGCACGCATGTGTTGCAACATAGGAATTCACATAATCTAAGCATCAAATTAGAATTTTATACAAATTTGTAATAACCGTTCCTTCCGTTAATATTTTATATACTGATATTAAGCAATGTATTTAAAATACACCATCAAAAAAACAATCCTTTATGACCTCTGTTCCAATACTTTAGTGCTGCTTATTATATTATACGTATGGTACGTTTAATTCATACTAGGGTACCAAACAATTCCAACCCTCAAAAATAATTACAATGCAATTGGCAAACCAATTTTGCAGCAATATGTGCTTAAATTACTAGGAATAAATAGCATAGATAAAGAGTCTGTGAAAGAGGAAAAGTGTTGGAAATATACTTTTCAACTTTGATATTTCACCAGACAATGTCAAGTCCACTACAAATGTTCAACTAGAACAAGAGTGAGCGTATCTTCCTGTACACCCAAATGTACTGACCTCTTCATTAGACTTTACCCTTCATCAACAACCTTCCCTAATATTCATACATATAACATGAACACACTTGTTTCCACTTACATCTGCTGATATTTTAAAAGGAGATATCTGCTGACATTTTAAGCTGTGTATGTCATATATTGAGGAAAGGTGCATTAAATATCTATACCACATGCATTGACAACACAGGATGTAGAACACTGCTAAATTAATGGCACTATAATCACAGCAGGCTATGTTGACACTGTAGCACCACTAAGATGTATGTGGCCAATAACGTCAGATGTGCTGCTCACCTTTGCCGGCTTTGCCTACAGAAACGTTGTATGTTGGCTCTCCTCCTTGACTCTTTGTCCGGATGTCCATTGTCCAGTCACCATCGATGTTGAGGCTGTCTCTGATAACGGAGCACTTCTTATTGCCTAAGGTCATCCCACTGGTGAAGAATCCCTCTCTGTCCTTTCCTATTAACACATCAATTTCTTCAGGCTAAAAGAAATAAAAGCAAGAAGTCAGGTGTGTACAGTCAGCCAATCTTTATGCAGAATATCAGTCCATTTGGCTATTGATTCTTTAGCTAGCTGTCAATTACAAAAAGGTAATTGTAGGTGCAATTATTAGACTTGGAAAAACAATTGGAGTCTGTTCTCTTGTCTTTTTGCATGCTAGACCCATAACACCACATTCATACACAAGAAATGGACCTATACTGCAGTCTTGAATCCTACAGTACTAGATTGTATAAATTGATACATCAGGCAGATATGCAATATTAAAATTAAAATTCAAAGTTGAATTGGCTATGTACTGAGTACAACACTAGTGTGAGGTGTTGCCAAATAAAAAAGGTGAACATTTTAAGACCCATGATCTCTACACTAATCAACCAAAACATTAAGATCAGTTTAAATGTTTTAGGACCTATCCACATGGAAACAGAAAGAAACGTTAATTACTTTTCTTGTAAACCTGACATTGTTTCAGTAAATGCTGTAGTACATTAGCCAGGCCTGTCAATGATACAGTATCACGGCTACACCAAAAGACAACATTGAGCATGCATATACAGCATGTGTATACTTTTGTTAAATAAATCTTTGTTTTAATAAGTATACATTACTACATAAACAATCCTTGGGGGGGGGAACTAAAGAAAGAAAATAATTCATTCATTAACAATTATATACATTTTTGACAGAATGTTGCACAAGCAGACTAACACCACATTTGTTTCTGTACAAAACACGTATCGTTGAATGTTGAATTCAATGTGACTAAAATTTGTGAGATAATGTAAAACGTGGTTGTCATTTGTCAGTGAAGTCAACCCTTAAGTTATCAGTTCAACACTTCTCAGTTGCTTGGCATTATGCTACAGCCTCTACACTATTTGTAGACATTGTGGCATGAGTACATAATTATATACATATATATTCAGCCATGTAATATTTACTGTTATAGATAACCGGTTTAATGAAATGGATGAACGGTGTAGTTATGCCACCACGTCGTGCAGTCAGTAAGAAAGTATTTTCAGGCTTGTACCGCCAATATAACATAATCTGACCACAGCCGTTTACACAGAATTTATACAAAAAGGTGTTTAACTGCACTGTTATCAAAAACGTTTAAATGGCCGACTTTCCGTTAGTTTGAACCGAAATAAGAGAACAAAAGGCGTCGCCCTTCAACTTCAGAAGTGCACAGTCATAGCACACACGAAACCATTCAAACAAAAAGAGGAAACCCAGACGCATGCATAGTCGGATAACGTTAGCATTGCGGCTAACTGGACGTCGGAGACCGATTAGCTCATTAAGGCGAACATTAGTTGTTCTTACCAAGCATTAACCCCTAAACCTGAACCGCAGTTACAATTCCACATACGTGTTACCTGGCTGCACAAACATATCCACAGCCAGTTTTGTTGAAAAACGTGAGTCATCAGATTTGGACTAAACCAGGCCGGCTAACGCTAATAGAAATAATGCGATTGGTTCTATGTCGACGGTATTTTTCCCCTACAACGACAACCGTTACTGTCAGTTATAAAATGATGTTCAACATAATGAGTAAACTGATCGCATCGCCCCATGCTCTATGCGGACACTCCCAACCGCTGTGAGCCAGCGGCGGCTCACCCGTCCACAGGTCACCATCTACGGCATGGATGACCATCCAGTCATCAAAATAATGTCTCATTCACATGACCTTCGCATTCACGCGAATTTACAATCATAGACTAATTATTTAACAAGACAAAATGGAGGCTCGTGTAACCTCTGGATACCGGTTCACAGTTTGACCAAGATATACATTTATGTATTTATATATGTATATATCGATATAGACACGAATACTGCCACGAGTTTCGCGTCCGTATTTTCTGGGCGTCAAAATCGGGACCGCTGAAGATGCACATGTTCACAGAAGACCGGTCGACTCGATCAGCCTCCGTGAGCAAAATGAATAAGAAACTGGGAGTGTGTCCGCCATCTTAGAAATTAAGGGGCGGTGTGATTCACAGAAGCCGAATAGGAGAAAAAAAATCAAGGCGTAGCAAAGCGCGACAGCAGCACGCCCAGAGCGCGTGTGAGCGACACTTACCGCTGCGCTATTGGCGTTAGCTCGGAACGATTTTACAGCGGGTGACCGGCCTGAATGGAGCAAACCGTTATCCATCAGTGAGAATATGGGCGAATATGTGGCGGCCTCGTCTACACACGCTATGTATGACCACCATTATTACCAGTTTACAATACAGTCGTCAAAATCGAGGGGGGTTTAATTCGTTACGCATTCTGACTGGCAAAGCAAAGAGGGCGAGTTGACTCAGGCTAACCTGTTAGCGATGCTAAGTTAGCCCCGTTAGCTCCCGTTTTGATACCGTATATTACAAGCTCTGGATATATTCGACTAGTACAGAGGCCTTTCCTGGTATAACCAATGAAAGACATTGGTTTACCAGACATGTTTAAAAACAAAAAAACAACAATCCATTGATAAATGAAAACGCAACGGTGCATACGTGCTACTGCATCCTGTGTGTGTGCGGGAGACCACCGGATACCATGTGTACCACAGCGCTCGCCTTCTTTTCATTCAACAAGGCCCGGCTATGCAGAAAAAACACACCAACATGCACAATGAACCTCGTTATCCTACGTTCCATTTTAACTTTAAAAGAAACAGCATACTAACCGTTACGTTGGCAAATGTACCGTCGCCATGCGATGCCCAGACGTATTTGGCGTCCGTATACCCAACAATGGCCGCGTCCTGGCAGCTGCCATCAGCCATCAGGTTGTCCACGTAGCTTTGCCAGGACATTTTTCAAGAATGAGTTCTAGGATGACAAGATCGAGCTGGGGTACAAACGTCTCTCGGGCGACGAAGACACTGAGAGGAAAGCTGTATTTATCAATGGTTTAACGGGCCTCCAGCAAGCAAGTAACTCCCCCGACTTCGTCACGTCCCGGCTTTCTTCTAGTCTGGGCAACGGAAAGAAGCCGCTGCAACCGACCAGGCTCTTGGGTGTAGTCCTCACTGTATCCCTCCGCCCGGGTCGTTGTTTGCCTTGCTGGCACTGCATAAATATACTACTCCGCGGAGGAATACATTATTGTTGATTCCTATAGCAATCTAAGACAGACTATTTTTTTCCAGACTTGCACCAAGGCTTTTCTTTGACTTAACATTTCTTGAATGTTCCTCTTAAGCATTGTAATTTTGTTCAACTTAAACCTGCCAGAACAGCTCTATATGAGCAATGTCACTGATTTACACTCATACATACATATTTGGTGGAAGTGGGTTAGTGGAAGATATTCCATTATTCGGTGTGTAAAATAGTTGTGAAGACATTGGCTTTTACCTCATGATAATCACTGACGACATATTATCCACGTTTTTTTGTTGTTAAATACTGTCATTAAATCTGTCATAATCTTACAATGCAACTGTATTAATTTATTAATTTATGATTAATTTGTCTTTACATAATAAAATTAATTCTGTTGGACAATTAGATAAGATTTACCATCTAAGTTACAAATGCCAAATTTGACACCACTGAAGCTGGTGGCCTTTGGCTGCCAATTAGGGATATTTTTGATGCTTTATCTTCCTTAATGACAGCATTGTCCAGCTGTAAACTAAAGTTTGTAAACTTAATTTTACTCCCCAACACCAAAGTACAAAGAGGAAGTTAGTTGGTATGTAACAAGTTATTGTGTTTGCCCGACTAAAACCAGACAAAATGTGAACATGTTAGTCAGACTGAAATTGTACTAAATCTAATCTCAAAATCAGTTGGACCAATGTCAAACAGGTTGCGCTGGGTGTTCTGCGCATGGACCACAGTACCCACCCTAGCTAAAACTAAGAATAAGACAAAAGCAAGGAAAACATTGAGGATACTGAATTTATCCTCTGTCGTCTTTAAAATTGAACATTTTAAAGTTCATTGTTGGTATGAGTTGAAATGGCGCTCAAAATGCTGACATCTAGCCAGAAACTAAACCAGAAACCACCTAATACTGTACTAACAAGACACACATCAGTCAATGTCCATTTCCCACTATTGCTTGTGTATTGGGACAAGGACCCTCGTCCAGCTGAATGGCGTGGTCATGCTCCAACCAATGTGCGTAAAAACAAACTTTTAAGTTTGTGGGGACACAGGAGCTGCTTGTCTTATGACATGTTCCATTAATTAAAGTCAATAAAAATCTTGAATAAATGTGCTAATGTATATTAAAAACACTCAATCAGTGCCTAAATCATGTAGAAGAGTTAGAGTGTTAGTACTAAATATTGTTCATTGTTTCCCGTTTTATTTATGCTTTATTGACACCGCAGAAAACAAAAGCACACCCTCAGTTGCCACCCTGATACACATAACCGGACGTAAGTACAACAAATAATTAAAACTTTATTCAAAAAAATCAAAAGCAGTGATGTTATACAGGCATTTGCCCTGTACTGTATCATCACCTTTTACGACGTCTTCACCTCTCATCTAAATTATCGGACTATAAAGACAGATTATATAATATATTGTTGTTGTTTTTTACTAAATGGTAACACTAATATATAGTTATTACTTTTGCTAAGGTTTTTATGTTTAAGCTTTTAACATCATATTAGTCGAGTTAAAAAGTGAGGAGAGAATTCACCAGTGGCTCTCATGGTGACCTGGTCATGTTACTTCAGCAGGCCTTTTGACTTTCTCTATTCACTTTTGCTCTCAAAATGTCTCTTTTTGAAATTTCATACATTTATACGGCCTTGTCAGCTATTACAGATATATGTGTTTTTAACTCTTAATGTCATGCTTCACATTTACAGCTTCCGTCATCCGAGTCTTGTGGCCCTCCATGTGACATCAGATTTATCTTTATGCAGAAGCCTCCAGTGAGTTCTCGATCTTTCTCTCTCTCTCTCTCTCCCTCTCTGTCTCGTTCTGTCTATCTTGTTGTGAAAAAGTTACTAATTGACCAGGCTAAAGAACTAAACAGGATCCCTTGTCCATCAGCCTGCCCCGCCCATGTCCTACTCACTCATTGGACACGTCAGTTTCCATGGCCACCTCTGTTTTGCACTTGCTCTGTCAAAATAGTAGCACACACAGCCTCTCAGCCTGCCCATGAGTCATAGCGATAGAGCAAAGAACAACCTTGTTGCCTTAGAAAAAAGGCTTGGTTTCAAGCAAGGACTCCAACGAAAGGATTTTGTCACGGACACAGCTGGATGACACAGAGGCAAAGCAGGTGTTGCTGCGTCTTTTTTTGACAGCAGATTTCTCCCCAAGTCTATGAGTTGGAGTAAACAGGCAAAAGTTAACTCAAAGTATTCAGTGGTAAGGTGGAAAGGTCAGTGAAGTGCACACTGTGACCTAATCGTGAGTGTTCCACCCTGTTAGATCAGCAGGCAGAGGGTTGTACCGTGCACCTGCAACTGGTTTACTGCTTGAGGTGTTGCCCTGTTTCATTTTAAGCACGTTGTCCTTCTTTTCGATCATCATTGCCTCGACACACAGACGTTTCAAATGAAGAAATAAGCCCTCTGCTCTGCAAGGAAGTCAAAGGTTTTGACAAGAGCAATATCAGTACCTTTGCAATGAGGCCTCTGACAGCCAGTGTTGTTAATCTTTATGGCCTGTGACTCAATAAAACAAGACCTGCATATTTGTGAGCCCATGTCACAGATGCACACGCAGAGTGGTTAACAGTTTAACAAATACTTTCCACTTTTCAGGCCGTTTGATTTAGAAAAAAAATGCCCGGAGGACGACGACGGCATGGGACTGCAAACATTCATTCATTCTTACTGAAACCACCGTTTGAATATTAAAAAACAGCTCACACGTATCTCAGAAAAGGGCTGAATGAAGTGTTGCCTTGCAGCAAGAATACCCGCATTGACGACTTGGTCAGAACAAGGGCCTTTCTGTGTGGTGTTTGCATGTCCTTCCCATGTGTGCATGGGTTTTGTCTTCTGGGTTTTCCAGTCCAAAAATCATTAATCGGACACTCTATGTTGACTGTAGGTGTGAATGTGAGAGTGAATGGCTGTTTGTATGTCGTCCCTGCGATGGACTGGCGATCTGTCCAGGTTTTACCCCGCCTTTTGCCCTATGTCAGCCGCGATTGGCACCAGTGCTCATGATAAATATGGGGTTATATTAAAGATTATGTATCGTCGTGAAGGTGTGATTCGATAATGTGTGTTTATACAAGTTGAGAGCTATGTGTCTTTCTTATACTTATATAATTACTAATAAAATTACTTTTAGGGCAAAAGACTATTATCCACTTTACATTTAGCTGCGTTGTGACCGTTCTTTGTTCTCTCCCTGTAAATTAAAGCCTGATACTAGTAAATAATGACAACCAGAAACGAATCATCTTTCATCCAAAGGTGGTCAGTATTAAAATCAGCCAGTGGGGGGAAGAGGTCAGGCGGTCAGAGCCACAGCTGCCTGACAGCGGCTGAAGTTACAGAGGTTATTAAAGCAGCAGTCTTTAGTTCAGCCATGACTCTGCAGGAGGCTCTGCTTTGCCTGGACACATTTTTCACTGTGACTGTGCAAAGTTATTAATCCCTGACTCTAGTAGTTCTAGCTCTTAATCTTGTGTAGCGGTAGATAAAATCGACGTATTTTAAACTTAAAACACGTTGAGACTCTCATGGTGTACAGTATCTTTAATGAGGTGTGTCTCTATATGAATACATTTCTTTGGGCAATGATTGTGGGGGTTTCAAGCCCAATTCTGGCTTCCTGCATAAATTCTTCACTTAAAATCATGTCAGTATGTTGAGTTCACTGTAACGCAAGAGGGCAAGTGATGGTGAAGTAATAAAGAGCTGCAACGATTAATAATATTTACTGTTTTGGGACTCGATTTGATCGGTTTCATTGTTTTGTTGATAATTAAAATGAGCTCTTTGATTTTTCAGCTCCTTTAATGTGAATATTTTCTGGTTTTCTTTGCTCCATATAACAAAGAAATCTTTACAACTGAATCATTTTGGTTCATGGACAAAACATTTTTTTTGACAACATCATGATTTCACTGTTTTGGAAACACTGATCAACATGTTCTGTAATGTTACAGTAATTGATTCATTGAAAAAACAATCGACAGATTAATCAATTATAAAAACAAAAATAATTGTTATTTACAGCCCTAAAGTAATATGACAAATAAAAAGGAAATCTATCTCTGTGCATTACAGGTAGACGCAGGGTCAGCAGAGGCACTGCAACAAATCTCAGTGAAAGAAACTGAGCTTTCACATTCCTTCACAGAAAGTGTGGTGTCTTAAATATTGACCAGCAGCAGGTATTGAAGACGGAGAACTGCTGTTGCTCACTTTATAAATTAGAGTCAGGTCTGGGGCCTGTCACACACAATGGAATCAATCAATAGTTAGCCATGGCAGTGGGGGAAACGACAGATGCACACATCCGTGGCAACAAGCTTTAACAGATGAGGTGTCACAACCACTTTCCTCAGTTTATTACAGGACACATGATGCACGTCCCCTTTGCCCTCAACGAGGTCAGAGCAGAAGCTGAAAGATGCCATTATCATTTGATAACATATCTCTTGTGCATGCATAGCAACTTGGGATGAAACATGTGATAATCAGTTTGCATGGCTGCAGTGACCTTTGCCCTTGGAATAAGGTCAGCAGAGAGATCAAAGACGGTCCATCTGCACAGCCGGCAGAGTCAGTCTGCATGTGTTAGACACGGTGGGACAAGCACAACATACTGCAGCAGTCTTTTCACAATCAGGCTTATTTACTGTATTTATTTATTTAAACGTATTCTGTTGCTGCTGTTTCTCGCTCTCTGATAACGCATTCTCCCTTCCTCACTTTGTTACAGTACTTATACATAACGTGATATACAAATACAGTATGATTCACTAATTGATTGATGGTTGCAACAGGTGGATGTCACATGCAAATAAAGTTCGAAAACCACACGTGTAAACAGACTCACGCAGGTAGGCAAATACTCACGACTCATAGTTATGACAAACAATCACACAGAAGGTGAGTTTATGTAAAGTCGGGGCATTCTGAGGGCAGTGGGTTAGTTTGAATTTGAATAGCAGCAGCGCGGCGTGAAGGCATTGTCTACAAGTGTACAGATGAAGAAAAAGCACATTTGCTTCTTGGAAAAATTTAGTTCCTGCAAAAGGACAAGCGCCATTGTCTGATTTCAATTATGTGAAGGTGAATTCTCTAAGACAATGTTTTGGAAGCAAAATGTGCATTTTAGTCAGGGAGTTGTTGTTGTTGTTGTTGTTTTTCTGCCCGGCAACAGGCTCCTGTGCATTCTGTCTTACTCCCACTGCCAGCATAGTATGAAGACGTACAGAGATTAGATAAAGCCCCACTGTTCGTCAATGATGACTAGCCATGAGTCATAGAGAGGGATGAAGTGGACATTTTTATGGTTTTATGGTATGATCAGTTTCACTCAAGTTGCTATTAAATTTAAAATATTTTTAATCGTCATTGTTCAGTGCAAAAAAAACATCCCCAAATAAGACACATGGTGTGTTTCACACCAGACCTGACATTCTATAGATTTTTTTTCTTCATAAGCACAAACCCAAAATACGGTTAAAGTCCCCGTATCCTTTGAATTGTCACTACTTTCCCTGAAATATACAGAATCACACCAACCACATGAGTGTGTCTTTCTGTAACACGCGCACACACATAGTATAAACACAGGAATGTACAAAGGCATGTATTTGGTCATGTGATACGTCTAAATTCTCCAGCATTAGTCTCTGTCGTCACCGCTGGGCTGGCTGTTCTGCTCTCAGCACAGAAAACGACCTCTGTGTCAGTCACACTGTAAACTTTCAGTTCTGATGAATGCTGAATTTCTGTAGGTGGTGCTGTTCACGTTGTCTTTCTGTGCATACTTTAGTGGCCCGCTGTGGGATGAATCCCAGGAAAGACTTACTGTACTGTACTGATGTTCTACAAAAGCAAAAGTCTATCCTTCCATCTATCTGGGCCCCCCCCCCCCAGCAGCTGGATGTACTATAGAACTAGCGATGAAGTGTTCGGCACATTTACAGTTTACACATTTGCTAGAGTCCAATTGTCTCTATTTAACTGCTGTTGTAGCAGACACATAGTGATATAAGTAGATTTTTGTTTTGGATAACTTTTTTATTCCCTGAATTTACGGAGCTTGATAAGTTAGAGATGACTATATTGTTACTTTTATACAGTTCTCACAGTGTTCTCACCAGCTCACCACACCCACACACTGTAAGGACCAGTCTTGTATAAAGTACCTAAAAGAGAAACTTGAGTAAAAGTGCAACTATCTTACCAGAAAATGACGTTGGTAGAAGTTGAAGACCATTTTTATTATTATCATATTACTTAAGTAAATGTTTTAGAAGTGAGGAGTCAGGCTAGAGCCATGGTTTCTCAGTGGTAGAGCGCATTGTCATTCAACTGGAAGGCTGTGGGTTCAATTCCTGGCTCTGCTAGTCTACATGTCTCCTTGAGCAAGACACTTAACACCATGTCGCAGTGTGTGAATGAGTATGGAAGCTGTGTGAACGGCTGTAAACTGTAGTGTGAATCAGCTCATCAAGACTAGAAAAGCTCTATATAAACACAGACCATTACCAACTCTTCTTTTGTAATGTAGTGGAGTAAAAGTAAAAGTTGCTAGTAATGTAAATAAAGTAAAGTATAGATATGTTAATTTTGTACTTGAGTATTTGTACTTTGTTTGTTACTGTACTTTACAACACTGGTAAGGATAATTATTCATCAAGTCTCCAAGTTGTATCCTCATATATAACAACAAACTCTATGTTGTTGCAGTTGGAAAATGATCCACCATGACACTCAAAGATTAAGTCAGTAAGTGTGATAAACATTAATTTGATTCCTGCAGTGGTAAACATGTGTTCAAAGCCTTCATTCAGCTTTATGTGACTCTGAAGTCAGCCACAGACACTGGCCTGATGCTGCAGTTGTTTTTTCCATCTTCTCATTTAGCATGTGTGGGGAAACAGTTTGGCACCTGGTCAGACCTTTGACCACCACACTTACTGATATGGACACGTGTTCACAGCAGGTCACATATGAGATAACCATGTTCACACACACCCACCTATCAACCACACCACCCACATCTGTACACACACACACACACACACACACACACTCACACACTCAATGGCCTCCATTTATTTAGATAATGTAAACAAAATATTATCCCTAATTTTCAGCCACAATTCAAATCTCAGCTCGAGCACCACAGAACCGTGATATAGAAGTTCAAACTGTAGAGGGCAGCATTACACCTCTCAGTGTACAGCCTGCTGAAAATCATCAGAAGAAAAAGAAGAGCGTATTGTTTCACTGCTCTTTGGCGACATCTTGTGGCTGTGTCTGGTTACAACAGTTGATCAGCTGTGGCACAGTGCCCCACAATAAAGGGCTCACTATTATTGGAGATTTTTCTTAAAGCTGTTATTCTAATCTTTCTCTATCAAGATAAGAGGCAGAGATACTTTATTGTGATCATGAATTCACCGGTTGTACTTCGTACGTAAACAACAGAACTGTTGTAGTTTTGAGAGATGAACACAATTATGTCGATTCATTGAAAGACTCTGATTACATTCAAATCTAAAATGTATGATAAACTTATCAAACTGTCAAAAAAAAAGTTAAAAAACTTTCTAACAAATATCTTTTTAAGAATTGTTTTAAACACAGTTGTTGAAATAAAGTACATGAACCAGCAACCAAAAAACGTGCTTCATGGCATTTGAAAAGGTCACACTAGAAAAAGTATTTTATGGTATCATATTACATCGTGGCGTATCATAATACTGCTTTTAAGTGTTGAACTGTCAAATCAAAGCACAAATACAAGGTAAATTACGTAAATTCAAAGTAAATTAATAAAATTGTTTTTATTATTATTTAGCTCAACAGTAAATATAACATTTAGCAACACATCAGCTTCCTTGTTTAGCAGTAATCACATGAAAAAATAAATTCTTTCTTTCTTTTAAATCCTGTTTCTGCAATTGGCAACAACAGTCTTACTATATCTGATGTAACCATGATAAATTTATTTTCCATCCAAACCTAATCAGAGAGCATATGACATTATGCAACGATTTCCCCCAAGCTGATTGGTCCTAATGGGAAAGAACTTTCTTACTTTCGTTTACTAAACTTTCTTTTGTAAAATAAACTTTAAAGTAGATGTGAGGTATGCACAACAACACTTCCAATTTCCTTACATCTGGTTTATATCAATTTCAATTATTTGTCAAAGGGCAAAACTCCAGAAATGACACATTTATCTTCTGTCATGTGCCGATGTGAAGCAAACGTAACACATAGGTTAGTCCAAGGATGTTTTCAAGAGTCAAAGAATAGAATCCACAACATTTAGTGCAACAGTAAGTATTTGCATTTGGTAATACATCAGCTTCAGACGGCGGGTATGACAGTGGCTACTTTGTTTGTTTACCTTGTTCTTCTGAATTGATCACGTACCTCCAATTGGCAACAAAACATTCGAGCCAAACACGACATAACTCTGATAAATCTTTTATTTTTCCCCAAACTGAATTGGCGAGCAGTTCCACAGCTGCAAATTACATTATTACACAACTGACTGGTGCATGTAATGAAAAACATACTGTCTTTTGATAAAATAAATGTTGTAGCCTTTCATCCTGTCTGCTCACTGACCACATGGACCTACCCATTCATGCCCAGTGTCGGCTGATCATGTCTGTCGCCACCTCTCCTCCCCCTGTTGGCCCCATAATCCCCTTCAAGCCTGGCAATTAAGGACATCATTTGGTCAGGATCAGAAATACAATGAGAAGATTAAAAGATGGAAGCACTACCTGCTAGTATAAACACAAGATGATATTATGTACAGAGAGGTCAAGGGTCAAAGGGAGGAGGAAATGAATATGAAAGGATATATTTCTTACATTTCACTGTATTTTTTAGAATTTGCGCTGTGTATTTCATTATAAGCACTGAGGTTATCATACAGACTCATTAAAGGGTCACAGAAATAAATATAAACTAGGCTTTCCTCTTTAAAATATATAGTAAAAATGTAAATTTTCACTTTATGCGAAGCAGAAATGTATCCATTGTCTACTGTTTTATCCTCTACAGGAGGGTCGCAACCATTCACTCTCACACCTACGGTCAATTTAGAGTGTCCAATTTCCCTTATCCCCATATTGCATGTTTTTGGACTGTTGGAGGAAGCCGGAGAACACCCAAGCACACAGGGAGAACATGCAAACTCCATGCAGAAAGGCCCTTGTTCCAGCCGGGGCTCAAACACAGGTCTTCTTGCTGCAAAGGCAAGAGTGCTAACCACTACACCCACCGTGTGGCCCAGCAGAAATGTAATCTTTTCAAAACATTTTCATACATTTATGCTGAAACTTGCTCGACTACAGCAGAGCAGTAGGCCTATACTTACCCTGAATGAATATCTACAGTAACTCTGAAATCTGACTTCCCCAAGGCAAAACATGATTCACCGTGGATGTGATGATACATATCAAGTAGGCACTTTTACAAGCAGATGATTAGGGCGGAATGGAATAAGGCTGAACATGTACAACTTTGCCCTCCCTCTTATTTTCAGAAATTCAGCGCAAAGTAATTATACTAATTCAAGGAGCAGAAAGATGCACAAACAAGGATGAACGGTGGAACACTTGTCTGTGAATGTGTGTGCATCGTTTAACAAGGTTAATGAAATTATTACTTTCCGTTAGAGGAAGTCAGAGACACATAATATGGTCTTAACTTCTTGGGTCAGTCAGTTTTAAAATCTTATTTCAAAAGGCATGTTGAACTCCGAAATATCTGTTAAATACAATTCCATGTTAGGGCCACACGGTGTTGTAGTGGTTAGCACTCTCGCCTTGCAGCGAGAAGACCCGGGTTCGAGCCCCGGTTGGAACAAGGGCCTTTCTGCATGGAGTTTGCATGTTCTCCCCGTGTGTGCGTGGGTTCTCTCCGGGTACTCCGGCTTCCTCCCACAGTCCAAAAACATGCAATGTGGGGATAGGTAAATTGGACACTCTAAATTGACCATAGGAGTGAGTGTGAGAGTGAATGGTTGTTTGTCTCTATCTGTGTGTGGCCCTGCGATGGACTGGTGAACTGTCCAGGGTGTACCCCGCCTATCGCACGATGTAGCTGAGATTGGCACAGCACCCCCCGCGACCCTCTGGTTGAGGATAAAGCGGTAGATGATGACTGACTGACTAACAATTCCATGTTTGCAGTTTCCTGGAACAGGTTGAGTCTGGTGGACATGGAGAGAAATGTAATTCTGCGTGACCTCTGAAATAAGTTGTCATGGTGCTCAGATGTAGCAACAATCAAGTGTTTGTAATTTGATAAAGAAGAAATCTTATTAAGTTAACCTGTTAAGTAACAAGACCAGAAGTCTACAGCCACATTACAGGCTGTGGAGCTAAATTTAACATGAGCAAACAACAACAGAGGCTACATTTTAGCAGGTACGTCTTTGTTTAGCATGTTAGCATGCTAAAATTGATGCAGGCTAACCCAGAATGATCAGTGTTAACATATGTGGCACCATTTTGTGTGCCAGTTATACAGCAATTGCTAAGACCAATATGAAAATGTATTATTACATTTGAGTAATATCATTTTTGCTTTATGCAATGTTGAAAAAACGTTGTTTATTTTTTTTCTCAATCACTGGCCAGTCAACGTAAAAAACATATGGTTGAGATTCATTCATACAGATTACAATGTTGAATTTAGTGGCGCATTAGATAATAACATAAATATAATAACACCTGCTGGATTTAAAGATGAAACACATTGACATAGAATGTCAAAAAAATAGAAAGAGAACGGGGGTTACAGGTAATGTTGCACTATGTGTGTGTGTGTGTGTGTGTGTCCACACTAAGTCAAAGGAAATGTTTTAAGTTTGAATGTGTGTATATTTTTCATATTCACTAGAGCAATAGCTCCCTTTGTCTGAACAACTGCTCTTTGCTGGAATATATAAACATATTATAAACTTGGAAACACATCATGACCTGTTGTGATCTTTTGCTTAAGTAACCTACATCCGCTTTTCGTACTAATCCATGACCTGGTGGGAACCTCAGCTGCAGCCCTGCAGCACGTCATATGAACGCAATCACAGTTTTCTGGAATCTGTCCTTCAGGAAGGAGAGAAGATAAGTCACAAGTTATTGAGGTTTTTAGTATGTTGACCTAAGTGACTCAGATTAACCTGTTCTTCTGTCCATGAGGAAGTGTGTGAACATGACCCAGTAGCTGTGAGCAGGCAGTGACAAGACAACACATAGGTTTACGCAGATATGGACTAGTAGTTTATTAAAGTTTTTCATGTATTCAGATTCAGCCTTGACTATTTCTGGTAAAAATGTCAATATCATTATCAACGGATCTTTTCTCTTTGTGTTTCTGCTGGGAACCTCAAGTGTACTGTGTGAATTCTCTAATCTGTAATTATGGGCACCACAATTAAAACAAACATGACAGAATGCAGCAGCGATGCACACACACTGAGCAAATTAGGTTCTGCCTCATTAGGACCAGTTTTAAATCTCCATAAGGACCACGGGTCTGAGGTCGATGTTTATGCCAGAAAAGATCCTTAAGAGATAACAAATACACACACAGACACACACACACACACATACAGGCAAAATGCGGCAGCTTTGTAAAGGAGTCAGTTTCTATGAAAGACTGATTATGATGGAATGACTGATCATGAACAAACACGCTGACTGGTGGTAAATCACTATAATTCCCTGTAATACACAGGCATCACACGACTTAGACAAAACATATTCCTGCACAGTTCCCGTGGGTTTCAAATTTGATGTTGTTATTGCTTCATTTTGGCTTTGACGTTCCAGGAAAATATGTACATATGGCTATTTGTTGGTATGGAGGCACACTGTTGTGTGTCTGTGCACAGCAACATGTGGATTATCTCTCTCTCTCTCTCTTTCTCTCTCTCACACACACACACACACACACACACACACACACACACACACAGATATACAAATATTCCTCCCAGCTGAGTTGAATAATGCAGTTTTACACAAGCTCATAAATTTGCCCTTTGTAGGAATGCTTTCTTAGCGTCTTTGCATTCATTTTTTGCAGTTTTTCCAGATAACCACACAGCATTATTCTTTGTCTTAACGGTTTAAGAATTCCAAGACCCTGAACCTTGAACTCCTTCTTTGGCCAGTGTAAGCAATGAAATGCTTTAACTCTAATTGAAAGGTTTAAATAACCGTGTAAGAGGACTACTGGTAGAATTATGGTGTGGACACTATTTCATTATGCTCATTATGACATTTTCAGTGGCAAACAGAGGAGATAGTATGTCGTTGCTGAGCATCAAAATATTTGTTTGTTTAGAGCAACGGTCCTTCCTCCCTTGTAATAGGAGCAGCGGCAGCCAGTTTGACAGGTCACTGCATGAAACGACTTCTGTTTAGCTTTTTCCGTGTCAGGGTCAGTCGTGTTTTAAATCTACATGCACTGAACAGACGCATCTATGATGTGATTAGTAGTTCAAAACATTTCACAACACATCAGCTCAGCACCGACTGCACTGTTGCTGTTCAGTCTTGTATAAAGTACCTTAATGGGATATTCGAGTAAAGTGTCTTACCAGAAAATGACTTTGCTAGAAGTTTAAGTCACTTTTTTATAATATTACTGAAGTGTGTGAATGGGTATGAAAGACGTGTAGATGGCAAAACTATAGTGTAAAGCAGCTCATCAAGACTAGAAAAGTGCTCTATAAATACAGACCAGAGTTAGAGGAAATGTAGTAGAGTAAAAGTATACAATTTATTCAGGAAAGGTAGTGGAGTAAAAGTAAAAGTTACTAGAAATATAAATAAGAAAGCTAGAGTACAGATACATGAAGTATGTGTTCTTTGTTACATTACAACACTGACTGCGGTTCAGTCACAACACCTTGGCTGTTTTAAACTTGTTTCTGATGCCCTGCCAGTTTTGCTGTTTGCACGTCAGTAATACCCTGGTTCAACATCCATTCTGCGTCACATTTCAGCCACGTTCCAGCTTTGTCCTTGTGTGGTTTGGATTCCACTCGTGTACAAACACCTGTCTCACCCGCTTTACCTCATTACCGTGCCAGTTAATCTGCTCGGCTGTCAATGGCCCAGTGTTTAAAGACTTTGTTATTTCACAATAAACACCAGTCATCAATCTTTGATTCTGTGTTCTGCCTTTTCAGTCCAGACAATTAAAGTAATCTTAATTTCATTTTTTTTAAAGTTGCTTTAACTCACACACCGTGGAATATAACCTCAGGATGTTGTGTAATGAATACAACCAACACTCATTATGGGGTAAAATCTATCAGGATGAATAAGCCTCCTTCAACAGTAACCCAGTGATACCCAGAAACACACTAAATTTAAACTTTGAGCTCTTGAATTCAGTATATTTTTGACTAACAGAGGGCTTATGTGGACAAAAAGGGACAGAGTAGTACCTGGAAGTGCACATGTGATGGTAATTTAACTTTATTTAACTCTTTCTTTTATTAGCAGTCAGACACAGGGAAATAAATGGTCCAGGTCAACACAAACAAGCAAATGTGTGTTTTTGTGGGAAAGGAGCCCAATAAACTTGAAACCATGCACAAGGTTCACATGTATATATCACTATAGCAATTCCAAGCTTGCCCAGTTGCCTGAACCAACCCCTTGTGCCCTTTCCTCTGGGGGAACCCTTTTTTTAGCAAGTGCTGAGTGATGTTTGGTCAGTTTGTTTGTTGATTGTGCACATTTGGACCGCACAGAATTTTGCTAAAGGCCAGAGGTCTCTCATGTTGGGCTTCTGAAAGTGACCATTGGCCAGGACCCCAGGCTCCAAAATAGTCACTACACAAGACATGTCTTGTTAATGTAATGGCACACTGAAAGTGGACCCAGCACGTAGCCCTGATGCGCCTCAGCATGGCCTGGAAGTCTTTGCCCTCATAACAGAGTAAATAAACAGAACCAGCTCTGCAAAAACCTTGGCTGGGGCTGGGAAAGCCCACGCACAGCCTGCTGCTAAAGGAGGGAGCCTAAGTATAGATAGAGGGCTTGTTGAGGCTGATGTTGCAACATTGTTTTTCATAGGAGTTATAGGTTGGGGTAGAAAGAAGTACTAATTAATGCGTGTCTAATAAAAACATATTTAATCTTGAAACAATTCAAGATTGCATTATTCAATTTAAAAGTTATGGCAATGATTTTCTATGTCAATATATTTTGCAGTAATAGTGAGAAGTATGAAGTCACACTCGCTCTGTGTGTGCTGTGATCTGAGCTCTTCTTTGTTTTGGTAACCGGTCTGGCTGCTTGTCCATCTTAGTGTGAGTGCATTTGCATGTTAGTGCATGTGAGTTCGTACCTGTGAAAATGTGGGTCCTCAACATGTTTACATCACGGAAAGGTTCCACCTCCAATCAGCAGAGACTCGATACCTGGGTGGACGCACTCGTTTTCTGCACGGTGACGTCTTTCAGTGAATACACATGTGACCTGTGACACCAGAAACACTGCAGTGCTTGTGTTCTTAAACTTGTTACTGCATTCATAGCCCCTGCTCTTTGACTGTCAACATGTTTGCAATGTTGAACCACTCGTTTTTGTAAATTCACAGTTTGTAATCTGTTCTTTTATATTTGTGATAATATCACAAATACAAAATACAAAAAATACAAAAAATATCAAGACGTGTACTACTGACATCTTGGCCAAGTCACCATTGTAATTGAGATCTCAATTGCAATGGGTCTTTTACCTGTTTTTTTTAAAGAAATTATGTGAAAACGAGAAAAAATGTTTGAGAAAATAAAATAAATCTATTCTGTGCTAAATTCCTCAATAAACGTGTCTGCAAGTTTACCTATTCAATTTGGAGTAATTACACCTCTCATGCAGTTTTAGTCATATGCACAAACTTCTACTTTGTGTGACACACAAGAACTTTTCACTCTGTGTTCAACTTTACTTGCACCCATGCTCAAACTGGCACAGCGATGCCTCTGTGCCACAAAAATCAACCAACTGCAGGACGTTTTTCTATAGAACTCCTCTCCTGCAGAGGTTAAATTTATTCACTTGTGCTTCTGGTGGCAAGTTGTTTAGAGGACACTTTTACTTTGCTTCCAAATATTCAGTATGTTACAGAGAGCACGGACAGAAGGTAGAGATGTGGCCAACAAAGCCCTTGTTTTGGTTTGAGGTCAAAATGTGGCACTGAATTAACAACCTTCAAAGGTTACTGCTGTGTGACTCACTGAGAACATCAGGATCCACTGATAAATCAGTTACTTGTATAATGTTGACTTAAATCAAGTGCTAATTCTGCCAAAAACACTTACGAAATATAGCCAGGAAAAAAATTGTTTGTATTTTATTACTTATGTCAACTCACATACTGAGTTGTTTTCCTGTGGCAACTGGGACGTTATGTAATTCAATCGCTCGTCAGTTGTGTCAAAGAGATATTATAACAAAGCTATAAATGTCATGGTTCATTACCTGTACAAAATATTTGATGAAATTACCACAGGCTGTTATTATCGCCCTTTCTCTTGTCATTATTCCTGAAGAGCAATAAAGGTGGAATAAATAAACAACAGACCTGTTTGTTTAAGTTGTGAGAGAGAAAGAGCGAGAGAGAGAGCGACAGACACAGAGACACCACATAATTGAGCCCATGAGTCTCTGATACGGACAGTGACAGTATTCTTCAAAAAACACTTTTTTTGCACAGTAAAGGGATTCATATTTTTACTGCAATAGTCTACGGTCATAATTATGCATCAAATGGTCAAATTATAAGTTGAAGGAAAATTTGTCCACTTCTTTTTTTCTTTTCTTTTCTTTTCCTTGCAACCCAACGGTCAGCCACACACAGGACCTGGGTTCATCTTCACACACAAACACACATTTGTAATGTCGTGCACAGTCTGTGTGTCTGTCTACTATGTTTGTCATGCACAACATGTTTCGTTTTTATTTCACTAAAAAAACAACAACAACAAACAGCAACGACAACCCAAAACCCACAAACAAACACACATAAAAGTTAAAGGGATATTGGGCTTTTAATTTAAAAACAGATGCAACTTGACTTATATGTTACTTTCGAAGCCTGCAGTTTTACAGTGTACATAAAAAACCTTATTATTTTTTCCAGTCTTTTAGTTTGGGTGTGATGGCATTTTTAAATACAAGACAGATACAGAACATGGTTGGGTTTTAAAGATGGACAGGTCTGAAAAGTAATTTAATTAAAAAAGAATCACTGTTATCAGAAAAGATGTCACTCAAAAAAAAGCACAACACTGTGATTCTTTATATGTCCCTTTGTCATGTGTTGATCTTGTGACAGAATGTCCTGCAGCTGAGCTCAAGCCTGTCATATTTCCAGTCTGTCAGGGAGCTCAGTCATCTATGTGACATTAAAGGAGACCATAGTAAATAAAAATACTGCACAATTCCACAGTAGCGTTGTAGCTTTTCCTCATGAAATTAAGACTTATGAAGATTACTATGACCTGAACGACTGAGAACCTTCACAGACATAAATAATAATATGTGCTTGCTGAGGTATTTACCTCTTGAGTTATCTGACATTTAATACCTCTTTGTGTATAAAATGTATGTCTGCATTACATATATTCCTAATAAACTACATCTAAAAACCCCACATGTGATTTAACAATGAAGCGGCATCAATTTTTTTTTGGCCCTCAAGATTTTTTATTTGCTTTTTTTTTTTTAAATCAATACTGTTTTCTGTAAACAATGTGAAAACGGTTAAGACTGCAACTTTAACAGAACTTTATCACTTTGTCCATTATTATTATTTTGTTGAAACTAGTTTGACCGTATACCCAGCATGCACCTCGCTCTTGCCATCTTGTCGGGGGTTGGTTAGAGTGCAGGACCATAGCAGCTTGTTAGCTCACTGCGGCTGTGGTAAATCTAGTGATCTGTCAGCTAGCTGCGGCTACTAGCAGCTGCCAAAAGTGAGCTCTCCGCACGACAAGAGTCAAAACTTGGGAGACTTTAAGACGTTTTCTCTGTCTACTGCTGGGATATATATTACTTTCAAATCAGCGATGGATGTGTTTACATCATGGTGTTGCACATGCTGGTGCCGAGGTAGGGAAGGCTAGCTAGCATCAGCTAAGTTAGCTGGTCGGTGTGGACTATACTGCGGGGAGAGAAGAGCCCGGGCCCGCCTCAGACTAAAGTACCGGCAGCAGCTGCTCAACTAGAAGTTTGTCAAGGGCCTTTTTACTACTCCGCTGCCTGGACACGAGAGAGGCCGAGCGGCTGTCAGAGAGAAGCCACAGGAGGAGAGCAACAGTCTCCCCTGCGCTCCGTGAACGGAGACCGGGGACGAAGCTGGAGTCCCGGGGACAGTCTCGCCTTGGTTGTGACACTTTTTTTGGGCAAGAGAGAGAGGAAGAGGAACGACATGGAAATGAACTATGACGGTACGTGTCTGAGTCACATCCCTCAGCTGTGAATTACTTCGCAAGATATAAATCCTGCGCTAAGTTGTATGAGGGAGCAGACGGACTTGACGCAGATAGCCAACATGTCGAAAATGCCAGCAAAGAAGAAAAGTTGTTTCCAGATCACGAGTGTGACGCAGGCTCAGGTGGCGGCCAGCAGCATCACCGATGACACCGAGAGCCTGGACGACCCGGACGAGTCCCATACAGAGGACGTGTCATCTGAAATATTTGACGTTTCCCGGACCGACTTGGGTGTGTGTGACATGAGCTCATCCGAGGAAACCTTAAACAACGTCGCGGAGACTCAGGAGGGCCAGCCTCCCACCACAGGACCTGTGAACGGGGCACCCTCTCATAAAAGTTCAGCAACTGGTCGTGTCACCCCACAAAATGTAGGAGGCAGTGTACCGACATCAGCCACCCATCCACTGACACACATCAACACGGTCCCTGCTGTCTCCACCAGCGTGGCTCCCGCAGCTCCTGTGAGCGCCAGCTGTAGTTCACGATTCAGAGTCATTAAACTTGACCACGGTTCTGGGGAGCCCTTCAGGCGGGGCAGGTGGACATGCACTGAGTTCTATGAGAGAGATTCAGATTCAAATGTTAATCGGACTGTGGATAGCATTAGGCCAACTTTAACTCTAGATCACAGTATAGACAGGGACAGCGGGCATGGGACCACAAATAACTCTGTGGTTACTAGCAGTTCTTTTACTGCACAGCCTTTAGAGAATAACGTGGATAGTAGCTCCTCTCTTGGGCAACCTGCCCACCTCACCCACCCTCATCCATCAGATCTTCAGCAGCATGGCTACAGTTTTGCTCCCCCGATTGGCAATGGAGCAAGTGCCTTCCAGCCCACAGGATACACAACTGCAGCATCACCACAATCACAACAGGCTCAAGCCAATATGCAGTCTGTTGCTCACCAAAACGTCCCCTCTAACGGCCACAATGGTGTGCACCAAGGTGCCATGCAGCAGAAATCTCCTATTTTGTCTACTGCTACGCAGCCCCAACAGTTTGCCTTTTCTACTCATCCCACTGGCCTCGCAGTTGGTCAGCTGGACTATCGTCAGCAGCACTTTGGCTCAAGCACTCAGAACCTTCCAATCACAAACCTCCCTTTGGTGCCGCTAACCAGCCAGATAGCCTCATCTCTGAGCAATGCAGCAGCCATGGCCTCAATCTATCTAGGAAGTCTGCCTGTCAGCCAGACCCAGCCCTCAGGAGGCATAGGTAATGCCCCTGCACCTTCCATCACCACCCCTACTACATCCCACAACGGTTCTAAGAATGTGCCTTCCACAGTGCCCAGTACTACCAACATCCCTCAGGGTGTACCAAGTCAGGCGCCTGGCATGGGAGGACTTGCACAGCCCCTTGGAGGAGCCACAACAGGCCTCCTCTCCAGCTTTATCAACCAGGCAGAAGATAGTAGGCAGAAGTCTGAGGCCCCACCTCAGCCTTTTGCTGTTCTGATGCCAGGAAAAGATGGTGTAAAGCCTTTCATCAGCGATGCCCTCAATCTGCCCACTCCTGCCGTCAACAGTCTGTTTGGCATCCATATTACTATGGATGGTAATGTGGATGAGGACAGGTAAGAGTGTATAATGCTAAAAGAAAAAGTAATGAATCCACTCAATATTGTTTTCTTTTGTTTTTGCAGTTAGTTGTTTTTTTTTATTAATAGGGTATTTAGTCTGTGATTGTATGTGGTGTACCACTGATAGATTGTTGCATGAAGTATGTAAGTATGTGGAAGTTTTCCTACATACAAAGCATTCGTGTTGCATTCTGCAGCAGTGTGGTCATACTCCACACTGTGGAAAACGCCTATTCCCTCACTAGTGCCAAAATTATGCACACTATAAGTGGAAGGGTTTGTTCATGCTTCAAGAACAATAAATCACAGCACACATTTTCATAGTTCTGTTTGTGAGTGTGAAGTTGTAGATGGGGAGGAAGGTGGGGTTGGAGGAGAACTGTGGGTCACTCTTTGTTTTTAATAGGCAGGTCCAGAAAAGGCTGGATAGTAACTTGCCTTTTTACACACCCACAGCCCCCTCAAGCCTTCATTCAACCAACAAGGCTGGTTGGATTTAAGAGACATTTTTTTTCTTTCTCTCTAGGAAGGATGGTTAGCATGCATGCCCTGAGTGACGATCCCACCCTCCTAACTTTAAATCTTTTAAATACCAACTCTTCATATGCCACCAGTCTTGTCTAATGCACACACTCTAGCTATTTTTAGGGGCCGTCTGCTGGCTCTTGCACAGGTTGAGCTGAAGTTGCCACTAATTGCCATTCAAAGTGAGTGGAGAAGAGGTTGCGAGGTGATGTCTAACGAAAGAATGACCTAGAGGAGAGATGTAGTACACACACACACACACACACGAATAGTTTGTTTTGTATTTATGTTATGTCAGTGTGCTCCGCTCTGTTCTGCAGTGCGCATTATGAATGGTACAGCTTGAGGAAGAGGCGTGTCTGTGTGTTTTAGGAGGTTGTGGCCCGATTTTTATCATGTTCAGTCCACATATTCCTGAAGGAATCATTGTTTACCAAGAGCATTAATCTCAGCAGCAGAAACAGTGTGTGTTCTCTCTGATTCATGAGGGGAATAGACGGTGCCCATTTTCTACGTCGTGTGTGTGTGTGTGTGTGTATGAAATAAGTGCAACATCAGTGGCTGTCTGAGTTGCTATGGTGATGGCAGCAGGACAGGACATGTCATGGAAGTGGAAAGGACAGACAGACAGACAGACTGCACACAGACACACACATACACAAACCGGTGAGAGTGGTAGCAGGTATGTAAGATGTTGTGTCTGTGGCAGTGATGACTTGTCCAGACTGCATCAGCAGGGTGATGGCTGCCCTCTGCTCTGGCTCAGAGGCTCAACTTCTCGTCAGGTCTGTCCATGTTGACACATCAGCTTAACTTGGTTTGACTTGTGCTGACCTGTTGAATCTCATTTTTCCAAGACTGGTATGTCCAAAACCAGATCCTCACAACTTTCTTGTACCTTATGCTTCCAGGAAACTGAAAATTGACTTTGCTTTAAAGTCCCTGTAAAGCAAATGCATAGTAACTGAAAACATGTGGAAAAAATTACATCTGTGGAGTGAGGAATTATTGAGTAAAGACATTTTCTCCCCAGTCTTGTTTTTTTTTTTTTAGGCATGTCTAAAATATGGCTCAGTGACACATGGGCGCTATAGCTAGCACAACTCAAACACTGTAATGTTATAAATAGTAAACACGTTCAATTTGAGTAACTGAATTTTATTCTACTGTAGACCTGCTGGTTTGCTAGCTACCTGAGATTTCTTTGTCCTGAAAATGTTTTTTTTGTCGAACATAAAGAAGAGCAGACTTCTTTTCTGACGCTTCTTCTTCTGGTAGTTTACTGCAGGCTACACACTAAGGCCCTATCCACATTGAAACATAGGTTTCTATAAGCATGGCATCCTTTTAATGAAATGTCTTCATCCACACGAAACACCCCTAACGACTCTTAACGCTGTAGTACATATGCCAGGCCTGTATGTAGCTCCTACACCGAAAAACAAAGAAGATGTTGAGCATGCACACAGAGCACATGCACTGTGTGCAAACTTTTTAATTAGATACATACAGTATAAACATACATTGCAATGTCTATAAAAACAGAGAATGAATGGACCAAGCCAGAGGAACTAAGGAAAGAAAATAGCACATTTATGTGTTAGGTATAGCGAATTTTGGTTTGAGGACATAAAACAGGTTGGCGTTCATAGACATAATTTTGATCTCTGGGTTATAATTAAAATGTCTTGGTAACTTAACGCATGTACCTTTTTTGTTTATACACAGTACACCCCAGATTTACGGAACACAGATTAGATCATTCTTGTGTTGTTGGAGGAGCATTGTTCTTTGCTCAATTTCTATTGATCTGATTTCCAAGGTGCTTGGTAAAAGAGTTGGGTATGAGTCAAGGGAAAAACTCATTACATTTTAAGCGTAGGGAGTGGATACATAGTTTTTTAAATTTTCAGTTATTTTCAGGTGGTGATTTTTCTTTAGTTATGGTATAATTGTTGTTTTGTTAATCAACAGTGGCCGGTCACTCATCAGGTACAACAGGTGCCCCCTCTACTGAGGCTACACTTCTCTGCAGCAGCCGCAGGCTTGCGTCTGGCTTGCAGCCCTTTGCTGTGTCTTCTCGTTTTTCTCCCTGCATGCTACAAGTTGTCCTCTCAAACAAGGCTCAAAATACCCATAAATATACTTAAAAAAGGTATAAATACTACATATATATATACTGGCAGAATATATGTAAAAGCATGTTAAACAAAACAACATTTATTTTGGTAGTTAGTGCACTTAAGTGTTGGTGGAAGTTTGTACTTACTAGATTTCTGTTTGAAATTAGACTGCATCATAAAAGTGGAACAAAGCGTGGTGGGGGTGGAGTTATGAGATGAGAATGATTTCCCCTCAGCTTGGAATGGTTAGCGCACTCTGCTCAGTAAGCTGCACCTCTGCCAAATGAAATGATGAATCTGCCCCAGGGACAAATTGGTTTCTTTCAATAGAAGCACTTGGTCTTTATCTGGGTTACTGCTCTCAGCATCGACCACAGTACCCTTATGCTGTACTCTCTATTAATATTAATTACAATATGTCATTCATTTTCAAGCAGGAGAACACACTTTAATTGTACAAAATTAGTCAAGTAAAACTTATTTTATATAAACATTAATATAATTACTGATCTGAAACGGAGATGAATAGATAAAGACCTGCCCTTTTCATATTAATTCAACAGCTTTTTTGTGAGGAATAATAATGACATGAGCTGCATGTACTCTTTCTCGGCGTGTTACTCCTGCACATCCTCCACCCTCCTCTGTTCTTTGCAAAACAGCCGGACACTGTTGCTCGCAATTTCCTGAGGCAGTTTCAGTGGCCTACTTTAATGGGAAGAGCCCTTCACAATGACATCAGTGATTAATTACAGATTTCGTCACTTACGTCATGTCTGTAATGTCGCAGCTAATCAATGTCTCGCATGGATGGTGAGGCAGTAATGTGTTACTGCTGTTGAGAAAGTTGTCCAGCAATGCAAATGCTAAAGGGAAGCTTTTAGTTGCCATTTATTTGCAAGTATGGTTATATTAATTATGGTAGCTGCCAGATTGACAGTAGCTCATATCGACAAACTAGCCAAAGCACTTGGTCCAACAGAAGGAAAGTAAACCAGCTCCCAAATATACGTCACATGACGTTGTAATATGATTTGACGCTTTTTGAAAGGTCAACTGCAAAGTGTCTGAGTTCAACTTGATGGAAAGGGTGAGCTGTGCACTTCAATGGCATCTCTAACTGTTAGTCAGCCATTTTTTTTTTACCATTGAGTCATTTTGCTTGTTATTATGTGGAAAAATGCAGCTTTCAGCTAATATATAGCAACCAAGGGTTGACTTGAAGGTTACATGATAGGAGCATAGCATGCATCTTAATGGTCAGCTCTGAATGGTTTTTAGCTAAATATGTCGTCATGACAGACGTATACTGTTGTGAATATACTGTTGTCTAGGTAGGTGCACAAATCTCTGTTTATTTCTATATTGACATCACATTGACAATACATTTGTTAAATGTTATGACATTTGTTTTTGTCATAATGATCCAGCCATAAATCTGAAGCCAGCATAGAGTACTTGCTTTTGTCTAAAGTACTTAATTATTCCGTTTTTCTTTCGCTGGCTTTCTGATATATATAAGCAGCATGTCAAATATTTTGTTGCACTTTTTAAATCTTTTTAGGTAATTACATATTTTGTACAGTTTATAAGCAATTACATATAACCACTACTCTTCTATTATACTATTTTCTCACCATAAGATCAGCTGTATTTATTTTTACCTGGAGCATGTGAGAAACATGTGAGATCCATTGTGGTTGTTTCTTTGTTGTTGTACGTCATTGCAGAGAAAGGCTTGGCCGTGACAATGAAAGTGACAATAGATAATCATAGGTCTTTATTCTTAAACAGAAATGTGTTGGACAGTAATATTTTGTATTAAATAATGGCGTCATACAGCTTAGGAGAGAAGAAACTTTTTTGACACAACATACCCCCCAACTCTGCACCTTAACTGCTGGTGATGCATCTTTTTGTTTCTCATTCACATTCACTGTCTCTTCACTTTAAATAAATTAAGGGAACTGTGCTTTTATTTGCAGTCTAAGTTCATATTTTCACCTTTCTTTTTATTAGCTTTTTAGTCTGAGTGGGAGTTTCGTTTTGAGCAATCACAACTTAATTTTACAAGCATATCGATGCAATAGTGAATATGAAGTGCCTGGTGGTGTGAAGTTAAGGGGTTGAATAAGTTGGCATAGCAGGACCCACCCTGTTATCTGGTCAGGGGATCACTTCCAATTAGAGAGGACCTGCCAAAGCAAGTAAGCACTCTCGCTCCTAGTAGTATACCACATCTAACCCAGTTTGTTCTGGAAGCAAGGCCGTTGAAATAGCCTCAGAGTATGTTGCAGGCTGTTCCAGGTATGAGCACAGTGTGTGCAAACTACTTTTTGTGTTTGTTGTCCTTTCTAAAATGGTCTCAACACAGAACAGGTTAGACTCTCTTTAGTGGTTACAGTATGTTAAGTATGCACCCAACGTGAGCCTTGACTAACGTGAAAACCTTTTGACAAATGCTTGTTACTGGCCTGTATTTACAACTTGGGAAGAAGAGGCTATGTTGAGTTGAGGCATTGTATTTGGCAAGTTTATTAGTGATAAATCAGTCACTGTTGATAATACACGCAGCATTATTATTATTATTTGTAAAGTTAATAATGTTCAGTTGACACATTTGCCCCATTGGTGTTTTTAGTAGCTTTACAAACAAATATTCATGCTCCGGTAGAAATGGGAACAAAGACTCACTGACAGCTGTGTCGTATGTTACACTTAGGTTTTCTCTCTCATTAAGCTAAAGCATGCCAGTTTCTCAAAAATAAATTACTAAAATAAATGTTTTCAACCTTGACATACTAGTCAGGTGTAGCCTCAGGCTGCTTTTTAACCTAATGACCAGTGGTACCTGTTGAGCAGTGGCACCAAAAATGAAAAGAGATAAAAATAGGATTCAAAATGTGTGGTTGCATACAATATTGTCTTGTGACTACCTTTAAGAAGGTTAAACTGCATAAAAGAGCACACCATGGATACTGATGTGTTGTAGGGTAACGCGTACAAGTCATGATGTCTTCGACATTGGAAAGTGAAAATACATTTTCTCACTATGTCCTAAATTGGCTCATCACAACTTACTGTTTTTCTCATCTTTACTCTTTTAGTTTACAGTAAAGTCAGACATCCTGACCCAAAACTGGGGAAGTGAAAGGGATAATCTATTAATGGGACAGCTCTTTTACATGAAGCTACAATGTTCAGACAAGAACTGGCTACATGTCGGAGTTTTTCATCCCCCTTGTCTCTCTGATTTGTTGTAGTAATAAAAGTGCTTATGAAAAGCAGTAAACCTGAAAGGTAGGGGTTTAAAAAAGTATAGTTTACAATAAAACACAAAGTTGTGTATGTTAGGTGATTTAAAAAAAATTAAAATAAGAGAATTACTAAACCAAAGAAATGTATTTCTGTGGCCATAAGCTACATCTCCAGAAAATTACATAAAAATGTGTAATTTTTTTTAATTATGCTGCTCACAGACAGACAGACAAACAAACAAATGTCAGCTAAACATAAGCTCTTTGGAAAAGGTGACCACTTGCTGTAGAAAATGTGACTCTATGTATTGCAGACTCCCTGAGTGGGAAGCAAACGGTGAACAAAAAGTTTCAGTGCCAAGGGCCCCCACATAGCCCAGGATGTACTGTATGAATAGTGAGTAATGAGGATGTGTGTTAAACATGGAAGGCAGCTGCAATTGAGTCATCCATCCTCTGTGTGTGTGTGCTTACCTGTTTTCATAGACTGATTTGGTTGACTGTTGCCTTTAACAGATTTGAGATGGCTCTAAATTGCAGGGGGGAGGGTGTTTGGCTTAATACCTTTTGTGTGTCCCAATACCACAAACATGAGTATCCACTGATACTCATTGGAGTCTGATAATCTTTTACCCATTTTAAGCAACTTAGCTGTTGATAACATATGTGGTGCTGATTCATTTATCAAATACACACATTACACCTACACCATTTATGTGATATCTGATCCAGTGATTCTGACCAGGACCGGACTGATTTGATATGGCAAATTGGATCACCTCATTCCCACTGTGGGAACTGTGCATTTTCTAAATACGCACATCCAATTCTTTGATCAAATTTTATCCCATGTTTCACTCAGACATTTGCACGAAGCAAAGCAAATATGCTCAATGAAGCTGAGCTGGAGCCCAAATAGAATTACACATTAAACGATGCAAAAACAGGACTAACCTGTTTGTATAAATCACAGCTACTTAACATAATTTTGTTCATATGGATGTTTCCCAGTTGCCCAATCCAGCTGAGTTTACTGTAGTGAGCTTATTCTTCTTCTTCTCTCATTATTCTCACATTATCAATTTCTCTGACTGACTGTCAAGATTGTTCGGTCTCCTGAACAGATTTTCCTACACAGATTAATTTGGCAGTGAAGGCATCATGAGATGCTGAGAATGTCTTTGGCTAATCTATTATTTATTTCCTCTGTAGCAGCACATGTTCAATCAGCCTTAATAAACTGTCTTAGTTGAAAGTATATATAAATAAAACACTTAAGAAAAGGCAACAGAATCTGAAAGACTCATTATAATTAAGTTGAAAACACTCACTGGCTGAGCAAAATTACGGCGTCAAACAACCCGTAGACCATAATTATACATGCAGTAGTTGATTCATGAAAACAACCTCCATTTTCCTACTTAATTTCTTTTGCATAGCAAATTTGTTTTATAGAATTTAAAACATTGATGAAAATTATAGTTTTATTGCTACTAAATCTAGTAGTCAAAATTGACAAGTCAATAATGTAAGCACATCCTGTTCCAAAGACCAACTTGGGTCATTATCTCTTAAGCAAGTTGAGTCTAACATCCACACAGGCAATGCATATTGTCAGGGTGCATTTTTTTTTTCCATCTCTCGCTGAGAAAGTCGCAGGTTTCCTAAGAACCTCAGTTTCCTGCTTCACTTTGATGTCTGTGGCAATTTCAGTCAAACACTTCCTCTGTTGTCTTCTTCCTCTTCTTTCTCACAATTCATCTTGTCTAGTCACTCAAAGCAGTGTCAAACTACCTTCTGCCCCCCCACTGACATCTCCGGTGTCTCACAATGAGCATGCTTTTGTGAGGAAACGGACGTGAGTCATTGTGGCTTTGTATACTGGTAACGGTTTATTCACTTATTTGAGAAGAGTGTTAAACAGATGGTACCTTGGTTTATTACTGATTCAGGGTGGATTTGTCACATGCCTGAACTTCCTTATTTTCATCCAGTGAGGCCATCAATCATAACCGTAATCTCCTTACGTCCAACAAATTCCTGTAACTATTGGCGCTTTTCCACTTTACAGTTCAAGCACGGCACGGCTCGGCTCAACTCGACTCGACTACTGAGTTTGATATCGTTTTACATTACTATAGTACCTCCTCAATGTGGGAGGAGTCATCATAGCACAGCTGCATGAAACTGCTGTGACACGTTTTTTTACGCGACTCAGCAAAACTGGTGACTAGTCACTGTCAAGCAGTTCTTTTCCATGTACATAAGCAGTTAATTAAAAAGATTAGTTCAGTTACTTACTTCACCACTGGAGCACTGAACTGAAATACGATGGGAAGGGTTGTTATGCGGCTCGCTTTCGCCAGCTTTCGGCAGTGCGGTTGCTAAATATACCAGACTCCTGTATTAAATATTGAGATTTTAGTAATTTACTTGCAATATGTTGGAGGATAACGCATGTCTTCAGAATTTATGGTTTTCTACACTGCCAATCAGTGGCTAGCAGTCTGTTGACTTCACATATAGTATCAGCTCAGCTCACTTGGAACCTTGCCCGAGCAGGTACAGGTAAGAAAGTACGAGATGCCAGGTACTATTGCTAATAAAAAAGGTTGAGTTGAGCCAAGTTGTGCTGGAATTATGTAGTGGAAAAGTGCCATATGTGATGATTTGATCTTTAAGTGTGTGTATATAACTGCAACCCCAATTTGGTGACGATTATTGTTAACCTTGTTGTTTCATGCTGTTGCTGTCAATCAGATTGTTGAAACTTTATCAGTAACTAAATACTGTCTAAGTTTCATATTAACTTATTGATTTAATTTGTTGTTAGTCTCTTTTAGTCTCATGGGATTTAGGAAGTATTCAACCAGTTAGAGGCAGGTTGACCCTCCTGGTCGTCGATATGGTGAGGACTGTCTCATACTGAACTTTCACACTGCCATGCCTCTGTATTCATCATCATGTAAGGCTCTAAGTTTAACACTTAAAAACATCTCACTCTCCTCCTGATTTACCTTAGAGCTGTGAAACGTGAAACATGCACATGGGTTAAACATAACACTCGTCTGTGTCAAACCCCTGTGTGGATTTCCTGTACCTATTTTTTGTTTTTCACTGAAAGACATTGTCCTTAAAATTGCAATGTGTACATTTTAGTTAAATTTTTTTAGTTACATTAAATGTCTTATCTCTTAGGCTTAATCAGCATTTTCTTATAAATTATTATTTATTTCCTGAAACAAAGCAAAGACGAACAGAAAAAAAAAGAATGTTGTGGATTATATGAACAGGAGCATAGAGGAGAATAAAATTAACAAAACACAGATAAAAGTTAAAATAATATAAGGCTGGCGCAACCTCTCACATCTCATTGTTTCTCAGATACATTTATTCTACACAAAGTAACAACACAAAAGAAACCAAACCCCTAACATGCCATTTTTGTCTCTCAACATTCAGACTTTTGTAATATTTGTGTTTTTGGCTTTGCTGTTGATATTGTTCCATAAACCTTCCTTTTACAGTGATGCAGTGTTCCATCAATATAGTTCAGCATAATGTGAACTCTTTATTCAAACTTTATGAAATTATTAATTAAGCAGATGTTTGTTTGTATTTCAAAGTTAAGTACTATAGTTTTAACGCCTAGTGACCATCATTTGATATCAATGCATTTAATGCTAGAATGTTTTGCTGGGCAATATAGGGATGAGCATGCCCATCTCTCCATCTTAAATGATTTAATTTTCAGATCCAACTTTATAAGACATTTGGATTCTTTTCACTGTGAACTTATGCTGTAGCTGCACTGCTCCATGCCAGTGTGCCACCTTTAGAATTAGGTCAGCCAAAAAACTCCATGCCAAACAATGGAACATATTCTGCTGCCACATCCTGTGCTGTCACTGACCTCAGCTCTTGGGCAGCAGCTGAAACTGGGCAGGGCAGTGCTCTGGCATTTTATCA
Source organism: Solea solea (assembly GCF_958295425.1). Classification (NCBI taxonomy): domain Eukaryota; kingdom Metazoa; phylum Chordata; class Actinopteri; order Pleuronectiformes; family Soleidae; genus Solea; species Solea solea. Next base: position 12,465,547 of record NC_081142.1, read on the forward strand.
CTGAACCAGGATTTCGGCAGTCATCTGTTCATTTCTAAAAGTTGATGTCATGGATGTGAGAGGCCACTAGAGACATTGAAATCATAGGCCTCTGGATTATTTTTTGGATTGCTCTCTATAGTCACCACTATGCTGACTGTAGAGAAACCCAGAGCCCCGTCTGATGCAATTTTTGTAATGACCGCAGATTTTGATAGCTGTAACTTAACCTGTTTTTTAAAAAAATGGGATACAGCACCCACGCCTTGTCCAAAGTTAGTTAACTTTTGCACATTTCTACTGGTCAAGAAAAAAAAACAAGAAAAAAACAACATGGTTCAGCCGCTTGTATCCACAAGCTTATTCTCACTACCCAGTACCATGGCTCATGACCATAGGTGAAGGCTGGGACGTACTATAGGTTGACTGTTACTCAGATCCCTCTTCACTGCAATGGACTGGTACTGGAAAGTGACAGTCCCTGCTGACCTGAAGTGGGCAATCCACCTTTTTTAGGCTGAACTCCACTGTATTGTTTTGTTAGAATGATCATGTTACCATTGCATCTTTCATACTAATTTTGTTGTGAAAGAGGCTTTCACTTTGTTTAGCTGAGTACCACAAAGGAGGGTTTGTGTCTTCCCCTATAAGTGTTTTTTTTGTTTTTGTCAAAGGTGTGTGCTTTCTGAACTAGAAAATCCTTTACTTTAGATTTATAAATTGGGGCAAATAATGTAATGCTTTACAAGACCCACCCAGTGTGGTATGTGAAAAGCAGTGTGATTTGTCACAGGAATCTGCTAGTGCTTCGTCTGTATGGAGATATGAATACCTAAGCAACCAGCAACACAACAGCTGTAAACACTTTGGATTAAGATTATGGTATTGGCCTCAGGCAATAACACCTAAATTGAAAGAGAGGAAGCCTTTTATTATGTGACCATGTATTATCAAGTGAACTGAAGGAGTTGGTGTGCTAATGTTGGGTATTTTGTTTATCCAGAATACCAACATTAGCGCTCACACTCCTTGAATGGCGACAATTCAACCAAAAGGTACCAAGACGTTATCCTGCTTTATAATCCCTTGTACTTCTTGTCACATTTATGCCTTTCAGTTGTCTGACCTAGCAGCTTGACCTCAGGTGAAGTCAGAGCAGAGTGTCAACCCAGTGCTGATTCTGAGCATAAACAGACCTGAGGGTAAATGTGGTAGAGTTTACTGGGCCAGCCTCACGCTTCAGAAACCAATTCTACACTTTATTTAACCGACTGAGTTGGTGAACTTGAGCTGCACTAAGTGAAATTGAGCAGCTGCAGTGGCTTTGTAGCTCCAGGCGGATGCTATCAGCTGCCACCCAACTGAATGAGCCACCCTAGGTTCCTGACTCAGTTGTTCTCATGGTAACGATTATGTGTAACCCAACCAGAAATTAACACCCACTGCTTACCAGAATGCTCATATCAGTATGACATTCTTCCACTCATCTTTTGCTGACTTTACATATTTGCCTGTCTTTCGTGATGTGTCGTAGCCTGCCTTTAACATTGCTGAAGCCTGAGTGTTTTAAGTTGAGTCACAAATGCCCCTCTTCATCAACCCCCTCTGTTTTATGTCTTGTAACCTCCCACAGGAGAGTGGGTGAGGTTGTGTTATCACTGGTGGTTAGCTGTACTGTTGGGGCTTTGCCTAACCTCATGCAGAGAGGCACGTCCCTGTTTGGCACTGAACCTTTTCCTCGTTCTCCCATGGCATCTCTTAATCACTGCATTAGGAGAACAACTGCTCCAGCTGATGGGTCACATCTCATCCCACTGTTCACATTATTCAGCCTCAGGCTTCAGTCCAAATTTTCTTAAAAACAAGGAGACTTTTGTGTGTGTGACTGACATGAAATTGAAGATGTGTGTATGTATAGCCTACTTGATTCTTTATACATGCAGGAATGTTAGAGAGCCAGTAGCAGGAAAAGCACTTCAGGAAAAAAACCTGCAGTTCAAACCCAGTGTAAGCCTGACAGTGACCTATATTTTTGTTAGAATACATGGATCACATATGTTGTAAAGGTGGGGATTTAGAATAGAATAGAATAGAATAGAATAGAATAGCCTTACTGTTCTTCTACCGAGAACTGACTGATATGTTATAGTTTAAGCTGATTCCAATATTGTGCTGCCTGTCTGCTGATGGAAAACAATGTAAAATGTTTTTTGATCGTTGTGCTGTGGCTCAGAACACAACAATTTTGTCATTATTGGAAGTGTAACAAAAATGCAAACTGTTCTTCTGACAGTATGTTGTGACTTTGTGGCTGAGATCTTGTCTTAACATTAGATTCATAATGGTTTAGAAGGTACTGCCAGCACTGGTTGGATGTCTTATTGATGGTCATTGTACATTAAAACATTTATTTTATATTTATAGTAGGGTTGCACAACTAGTAAAAAACAATCTCCAGTCACACCTATAAGTGATCCACATTTATGAATGACATTCTGCCAAATTTATAGCTGGGACATCGACTGCATCAAAACAAGATGCGCAGCAGCAGAAAGAGGCTGTGAAACAATGAAAGAGGGAATATATTTGAGGTTTATTCATTGTAAAGATATACTTTAGTGTAGTTTTTAGATTAATGAAAATACAAAGCAGAACACTCTGTTTCTAGTTTATTTGGTTTCTCAACATGTGTACCTATTTCAGAGGAAATCTATCTAATCTGATCTAATGTTACCTAATTGATTTACCAAAAAAAGTGTTTTAAAATGTTTTAATGTTACACGGTAGAAGAACACGGTATTAATTTTATAAAATTAAAATTATAAATTTATTTAATTTATTAAAAAAAAGTATGCGTATGACCATAAAGTTTTTAATTTTGGTGTATTTCCATAAATTCAAACCGCCAATTCAAGAAAAAACTGCAAATTTATTTATGACTGACAGAAACTCACTTTCAGTTCATGCTCAGTCATGTGCATGTCAATCAAAGTGGAAGCAAAACGCCTCTATCAATTAATGCTTGAGGCCTTGGCAAGAGCTTCTGTCATATTTTCTACTGCTTACTTGACCCCACCCTTATTTAACTCGGGGCTGTAGGTTGGTCAACTAGCTATGTTTCTGAACTTTCTGAGCATATTCCCATTCATTGTTTCACCTTTTCACACACTAAGGAACTCAAATGAGATGATGAGAGGTGTATTGAATGAGATTTAAATTGGACAGCAGTATATACAACTGTAAAAAGAAGAAAATGCTTAATGTAACCTCACCTTGTTTAAGCACAGCAGTCCATACATTAATGGAGACAAAGAAATTGTAAAATCTAAACAGTGAAAAAGCTGGAACTGCATTTCTGCTTGAAAAAGACTGGACTTATTGATTGATCATCAAAATGGTTGCAGATTTTTATAATTGTATCATTCTAGCTCTACAGTATACTTACCTGAAAATACTTAGTCTACATTATTTCTTTATCATGTAACCTGTGTTGTTCATGTATTGATTTATTGGGTGACTTTGTCCACATCAAACATAGCTGTGCTTTTATGATTACGTTCTGATACAACTTATATTTGTCTGAGTTTGCCCGCAACAGCTGCAACATGGCTCACCTTGAGAGCGTGAATTATTACACGCAAGTTTGTCAAATTACCCTCAGTTGACGTTAACAAGGGCAAGTCTGAAACGCACAATAAATTATAAATAAAAGTTAGTTTTTGGTAAAACATGTAGGTGGGTAAAAAGACCCCAGGAAACGCAGACTCATCAGTGTTTCTCAGGCACGTGCAGAATGTTTCCTGAGCTGCAAGTTATTTCCACATCCTAGGCCGCCAGTTGGTGGCTTTAAGTTGCTTTGGTGTGACGATGCATGCTCGGTTATCCGAGGAGGAGAAGGAAGAGCTTTGACCTGCCAGACAAAGGATGGAATTCTCATTTCTGTCAGTCAACAGCTCTTCTTTCTCCTTAATGGTTGATGTAGATGTAAACACTAAGGTTGTAGCTGTAAATTCAATTCCAATTCCTTCCAGTGAAAGGTGCAGATGGAGTTCCCACCTCTGCTCCAGAGTTCACTTGCACCGACCCAAACAAACTGTACAAAGGGGGTGAACACACCAGGGTATAGTGCAACCACACTTGGAGGCTAGTGTGAACACACCCTTAAAATACTTGCAAGTATCGTGATATATTACTGTATATCGTGAAACTGGTTAATACATTAGTAAGATTGAGATGAGTTAATACAATCGTTATCATCATTTGGCACTGGATTTAAATAGTTGAAAAGAGTTCCACCTTTCCAATTATAGATTACGTCCCAATCAACACCAAAGTGCTTTGGTGTTGATTGGGACGTAATCTATAATTGGAACGGTCACATGGGAAAACATTTTTTTAAATTATTTTAATACTTTAAATGTTTGCACTGCTGTGCACTCTGTGATATCAATGTAAAGGTGACACATGTTTTAATTCCTGCTGCAGTGCAGAGTGACAATACTGACAGGGTTCACCTCCCTGTTTTACTTGTTTGACTTTCCAGGCTTTTAACTTTAACTTCTCATGAAACCAGGTATTTGACCAGAAAGGCTGAGCTCACTGCTGCTGTGTTTTAATCCCGTGTTTTTTAACTTGTGAATCTAGCAGTGTCTAAAAACCTCCCCAGTCCTTGAGGAACCTCAAAGTCTTTTGCTGTACTTTGTGGGCTGTGGCTGGGATAATTCTGTCACAGGCTCAGATTTGGAAGCTCAGCCGTAAATCACTCTTGACAGTCAACAAGTATAGTAGTGGATGGTTAACCCCACTTTTCTAGTTAGTAAATGAATTCCTCTCTTATACAGGCTTTTGTTCTTAGGGTCTTGTTCATGGTTGACTTAGCGATTTTGTAGACCGCCCCTGCTCCCATTGTTAGACAAGCCTCTCGTAAAAGTTTTTACATTTATTGCTCAAGCAATAAGGTGACTGACATGAACTTGAACGTATGTATGTTTCTGACTGTTACAACTGGTAACTACTGAAGTATTAATGATGTTTTTAAGTTTTAACTTTTTTTAACCTCCATATGTGTGCAATTTTATAAAAATGTATTAATTTTTTTCGTTAAATGATTTTGTTACATTTTATTCTTTCCACTCTGTTTTAGTGGAATTCATATTGCACATCAAAGCATTAGAAGCAGATCTTTTCCCAAATGTAGAGGTACTCAACATGTGATACATTCAGTCTGTTTTATGCAATCATTGTACTGTTTTTAAAATTAAGTAAATCTGATATTTGCAGTCGGGTACAATAGTTAACTTGGTCTATTATTAACACAGTGTGCTAGCAAATAACCAAATGCTGATAAATATTTGATGTGCCTTGTAATTTCATCTGCCTTCATGTGCTGCATCATCAAACTGCCTTGATGTGAAGATCATTTTCTTTACTACAAGGCAACGTTTTTGCAATAGTTGCCATGGTGTGCCTAACTTTTTCATGTAGGTGCACCAGCACAACATTTAGGTGTGCCCAAATTGTTCAAAGCGTCGCCCTTAGCACCACAATTTAAAGGGTTACCTTTTTGTCATTGCCCATATACTTTCATACTTATCTAAACTATTGCAAACAAGAACAAAGGTGTAGATAACTGTCTGCCTTTTATTTGAAGCACAAATAGACTAGAGCTGCAACTAACGATTGTTTTCCTAAATAATAGATTAATCGTTTGGTCCATAAAATATCAGAAAACCTTAAAAATGTTGATTGGTGTTCGTCAAACCTGGAAATGATGTTCTCAAATGTCTTGTTTTGTCCACAAACCAAAATTATTAACTTTTAATGATTTCTTTGTTATCTGGAGCAAAGAAATTAAGGAAATACTCATATTTAAGAAGCTTAAACAATCGGAAATCTTGTTTTAATCACAAAAAAAGCTTCAAACAGATTAATCGATTATCAAAATAGTTGTCGATTAATTTAGTAATCGATTAATAATCGATTCATCGATTAATTGTTTCACCTCTAAAATAGACTGCAGTGTAATTTACTGTAGGGAGATAATGTCAATAATTCAATTACATTTTATTTGTATAGTGCCAAATCATAACATACATTATCTCAAGGCACTGTACAAAGACAACATCATCGAGAGCAGAGAACCCCAACAGTTCACACAATGAGCAAGCACTAGGCATCAGTGGAGAGAAAAAACTCCCTCTTAACAGGAAGAAATCTCTGACAGAACCAGGCTCAGAGATGTGCAGTCATCTGCCTCGACCGGTCGGGGTGAAAGGAAAATGGGGGACAGCGGAGAGGTGGGGGACAGAACGGGGGGAGAGAAAGGACAAGATGGAGATGAGGTAGAGACAGAAGAGAGAGAGAGGGAGACCAGGAGCAGATGCAACACAAATACTGTGTCTGTGACTTGTCTGAAACGTTCCAGTTAACAGTAGGAATAATGTTAGCATCAGGCTCTCATCTTGTAGCTGCAGCAGTGCTTTTTTCTGGTTTTTTTTTTTTTTTTTTAAATTGACCTTGTTTTTATGCTTAACTGTGATGCTTTAGCTTGTAATTATTGTACAGTTGAGGAAAGCAAAGGCAAATTGCTTAAGTGCAAGTTTGGTTAAAAAGTTGGGACGATAAGCCTATTTTTATTCATCTTGAATTAACATCTAGTGTGTCTCGTTTGTCACTGTTCTCATGACTACTGGATGACACATGGAGCAGTGTTCAGCAATCGGAGAGGAAGATCTGCCCCTTCTCTGTCTTAGATTGTTCTTGACCATGTTGTCATCCCTCCTTGAGTGTGAGTTCAGGCAAGTGTTCTCAGAGAACACAGGCAGACCAAGGTGCACCATTGCGACCAAAGAAAAAATGTAGTCACACGCACATAAAAGATTTTTGGTTGCATGTGTGACCAGTCGAGAGTCCTGAGTCTGGCCAAGTATTTGTAGCAGAGGATTATGAACACTGTTAGCCAACCAGATGAGACAAAGTTGACATTTAAGTGTAGGGGTTGGCATTTCATTAAGTTTGAGAATTGTTATAATGTCACAATGTCCTGTTAAGTATGATGCAATTGTTAGTTTACAGTACATGACAGTGCAAGGAGACAATGCCATGGCTGTTGTTGTGTTCAGAATTACACAGAATAACAGGAAGAGGCATTAAACTAAAGAACTGTGTATGATGGGTTTTATGAATTGGTCAGATGCCCATGTACTTGATACATCATGTTATTTAGAGTGTAGAGTGTGACCATCTGGAATATGTCATCCTTTCTCTCTAACACCCCAAGCACCCCAAACACACACACACAAACACACACATTGTTGCACATTATACAGTGTACATGTTTCTCTTTTACTCACGTTTCTCCTGTCTCTTGTTTCCTCCACCACTGAAATACAGGAACCCATCTACTGCTTTCTACCGGGCTTTCCGGCCTTGCAGATTACGAGGGTCAAAGCCTGTCCATTATAGGTATGAGCACGGGTGTGTTTACATGCTTGTGTGTGTGGCCCAGCCTGCTTAGCTTACCCAGACCCAGCACCCTGGCAAAAGAAAATCTATTTTAACTTAAAGGTGTCCCTGGCAGCAAGTTGAGACACTTTTGGTTATTTTTATGCAAGTTAAACTATCATTATCATTCAGTTACTGAAATAATATCATATTAAGATTGCAGGTTAAGTAGCCTCATTGTTGTATTCAAATAATTCACATGAATCTTAATTTCACTTCCCTATGTTCTCTCTTGCCTAAAAATTAAATTGACAAGATGGGCATTTTGGCAACTGCAAATGTGAGATGCATTGTATTGCAGGAAGGTCACGGTGCATTGCCTCAAACAATGACAGTTATCTGTCATTTTTTTGAGGGTTCAGTGTTGTACCACTGATGAGGATGCTGCGCTCATAACTGCAATACAGGTTTCTTTTGCCTCCGTAACTTCAGCAGCATGATATCATGGGGATTTGATACCGTAAATGGAAAATCACTCTGAAATAACAAGAGGGAGATTTTGCTTAGTATCCTTTAATGCATACCTTTTGTATTGTTGGATGAGAAGCTGGATTCGCGGGCTCTCTGAATCAATGCTACCTGATGTGTGAAAGATTACCTGCTTAATCATATTAACTTAAGTTGATACTTTGAAAGTAACATGGCCTGCATCTGCCTGTTGGATTGATAATCTGGATTGTGGTACAAGATGACCTGGAAATGACAGCTTTAAATATACCAGTCTGTAGGGCTGTAATCAACCAAAGAAGTTCTTGGTTGACTGAAGCTCTGAATTCTGACTCAAATTGACTGGGCCCCCTTTTGTACAGTTGGCATCACATGCAGTTGCTGTTGTTGCGGGCGGGTGCGCCTGCAGTTATAACACAAATCAATGATTATTAGACTAAAACATTGAAATATTCCGAATTCTGATATGTTCATATACTCAAAACGGATGGAGCAACATAATGCCGTTAGCTTACCGTTTTTATATTTGATATGCCATATCACTTGGTACATTCCTCCAGATGAAATCTAATTAACCATAGACTGTATGAAATTAACACGGCAAAAAGTCAGAATTTGAGTCGAGCCAGAATGTATCGACTCAAAACGGCCAGTCAACTGGGACTTTACAGCTCTACCAGTCTGGCTACATTCTGACCCTCACCTATGGTCATGAACTCGACAGTATGAGATTGCAGGTATAAGGCTCAGCGTGAGAGACATGTAATGGGTAATGTAATGTAATGAGACATCCGCACAGAGATCAGATAAAAGTCACTGCTAACTGCTTCACATCAAACGGGCTGTTACTCATTCTAAAACATGTGTGGTCCTGTCAAGTAGCATCATTACAAAAGCAAAATTAATGCAAAGTAGTATTATTATGTGAAGTTTGTTAATTGTGTCCTTGGTTTACATTAGTCACCACCACCAAGTTCCCAAGTGTTCTCTCATGGCAGCTGTTTTAGTATTTTGACACTCTGCCAAAGATGTTTAATCTAGCTGTCAAAAAAACATTTTCAAAACAAATTCAGGAGTTACGGTAGCAAAGCTCTTTGTTGTGGGCTTGTCGAGTTGTGAAATGATGTGTGAACATTTCTGAGCAGATCTCTGAGGCTATTCTCATTTTGGGAGCCTTGAAGAAGTGCCAGGGCATCAGGGCATTGGTTGTCAACAATTTTAATTTTGACTTTTTTTTGACACTTCCAAATCCATTTTTTTCTAAAATCAGGAGAGGACTAAGAGATTGAGCAGGATACTTCAGAGCAAATCAGTGGGTTTATGTGATAACAACAAGGTCTGATTGTGGCAGTGAGTGGGCACATGACATAGGCACGATGACTTATAATGTGTCGTGAATCCAAAATATAGCCTCAACAACAACCTGCTCTGTCTTGCAGATTTGAAAGTTAATTAAAAACGTAGTGGAAACAATCAGATCAAGCTGTTAACTCACAAGATTCACACAAACCACCAAAGCAAACTTTTTCTATGATAGTACTATTAACAATATGAAAACATGCAACTAAATATACTTGGGTCAGATCAGTGGACATGACCTGTGCAGTGTCCAGATAATGCTCATTGTTGGTGTTGCTAGGCAACAGATACCTGTGGCCTCGTGCCCATGACCACATCACAGCAGTCCTTGATACATTAGCACTCTCTCATGTGATATTGTTTAATTGCCCTATATTTTTTTATTTATTTCCAATCATTCACAGGTGTGATGGAGGGATTAGTCATATGAATTGAATTATTTCACATGCACCACAACATGAAAATGGGTAACTGGTTTTATTGTTGATGTAGGTGAGTTTATTTTGACTTAAGTAGCCATGAAAACAACTGAAATCGCAAGTAGGATTGAAATCACATGACAGATGTTTCCAAATGAACACTTTGAAAACAGGCCAAGGGCAGACAGTGATTGCTTTAAAACTACTTAAAACATAACTTTAAAACCAGTTTTCTCTTTTAATGTTGTGGCTGATCAGCGTAAATTATTACATGAATATTGACATGGGAATATCCTCATTCACATAAAACAACAACAGCTGTTGAGCAAGTTTGTACTGTTGTGGATGACTAAATATGCAGCGCTTCTTTCTGATCACCTTCCAGCTAATGTTTGCCTCTGGGCTCTGTGACGAACAGTACACATTTATTCACTTAAGGGAGCCGCCTAATCCTACCTCCTTTGTCTGGATCCAAGCCTCCTGCAAGGTTGGACATGTTGGAAATAAAGAGAGGATAGCTTGCTAAATGTTTGAAAGCTGAAAGGACTTTTAGGATTCCTCCATGATTGCTTTGTGAAAAGTGTTAAACCTCAACTGAGCAATGTACCCCAAAATTACTGTTGCGTAACCAGCTGTGTTGTTTTGGTGCTACTTTCTACAATGTTGGCATCGCAACATGCTTGCCTGTTGAATGTAGCATCTGCAATTACCTTAATTGTTCTTTTAAGGATGTGTGGGGATGATATGATGAAGAATTACATTGATTTTGCAAAAAAATATCAAAATCAGCAGCATCTGACTAAAGATATATGACTTTAAAATGAGTGAGCCTTGCCGTTTAAATTGTTACATTTAATTGCTCGACGTTAATCATCTTCACCAGTACATAGGTGGTTTGGCTTTGGAAAGAGGGATATTGTTCAAAAGACAGTAAGTGGCAAACAATGTTGTAAATTGGTTGCTATTAAAGGAGGTTTGACAGGTAACTTGTTTGACTATACTGCAGAAAATATAATGAAGATGAAAAGCTTTGGGAGTTAACTTTCCACAAAAAACCCTAAAGCTGTATTTCCACTTAGTGAAACAGTTTTGTTTGGTACGGTACATATTTTTTTTGCTTTTCCATTCGTAATAGTACCAAAATAACCAGCCCCAACTGTTCTATTTTTGGCAACCTTCCCTTTGGGGTACCGTCTGGTGGATGGTACAGTCTGGGTGGCTATCCCGGCTTCACCCTCGACAGTCAGCTGATCAGGCAACAGAAAATGTAACACCCTTGCAACTTGTATTTCTCAATACCTGCAGTCTATTCCCATGCAAAGCGTGATGTGTTGTTGAGACAAACGGCCACGGGATTAGGCTCACGGGATTGAGATGAGATTTTAATACTAGAAAAAGAAAATGGCATGAAAAATAGTCTTTCATTTCAAACAAAATAATATAAAATAAACAATAAACAATATTTCTGCCTCAAACTCAACTGACAAGCTTCTCTCCAGACCTTGTAACTCAAACTATAGCAAGAGTGAACAACATTTATTTTTTTCTGAAAAGGCCACGTTTATGTAGATGTAGCAAGTCAGATGAAAAGTCCAACAATAATAATAATAATAATAATAATTTAACCCATCTTTATATGCAACAAGCTTTTATATTTTAAATGTAACAATGCAGGAATTAAGTATAATCTGTAACAGTACATGTTTACCTATTAATGTATTTTCGCCTAACAGAATTACAGATTAAACTCTGAATCTGTAAACATTTTAGTGAAACGGTCCGTTAATATGCAGAATGGATTCATTGTAAGACTATAATTGGTCCCAAGTAAAACAGCAGCAGCAGTCATTTTACTGACCTCCATTCACAGTGATCAACTTAATGATTACAGACAATAAAGAAAAGACATTTATATTTTTTTTTACTGAGCATACCTGGTCAGTGGCCCCTTGCTCAGCCATGAAGTTATTTGACCCGGACCTGGACTAATGTATGCACCTAGTGTTTATGACACAGAAACATTTCATTATGTGAAAAGTAGAACATTGGGAAAGTTATAGTTTTTTTTCTCTGGAAGTGATGATGGCAAAGGTCTGGTATAAATGATATTTTCAACATCCTGTCTTCATCATTGCCTTGTAAAATCGTATTATTCTTCAGCTGTTATTGGTGGAGATGTATGCAATTAATAGTATGTAAATTTGAAAAGGTAGAAACACTGAATGCCACTTGACTTGACATTGTGTAGAGGTCTCAGACTTAACAAACCTTTTGAGATGCAGTGATTGATCAGTGATGATTGATGAATAGGGCTCATAACCATCAAAGTTCTGAAACCACTTATGTAACAGACGTGGCCTAAAAGAGGACACTGTGTGGTGGCAACACTTTCATCTCGTCAACGTTATCTTTGGAAACTTTGCTGACATTTGAGCACACATGCAGCTTTTTTAACATCGTCTTGCTTCATACTCACTCTGTTAAAGGCATTCACACCTCCGAGATACCCAACATAACCACAGAGTTTCTGTAAATACCTCCACTGCATCAGCAGAGGCTCAAGTGGCCCGTCTTGGTTAGCCATACTGCATATCGTTATGGAGAGACATAAATTGTACATTGGGGTTGCAGGTGACGTGTGTCAATAATTGATAAATGTCAAAATTATTTAAATGCCTGTCATATTATCCCACAGGTAAAGAATGTCTGTGAAAGTGCCCCAAAATGCTAAGTTTACTAACTTTTATAGCAAACTAATTGACTTAGTATGTAAATGTAATGTTAATCTGCCAATTGATGATTTGTTAAAATAGTTTATTGGCAATTCATCAAGTCCCAATGAAGGTTTAAAAAAACAAAACACACCGACACCATAATTAAAAGCAATGGCAACATACTGTAGTACCTAATGATGTTAGTCTGACCTAAACCTTTTACTTGAGAGTGGAATCCCAAATGAGTCTGTGATCCTGTGATAAATGCTCTGCTGAATACAGAGGCTCATTAACAGTGTGAAGTGCCAGGATTAGCCCAGTAAATCCTCAGGAGTGTTTCACATTTCAGTGGGGTCTTTATCTCCAATGAGCCAAAAGTGACTCCAGTTCACAAAGAAAAAAGGTAGTGAAATATGATATTGAACCTCATGGTCCATTCTGAAGACCTGGTTTCATTTGACCACTGCATAGGCAGTGATTATTTAAGGCTGTACGACTGTCTGTACCAGATCCCCCACTGTGTTTGCTCATGGAGTTTAATTGTGGTGAGATTACACTGTGGCTCTTTATAATTTCTTCTGGAGCAGGGTAATATGGCTCTGCAGCCATTAACAAACATTCCTGCCAGCAGTTACTGAAATCCCTACAGAGGATAAGATAACACAGTCTTCCAAAAGCGACTGATGAACATCATCTGCTTTTTCAAGAATTCAAATCTTATCCTGTACTGAATTAAAGCCCTTGATTCCTGTTCATGCTCCCTGTCATTCACCAGAGATATCCTTGTTTTAGAGCATGCTGGTGGTCTTTGGACACAGGTCATGGTGACATATGCACAACAAGGGAATATTTATGGACATGTGTGGGGATTATGTAACAGACGAGGGTGCGAGTGGGACAGTTCCTTTGGGATGTTTACGAGGAAGCTTGGTGGCACCAGACTCACCCACTCATGACTCTGATTTAGTGCCTGACAAATAAAACTTCCATCTCCAAACAAGGAGGTTCTGAGTTCTGTCGCATTTTGTTTAGTCTTTACTGTGTCAGAATGGACCTGCCCCTCTATAGACACAATGTCCCGACATCTGAAACATCTGCAGCAGTCAGAGGCAAATATGAACATGCTTCCAGCATCCTGCAATTGTCATGTTTGTTTGTGTTTCAGTGAGTGCAATAAGGACAGGATCAGTTAGTCAAGATAAGGGGTATTTCAGTTATTCATCGCCTTGACTGTAATATATGACAATGACAAGTATGTTGGTGGTGTTTTTTTGTCTTTCTCTCAACTCACAGTGCAGTTTATCATTTTACTCATGCTGTTTGTTTGGCAGTGGGGGAATTAAACAGCAAATGTTAACTCAAAACCCTTTACCGGAGTATGGAAAAACTATTCAAAAGTTGTTATTTAGAGCCCTACAGATGTAACAGGGTTTTCTTAAGTATTGAGAAATAAAAAGTGTTTGCATTGACATATTTGTTTCCAAAACATTTTGATTTCCACTGGTGGTTTTTCTGGAAAACTGGATTGGGCCTCTGCTGTGATCTAATTTGTCTAACTAGATGGGTAAACATGTGGGGCACACAGGTCCCCCTTTCCCGAAAGCTCTCTTGAAAAATACTGGTCTTTTTGTTTCCAGAGAAGCTGATCATTCATCGAGTGAAGTGTTGAGGGACAGGCGTGGTTGTTTGCTTGCAGGGTAAAGCAGTTTTTTGTTTCTCTTCAGTCTTTCCTCTGTCTTTACAGGAGGGGCCACTTCCCGATCGCAGAAACATGTCAGCGGCATCATGCAGAGTATCACTACATCATTTCTTTTCAACCCTAGTTCAAAAATGTCTTTACAGTATTGCAAATATCGATATCGCTCTAAATAAGTCCCTGCCAGTTTCAATACATAGACTTTATGCACTTTGTTCTCTTTGTTGGGAATAATTTAACTTTTTACGGATGTTTTGTTTTCTTCAGTTAGAAAAATATCGTGATGTGTCGCTATATGATTGCTTGCAATATATTTATTTGAACAGAATCATTATTAACCGTACGTGTATGGTAAAGTGAGGTGACCTGTGATCCCCACCCCTATTGTTATGCTTATTTGGTTTATAACGAAAGAGGAAACCCTACCGTTTAATGTTTTCTTGATGCACTAGTGATTGTCAAGTCCACTGTATATAGCCCAACATCACAAACACAATTTGCCTCGAGGGGCTTTACAGTCTGTAAAGCAAATGACACCCTCTGTCCTCAGACCCTCACACAGAGTGAGAAAAATCTCCACAAGAAACCCTTGTACAGGGGAGGGGGTAAGTTGTTCTTATATGATAACAACTGTAAATAAACGTTATTGAACATATAACATTTATGCTGACAGTGTTTATTTTCTGTCATTAGCATTACTAAGGCATATTTGTAAGTGAGACCGTTTTTGCCAGTTTGTAGTATGTTAAAATTAAGCTCATCTGGTATGGTTTTAATTATGATCAATGATGACTAATCTGCTCATGCCCTCAGCTGCACTGAGGAGTTTGCACTGCTTTTTGTTGCCCAAACTACCTGGAGCCTCTGCTGACCTCCTCTGGTGCTTCAATCAAACTGCGTCTTTGAATACAGACAATGCAATCTGAGCGAAAGCAGGTCTGCATCTGAAAGAGGTTGACAGTGAGTCGTCAGCGAGTGTGTTCCTCTGTTGTTACAGCCCCCACCCTCTGCCTATTGTTTTGAAATACACTCACAGAGGAGGGGGTTATCACTGAGGGCTAATTTATTCAGCTGCTTCCCCCCATGGTGAGTGTTTGCATGCTTTGGGATGGGGATGTGTGCTGAGCATCTGTGCCTTAATGGAGAATACATTGGATTTCTGGAACTATAAAGCATAACACGACAATCTCCGGTTGCTTATGATACAGTTCCACCTGTAACATTTGAATCAAGAATGTACACTGATCAGCCACAATATTAAAAGCAGTTACAGGTCTTACTTTTGTGGGTGTATCTCATGTTCACCCTGTGGTCATTTGTGGCGTCTGAGCAATTTGAAGCTCTGTGTCAGACGGGACACATGCTGATGATGTAAATGAGGCTGTAGCTGGTATCAAATTAAACACCTTGTGGTGTTTTGATAACCATTCCTCACAGAGGAGCTTGACTGTGTGTTGTCCCAGCATGGTGGTGGCTCTCACACAGATGTCTGGAGATGCTGGCCTCTGAGCAGGAGGTGTCCAGAGCAGGAATGTGCTGCCTTGTGGTCCAGCAGACTTTTCTAGGGGAGTTCACACAGCGAGAGGTCCTTATACAAGCCACCACATGTATTTTGCCTCGAATAAAATGTACAGTTTGCTTTGTTTTGCTTCGACACAGAATGGCAACAAATTAGTTGTTCAGTATTTTTCCGTGCACAGGTGTTCATGGAAAGTAACACGAACATTTTTACCTGCATTTTAAAAGTCTGTTTTCTTTCTCGGGTTTAGTAAATATTCCGACTGATGAAAACACATTCCAGCTTCCGCTAAATGGACATTCTATTGTCATTGAACCAGATGTGTAAATGCTCTGTCAAAAGAGAGGAATGTCTTCGCCTGGCCTAGATCGTCATCATCACCTTCACGGGTCCGAGCAAGACCCTTGTTTTGGAATGCAACTCATTTACCCCGCAGTCACGCATAGGTGTGGATCTATCGGGTCATACATACAAGTATTTTTTTTATTTTTTTGACCTTGCTTTGTAGTTTGACAAAAATACAAATAAGTTGAGAGGTTTTGTCTTGCCTCACTTGTCTTTGCCACATGGAACGCTGCGTTACCAATCTGATTTCTGGCAGAGACAAGAATTGACCCAAGGAATTTAGTGTGACATACAATGGCATTTAGTATCCTGATATCAATGTGACCAACAAAAGCTTAGGTTATCCTGTCAGTCTGTGAATGTTTGAGTTGGTGTCACCAATTAACAGCTCACTCCTTTTAATCTCTAACACACAGATTAATCAGTCTAACCAAAGCCTGTTACATTTCCTCTTCACTTTAGTTACTGAATCGTCACATTTTAAATACCCAGGATGATTCATGTGTGCCGAAACATGATCAAAAAAGTGTGAAAACTGTGGGTGAGATTCAACAGTTGTGTCAAAAACATTGTCGGACATGTCATACCAACAGGAGAGAATACACTCTGTGTTCTGAGCGTGCAATAACATGGCATATTTTTCAATTAACTTTTGATGTTTGAATATGTTGTCCTGTGCCTCAGGGAAGCAGTGTTAGATTTATTTATTTTTTGGCACACAGCAACTTGTCTTGTAAAGTAACTTGTTCAGGAGTGGAGGAAGAGTTGGAGGGAGGAGCGTGAGGCCAAACCCCGCCCCCCTGATTTCGCACCATGTGACCGTGCGTGGTTTTAAGGCTCACTCAGTCCCTAGTCAAACAAGACACATCCTTGCTGGTAGAAGCGTGCGCTCAGTATTTTGGAAGACTTTGTAGAGGCTTTGGAGGAACTCAATCATGCGCTGCAGAGTGAGCTACAGTTTGCCCTGCTCACCAGGGACATCACCGACCTATTCTGGACGTTTGATGTCCTACAGAGCGAGATGCGTCAGGTAACAAACTTAAGACACTGTGACTGCCCTGTGTTTAATTGTTGGATTAGTTTCCATCCATGTCGCCCGTGTGTTTGTTACAATCTGGGGGGGGGGGGGAGTGTTCTCTTGTTTGTACTCGTGTGTCCTTTTCGTTTTCTCCTATATACTAATTATTGAGGCAATTGAAATCGTCTGGACTTAATGGCTTGTCATCATATGGACTCAAGTCTATATGAGTCCATGTGGACATCGAACTGTTGACATCCAATGTGCTCCACATCCACTTGTCCGCTGTGTCCGGCGTGCTTCAAGTAGTTTAATAACGAGCTTTTTCCTGTGGTTTTGTTAATTGCATATTTACGCACACGCAATGCCACTTAAATGTTCACTAAAGAAATGTTGCATTCATATTATACACTTTTTTTTTTTTTACATACCTGGCCTGTATTCAATCTATTTTTTTTTTATTTTGTCGTTTCTACGTGCATCATTATGTGTTTGAACTGCTTCAAACATCGTTGGAGTCCATGAGCACATCATGGTCCCTCATTCCTCACACTCCTGCCACAGCTCCCCCTAGCGGCTTCTGGACGCCTCTTTTTTTGTTTTGCATCCTCATCCGGCAGGGCGGAGATTGTGCAAGAGAGTTTTTCTGGACATTATTGTAATTCACTGACTGAGTAACAGACTTTTTTTTTTTACATTTTTTTGGAAGAATTGAGTGACGTGAACTACAGAGTTTGTTTGTATGCGAGGATTCGTAGCCTGGAGTAGTGTAAGTCGATCGTCTTTGTGTTGGAAGTGGGGGGCGGTTTTTCTTGCTTTCTTCCTTTCTTTCTTCGTGTGCCGAGGGTGAGGTAAACAAAACAACGTTGCTCTGAAGCGATGTTGATCACATTTTAACGACGTTGGAATCGCTTTATATTTCACTAGAATGTGATAAAACGGTGTTTTATATTCTGCGGATGCGTATACGATGAGATTCAGATGGTAAAGTAAACGGAGTGTGAGCCGCACCCGAAGCACAGCTCTCGCAGGAGTGAAGGAAGGAAGGCAGAGTAGCTCACTCCTCACCCTCGGATCGAAAAACGACCGCGATGACTCTTTTGAGTTGTTGCCATTTAAACTTTCCACAAGCGGTTTTTGTTGTTGTGTTACGCGATCACACGTGCTACAGCCTTCACTTTTTATTCTTACTCAGACAAGAGCACCTGTTTTTCTTACTGATTACAGACGTCATGGGAGATGGTTCAGTGGTAGCCGACTCCCTGTGGAAATTTTACTTTAAAAGCTTCTGGAATTTAAAGTAAAATACACTTAAAATATTGTAAAGGGCTTTATCTCTTAGTTGTTGGCAGGGGAGGAATGGGGTAAATATAGTGTGTAGTTTCTTTGTCTAATGAATATGTGTGCTTTTTGTCCAATCTTAAATGTAAATAATATGTACTGGGATTTGACAGTCTGACCTGTGTTTTTAGAAAAGGTGCCATGTCTGTCATTTCTCACTTGTTCTCAATAACCTCAAACATGAGCTCTGGGCCCGTTTTAAAAGTTTCCGTTCTGTGACGCTTTCTCTTCACAGCAGTAAAATGTATTTATATTCAGAGTCACTCACAAATCGCTGAGGTAGTTTCTGCCACTGAAAGGAGGAGATTATACACGTTGTGAATGTAAAAACTGATATCAATCTATGGCAAATGGTAAGACATGGAGATCTTAACATTTCCCTTTTTGTCTCCTCAGTGCTTCTGGTGCCAGCGTCGTTGCCATCGATAACAAGATTGAGCAGGCAATGGTGAGTTTTCCTCAGTTAAAGACAAGTAACAACACATGTGGCCAGGTGACACGCATTCTATGCAAGCCTGTAAAATGACGTCTTACATCATAATTGTTCTGCTGCTGTTGAGTGACACAACTGTCTCATTGCTCACACAGTTTGACTGATGAGTTATGTTTTGCTGTGCAGTCTCAATCTCCCCTTTCTTCTTTCAATAATGGAATTTGGCTGGGTGTCTTTGTGCTAATCTTCGTGTCCTGTGTCATGTCATCTCTCAGGACTTGGTAAAGAGCCACCTAATGTATGCTGTTCGCGAGGAGGTGGAGGTTTTGAAGGAGCAGATCAAAGAGCTGTATGAGAGGAACTCAATGTTGGAGCGCGAGAACGCCGTGCTGAAGTCACTGGCCAACTCAGAGCAGCTGAATCAGCTCTCCAGTCAGACCAGTCCGAGCAGCAGCAGCAGCAGCACATTGCCAACGCTCCAAAATCAACCCCCGCTCATCACAAACAACAATAACAACAACAGCCCCTTAGTTCACCACGATAGCAGTCAGAATGTCCCTCATCAGCCCAACATCTCCTCAGCGTGAGCCCCTACCTTCAGTATATGCGTTCAAAAACACACAGCTCCCATGGTCAGGAGTGGAAGATCCTGTTTGACAAAGACAACACCTACTACCATCCTGTTAGCTCCATTAAGCAAAATGGCTCGGCTCTGTACATTTTGTTCCCTTTTGAGGGACAATCGACAACAACAACATTTTTCTTTTTCACAGAGAGCCGTGCCTCAGTGTGTGCACGCTGCAGGCCTTCACGTTATTAAGACATATATACCAACCACTGAAAAGTCTTATTCTGGTCCCGTGTGTGGCTGCAGGAAAGGGGTAGAGGTGTTGGTCCTTACCATATAACTGCATGCTGTTATTGTGCAGGTGACGGGGGTAAAAGGGCACAGAGGGCTTGATTTGCTCGGGCAACAAGTGATGGAAGAGGACGACGCCTCTGTGAAGGAACAGAGTGATGAAGTGGGTCCTGTAAAACATCCAGCAGGTGCTGTCCTCCCACTGTCTCACCTCCCATCACTCCAGGGTTGGAAGCCAGTGGACTGAGGAAGACATGGGAGGATTCGTCCTCTCTGAGCAGACGAGAGCGCTACGTCGGCTTGAGTAGAGCGAGTCAAGAACCTCGGCTTGTTAAATGCTGCAAACAGAGCTTATGTTGTTTTTCTCAGAGCCACCATACTTTGTCATGAATCGTAATACTTTTTAATTAGTTCAGTTTTAGTATTTGCATTTATTTATTTCAGGGCTGCTATTTTCATAATGTAAATGAACAATGTCATTGAGATACTTATTAAAGCAAAAATAAGAGAAAAACATCTCTTTTGTCCTTTGGTATTTTAGAATGTGGTTTCAGTTATTAAATTTGGTCACAACAAGTAGGCAATAAGTTCCACATTACAAAATGATTCTTGTCACAAGATAGTGCTAACACTAAGGCTGAGCTTGCTTTAGGTGATATCCAGGTTGAATGTATATTTTGTAAAGTATTACACGTGAGGAGGGTTTGTACAGGTGAACAACATTTAAGATATGAAATATGTGATGGGATGTTTCGATAAAGAAACAAATAATTTACTTTTTCTATGGACTGTCAAAACAAACGAAAAACAAAACAAATGAATTTGTGGGTGTGGTTAAGGGGATGAAAAGCTGTGAAAATGGTTCAACCTACTTTATAACCAAAGACGCAAAGCTGTGTACGATTATTTCCCCCTCCCCGTTTTTAAATGCACATTTTCGTATTATTTTCTACTCTTTCTCCATCCTATATTTTTGCTGTTTTGCATGTTCTGCATGATCTATAATCAGACCACTGTCTTACCTCATGTTGTTATCCAGCCCTCTTATTTTTCCGTCAAGCTGTCAGTCTGTGAATGTTTGTAAGGATTTATGAAAGAGAAAGGGAACACTGGGCGGAAGGTGGTGTAAGTGGTCTAAGGGTCAGATTTAAGAATGATAGAAAAGCTGTTGGGAGTGGCCTTGTGCACAGAATATTGTCGAGAAAAGGAGCCATCTTTTTCAAATGCAGAGATGGTTGTATTCCATAGCTCATTTTAATGTAAATTTAACGAATGCAGCATTCAGATTTTTATTGTGGCGTACAACACTTTGCTTGCAAAGACGAAGAACAACGGAAACTATGAAACATTTTCACACTTTAAAGCTGGAACCCAGTCGATTGTGTATGAGCATATTATGGGATGTCGCGTCTATGTCACGTCTTTGTGCCTCCTTTGCCGTCGTCTGCTGTCGTCAGGCGATCCGGTTTCTTTCTCTGTGGCTTAGAACCAAACCAAAATGCTTGGTAATTGTACACTCAGTCACTTTTTGAAATGATGGACTCTGTGATTTCTTTGTTTTCCAAATGGGCTTAATTCCTGTCTCTTTGTTTTTATTTTCTTTTGTTTTGAAGGAGATGCCATGTACATGCCAAGTGTACTGTATGAAAGTGATCACTGAGCCTAGGAGAAAATATCTTAATGCCCCTGTAATGTGCTGTTCAGACAATTTTAGTTTTCAGTCAGAAATAAATTACTGTTTCATTAACAGCTTGTGTCTGACGTGTTATTTCACCAATTCTCCACAAATAACACACTGATCCCAATGTGTAGTAAACTATAGAACTCCACATGTGGGTCTATGGAATACCGAACAAAACCTTTTACTAAACCTACTCCAAACTAGTTGTACCTATTTTGCCTTTGGAGCTTTGAACTCCCTTTGTTGTTCATGTAAATAGTAACACATGCAAAAGTGACAGTTCTATGTTTCATATAGCAGAAGAGTTGCTTTAAATTAGCAACAGGCTTACTAACTGCATTAGTGTACTATTTCAGTACCAGGACCTTGAAACTGGGCAGCTAAACAAACTTTGTCAAATGTATCTGCAAATTTTGGGAGTGTTTGGGAGTGCAGCAACATAATCATAGGCACAATAAGCCCAATGAGGGACATAAAAGTAAGAAGATAAAATCTGACAATAAAAATGACATTTGCAATCAACTAAAATCACATATTTCAAATGTTGTTAAGAGGTTTTAAACCCTGAGTTAATGATAATTTAACATTAAGCCTTTTGGATGGTTGTGTCATAACATTTTATACACCTTAGGTAACTGGGTCTTTAGCCAACTCCTGACCTCATCGTCCACCAGCAACAACATTCATCCTGTGAATCACAAGTCAACTTATGGGAAACAGACTTCTAACTTCACTTCAGGAAGACTCCAAATACAGAGGAACTCTGATCGCCACCCAAATTCTCAGAACTACAAGCGACTGATTGCTTGTTTCGACTTATTAATTTTTCCAAGGGAGAAGTGAACAGTCCTGTCTGTTTCCTCCATGTTATGTAAAGTTGAACTATCCGCCTTTTGCATTTGTGACATCTCCAACCTGTCATTTTTAAACACAAATTATTGCTCTTTGCTCAACCAGAGAGGTGGTTCATTTCAAAGCATGTCCTGTACAAAGCCCAACCAAATATTCACTGCTAGCTGATGGTGGAAAAAAAAAGAAGTTGTCAGCGTCTACTTTCTTTCCCCCTCTGCCTCTTTTGTTCCTCTATTTTCCTTTTTTTTTTAATCAATACAATCTCTGCTGTTTGGTGCCTAGACCTTGTCATGTTTCTGTTCTTTTCCAGGTGCCAACCGACTCAGTGTTGTGTTTGGCAGTGACTGTCACACACGTCATGTCATGTCTAATATCAAACTGAGTCCTCTGTTTGTTTGAAAAACAACAGGGGAGAGAGGGTCATTTGTATTGAGAGCAACGGAATGAGGTTGACTCTGATCTTCAGGCTTTTCCACAGATATGATTAAAATAAGACCAGGTAATAAACTATGGCTTTGAGATTAAACTTTAACGTTCAAGTGAACCAATATGAAATGAAAAACAAAAACAAAGAGGTCTGTGTCCGGCTCTCACTGAAAGTTTCAGCTTCTTCTGATTCATCATCATCATCATCATCAATGTGTTGCAATCAGTGTTGCACTGTTGTGCTGCTGGAGTTTTTGTTTGCAGGTGCCACCATGTGGATCCAATTTCCCCTTTTTGAACTTTTACAGAATTACATGTAATCTGATCAACTGTGTCATTTTGTTCCACGGAAAATCTAGATTGACCGTTCGGGGTTATTTCCAGCCTAGTATCTGGGTTGATTTTCTTTTTGATCAGATATTTTTCTGATTATCTATCTATGTCAATTAAGTTTTGGAAAAACATTTTTAATGATGACACAATGGTCAGAAACACTGCTGAGGTGAGGTGAATGCAGAAAGACCTGACTTTCCCTATGCCTCCATGACACTAATGTAAAATAGGAAAATAACAAAGGCAATTTACGGCTACAAGTAGAAGTCTATTGCGAACTAAAAAACAGGATTAATCAGGCTTTGCGTCATCCATTCTTGACAGATCATCCGACTCACCTACTTTCCACGCTTTGTGTGTGCTCATGCCTCAGCAGGTTTCAGCTCTGAGTCAGGCCGCAACATAGTTATGGTATGAAAGGGGTGTGTTTCCAACGTCACTGTGAGTAAATACAGATCCGTTTCTGAAAAATAAATGACAGAACAAAGCCAATATAAACACCTCCAATTCTTTTAACGTGTGTGGACAAGCCATGACTCTTACACATTGATATGTGTCAGGTACCTGATAACACTGCAGAGCGTGCACTAGAAACCCAGGTTTTTTTGTGCAATTGTGGGAAGTAACTATTCAAGCACTGCACTTTATTTCACTCCACGGACAATTTTAAAGCTGCAGTCAGTGAGTCAAATTCTGAGCGAGTCAAAACAGATATAACCTGCAAACATGCTCATGTTTGATGTATTGAGGAGAAAGAGCAAAAGCTGGGTCATACTTTCCACAGCTGGATGTCCGCAAAGGTTTGCGAAGGTCGGTGTGACGTAAATGTGTTGTCTCCCCATTTTCACAATCTGGTCTGCGCAGACAAATGTGGCCACACCTCCAGTTTGAATCCAAGCGAACCGTGTAAAACAGCTGAACGTGTTTCCTTAAGCACAACACTTTCTGGTCCAGCTGGTTATTGGCGGTAACTGCAGAAGACGGTAACCATGGACTGTTGCTTAAGAATATGCAAGGAAGTGGTACCCATGTACCATACAACTTAGCACACCAAAAATACAAGAACATACATATAGAGGCAAACGTTTGGTCACAAACTGCAGCTAGTGGAGTAAAATGCAACTGTGATTATGCATGTATGAAACATTACACTGAAGCTAACGGACAAGCACAGTTAGCCATAAGATAACATCACTTTCACAGCAGCTTTAAAAACAACACAATTTAATTTACTTTGCTCCTTTAATTTGCAAGTAATCCCTGTGTTCTTTATATTAAAATGCATGTGTGATAAGCCAATGATTGTACTATTCATAACAACTCCAATTGGGGGGGTTATTCTGCATAATCAGCTTGCAATGTGATATTGCTACTTCCACTTTTAAATGAAGGATCTGAATTGTTCCTGTAACGCTGCTATTATCACATTAATATAGATACATTCCCCGTGGTCTCTCTTTTTGACTCTATTTTTTTTTTTTAGAAATGAAAACGATAAAAACAAGCTTGCACAATCGTCACAAGCTTATTTTTATCGTCAACACACGAGCAAAGCATCTCAAGTGTCATGTAATGCTTCTTCACAGCACGGGGGAAGGAAGTCTTATGTTACATTACATGTCATTTAGCAGACGCTTTTATCCAAAGCGACTTACAATGGATCAAGTACAATTAGCCAGGGGTGGAATCGAACTTGCGACCATGATGTCTTTGGTACACAAGGTAGTGTCTTAACCACTGAGCCACTCCACCCCCTTATGTAATCCCTGTGTGGATGCCTTGCAGGAACTGACCACATTTAATGTGTGCGACCCTATTATGCAAGGATATTCAGTCATCCACCACCACACCCAGCAATTACTGGGTATGATACAGACGGTTACGCCCTCTCCTGACATTGTCATCAAGTGATAAAACTTGATTTGTGTTGCTTTGTATAGATTGAATTAGGCACAGTTCAAGTCTGTAGCGCCATCATGTGTTGATGATTTGTCACAAGATGGTGGCTCAGTGAACAAATATACCTGTGCTTAGAGGTGGATGCTACTCATATAATGTGTTACACTTTTTATACCATAGTACATATCTACTCAACTATTGTGAATGTATTGTGGTCAGTGTTGAAATTGACTGAAATGTCTCATATCCACTGAATATGGACAAAAATTCCCCATAGCCAGTGGCTCAGTGGGTTTGAATATAGCAAATATATGTCCTGCAACATGATACTTTATTTTACATGTCAAAGAAAGGTTTCTCATTTGTTGGCAATTTCTTTTTACTGGTTCAATAAAAAAATATTGATGTTGAGAGCAGCTACTTTAAAATACTGCATACACACTGATTCAGCTCCCATAATATAGGCTGCCAGTCACTTTTAGTTTTATTTGATATTTAAATAATATTCATATTTTAATTAGTGAGCATATAAATGTGAATATGCAAGATTATAGCGAAAGCTAATTTCCATCTTCAGTCCCTTATCAGGGCAATGCCTGCCACATAACAAGAGACAATGTGAAAAAAGAAAAGACAGAGAAGAAGAGAATATAAGATATGATAACTCGGTGATTAGGTGAGGAAGCAACCCGTAGTGCATAATAAAACACAATAGTAATAAAACAAAAAAGATGCAATAAAAGAGTAGAAAATAATAAAAGTGACAGATTCAACAGTACAACAGCATTCGGATAAAAAGTGTTTCTCAGTGTAGTTGTGTGGCTTTTATCAGCCTGTAGCGCCTCCTAAAGGACGAAAGTGTAAACAGAAACAATAAACATGTCTCAACAGCAGGCGGCAGCATTGATTAAAGAACATTGTGCGGCCGTGTTTTCACTGTACACACAGCTCTTTCATCATCACTCTACTCAAACCTTTTAACAGTACTCTCTACATACAAGAGTGTGCCTCTTGCAGCTAATTTAGAATAAGTATCGTTATTCCACGGTGAAAACAGTGTTATGGATTAAAAGTGGGCAGAGGCACAACATCTCCGCCCCCTCGCAGAGAGCGGGTCATGCGGCCTCCACTGTTTTGATTCACGCCTCGCACGGGCAGGGCGGACATGGCGGAAGAGGACTGGAGTTCCGATTGACTCTTTTCCGAGCAGCTCTGCTTCTGTAATTAAACTCCGACGTTCCAAAGTGAGGACAAGAGGGGGACAAAACACTGGGAAACTGGCGGCGTTACGCAGAGCCCTGTTCCTCCCAGAGGACATGGAGATCACGGCGGAGGAAGAGGCGGAGGAGCGCAGGTGAGTGACAGCCACCGGCCGGTCGTAGCAGGGCATAGTCGGGGTTATAAGACCGTGGTGGTCATATAAACAACGGAATAAGACACTTAAACAATCATAAACACTGAGTGACAGCTCTCTGAATTCGAGTTGCTGTCAAATGTGTTGTAGCCGCGGAGTAAAGTCAACGCTGGTTTGTGCCCTAGCTAGGCGAAGCTAACCTGACATGCCATATTTGACAGTCGTAATGTGGCGTAACACTGGCTGTGCGGGTTCAATCCATGAAATACAACTGACAATGTTTAGTTGAGGTTTTGGAAACACACTTGAAGCAATTCTTTAACATTACTAACAGCTCGGGGACCTACGAATATCTACCCCCTAGCTTGGTTGTGCTAACAGCTAACTAGCTAGCTGTCAAATCAAGTTGATACGTAGCTGCTAACTGCTTGGTGTG
Source organism: Solea solea (assembly GCF_958295425.1). Classification (NCBI taxonomy): domain Eukaryota; kingdom Metazoa; phylum Chordata; class Actinopteri; order Pleuronectiformes; family Soleidae; genus Solea; species Solea solea. The sequence continues at coordinate 12,492,160 of NC_081142.1, forward strand.
ATGTGCAGAGTTAATACTTAGGCATTATTCATTGAGAGGGGTATGCAAGTTGCTGTTTTGGCTTGTAAAATGAATGAATGATATGTTGAGCAAACCTTTTTAAATTTAGTGCAAGTGTAAAAGTAGCAGTAAATGTCAAATTAAAGTAAAACACAAGTGCCTGAGGCTCTAATAAGTAGTGTTTAAGTAAATGTACATAATATACCATAGTTTTTTGTTGTATTCCTCACCATGGGATTTTTGAAACACTCTTGTTTATCTTATTCTTAGAAATTTGATAGTATAAGACACATCATTGACATAATACATTCCCTAGCCCCTTACCATAAACCTAACCATCACAACTAATTGACTAACATTAACCCTAACACTAACCTAAACCCAATTCTAACCCTAAGACCAGGTCTTAACCCTGAAAAGGCCCTTTAATGTCCCCACAAAGATATAAATACAAGTACACACACACATTGAGAAAGAATGAGAAACTTGTTAGTTAAATCTGAAACCTCAGCGACCTCTCTGAGCCTTGAGAAATGTTACTCCTCAATGTAAAACACATACACGCACGGACCTCTGTTTATTTTTAAACCTACCATGCACCAGTATTAAGAATGCTGCTAACATTAAGCCTCTCTTTATGCTACATGATGCAATTTGATTAATTAGCTGACAGCTGAACTTGTGAGCTTTATCGCAGTTGCTATAAATGTGCCATTCAGAGGTTTTCTTGTTGTTGCTACATTTATATGATTAGATTTGAAAAGCCCTTGCTGATAAAAGAGTGTTTAAAAAAAAAAATAAAATCAAGTTTTCAGATTCTTCAGCTTCTCAGATGTGAATATTTTCTGGTTTCTTTGCTCCATACAACAAAGAAATCGTATAACAAAGAAATGGCTTGTGGACAAAACAAGACATTTGAGAGCATCATCATTTACAGGTTTGAAACACTGATCAGCATTTTTGATCTGACGTTTTATGGACCAAACGATTACTCGATTAATTAAGAAAATAAAAGACACATTAATTGATTATGAAAAATAAATTATTTAGTTGCAGCTCTCATTCTAGACAGACAGACGACTTTATTGATCCCTTTGGGAGGTTCCCTCGGGGAAATTAACACTAATATGCACATCACCATGCACATCACAAGAGCAGGGTTTCAAACTTGTAGTTATGGGAATCATTTTTGCAAATATTTTGTCTATGTCGGCAAAGATGTGGCAATTCTGCTTACCCAGTTACTGATGTGTATTGTGGCCTGTTAGTCATTGAGTTCACTGCAGAGGATTTTGCTTATGTCAGTAATGATTAAAGCTGCAACACTGCTGACACCAGCACTCATTCCTGCACTTCTCTCCTTCCTGCTGCCATGTTTCCTTCCAGGAAGGAGCACTGGAAACTGCTGTCAAGTCTGAAGACGACAGTAGAGGGTCTTGTGTCCACCAACAACCCCAATGTATGGTCACGCTATGGTGGACTGCAGCGTCTTCACAAGGACATGAACAACATCCTCAGCCATGGGCTGAAGAATGAGCAGGTCAGGAGGTCACCACTCTCCCTCCCATAAGCATTTGTTTGTTCTGTGTAATTTTAATAATTGTAAATGAAGTAGATCACTGTCAGCATGAATCCTGGTTAGTTTTGTAAAACAACTGGTGGGCAGACACATTTGTTTATCCTGCCCAGCACCTAGTGTTTATTAAAATTCAATGTGGGTGCCTTTGAACAGTGTTTGTTTGCTTTTCTCTCGATGTGGGTCATGTGAACTACCGGTTTTTGAATTTCAGGTATACTACAAGCAGAGAGACTACTGGCCGTTTGTGTGGTGTGTACGCTACATCAGCCCTCACCTTGCTTCACATGTAGAACAGGTATGGTCACTGACAGCCACATGAAGGTTGACGTTCAAATACTTCAGAGTTTAGTTGGCGCATATGAGTTGGTCAAGTTTATGCAAAAACAAAATGAAATGTTATATCAGTGGAAGAACATCAGCTTACTTCGCACATGGAGATTTTAAGAAATAGTGGTCACTATAGCAATCGTATCAGTAAATAGGGCTTTACTGATTTTGAGGATTAGGATTGGGAAAAGTGTGCTGTATATTTAAGCAATATCACAGAAGAGGGAGTGCTGATGCACTGAATATCAGCATGGCTGTGATGGGTTTAAAGACATTTTCTCACTCCTCATACTCAAGAACAATGTCTTCTTCTATGTCTTTTTTTGTAATATTTCTGGTAGAATGTCAATATCATTATCAACAGATATTTTCTCTGTCTGTTTTTGCTGGCAACTGAGTGTATGAAATATAGACGAGATGCCAAAATATAAAAAATACAGCAGGGATGCAGATGCCATGCGGCCAGTGTGAACCAGGTGTAACAGGGTAGGTTGATGGCACTCAACGGTCAGTGTAATTAATGATTATTATGCACACCTGTGAAGTGGAGTTGCTGTTTTACTCAATATCATCAATATGGAATCCCGCTTGTCCAGTCAAATGACTTGCAACTGGTCGGAACTTACTTTTACCTTACCGTAAAATTAGTATTGAAGCATCGCTCATATCACAGTTGATGCTGAAATTAGTCAGCGTAATGCTCATCACAATAAATACTTTATGCTCAAATTCTCACTTGATGAAAATCTACTTTCAGTTTTGATCAGCTTTTCACACAGTAGTTGTATGTATCACATACTCCTGAAGTATTGGTTCCTCTGTTTGTTTCACTGCTTAAATCAGCATTGGAAACTTTAAAACTTTTCAGGTTCCATATTTACTGAAAAGCTGGTATGTTTCAGTTCTGCAATTCATATTTACACTGCGTAGTGTGTTTGAATTTCATTTTTGGACATTGAAATTAGGTGTTGATTTAAAGAACTTGTCCATCTGCTGGACAAAAACAGTTCCTTTTTTTGTAACAATATGCAGTCGTAGTAATATGGCCTCAGTGAAGTCTCTACTCCTACCAGGTAACTTGTTGTGTTGTGGAGAACATTCACTCTACACCTTCTCCTCCGTTAACTATTATCAGTGTTGTGCTATGTGTAGCAGAGGGATTTGTTTATTTTGTACATGATTACGAGTGGACACTTTTTGTCACTTATCACTCAATATCGTAACTGTTGCTGGAAGTATACTGGAAGCATGCTGTCTTGTCTAACTGTCTGGGTCCAATCCATTTTATCTGAATAATTACTGTATATTATTCAGAGGAAAAACTGGAAAAATGTCAATCATTGATAAAACATTTGTTTTGTATCTTTTCAATGTATTATGAAAAGTCACAGTAACTGTTTTACTTTTTATTATCAAGTGAATAATTCAAAAACAGATACAAATGCATGGGAATATCATGAGAGTGTTAGGCTTCATTGGTTGCACACAAAAAATGTAAATTTGGAGTAAATGTAAGGGGTTTAGCTTGTTAGCAGCAGGGCTACAGTAATGTCATTTACAGAAATCCAGTAAAGAAGATCCCATGATATTGACTCATGTGGTGTTTACTAAAAAAACACAACAATGTTGCATGATACCTGCATAACAACCCCCCCCCCCCCCCCTCCTTTTTTTTTTTATTATTCTCACTCTCTCCTTCCATCTCTGTCCGTCCTCAGTTCAGTCACCTTGAGCCGGTATTGAGCAGTGGTATGCAGAGTTCTGGGGAAAGCTACAAGGCCGAGCGCTGGCTGCTTCACAGCTTACAGGTTCACATGCTGTCGGCACAACTCCGACCTCTACTCAGGCATTTGGGACATACACGTAAATTCTATAATGGTGAGTTTTTCGTTAATAGATTACTGTGCAGTTTAAACTCTCTCTCTTTCTCTTATCTTTTCTTTTTCACTTGTGTGCTACCATTTACCACTTTTTCTCTCTCCTCTGTTTCAACTAATTTGTGCCTGTCTGGTCTTTCAGATGATGCCTTCCTGCTCAGTGAGCCTCACGTGACCGCCATGTTTCAGTGTCTGGAAGCTGTGGAGCAGAACAATCCAAAATTGCTTGCCCAAGTAGACACGGTTGGGGTATGTCTGGGGAAATTACTTGTTATATCTTTATCTTGTGTCTCGTTCTACGATGATGACTGTGAATCTTTTCAGACAAACACCTACATGTTGTTACATTTGTTATGTCTTTTTTTCCCCCACCCTACAGCTGTCGCCTCTGAAAAGTCCTCCATGTCTGGGTCTGTTGAAGAGCCAGAGTCTGTGTGTGTTGCCAGGGGCTGGTGGGGCCTGGAAGAGCCGTGACTTGGCCCCACGAGGAGAATCTTTGAATCGCAGACTCACCACCTCCAACTGCTCTTTACGAGAAGCAGTCCTTTCCAGCCAGAAATCCTCCCAAAACACCAACGGTACAAGTGAAGAAAGGCTAAAACACGATAATGAAGTTTTCCCAAATGTGTTTGTTGATGGGTGGTGAGGATTCATGTAGTGATATTCATCTGCAGTTATATCAGTAATATTCATTCATTTTGTTTGTATACACTGCTGTGGGAATGGTTTTTAGGCGGGGGGGAAACAATGCTCTAAAGTAAGAATGCTTTGACAAATATTAAATCTAATTGGCTAAAATACATCACATCAATATTTGGTATGTATTTTGTAGGATTATAGTCAGATAAACAAAATAGCACCATTTTGGTATTGGTATATGGAGGAGATGGAGTCGGGGGGGATAGCTCTATGAATGCACTACAGTGTGCATTTGATAAGACTGACTCACTTATCCATACAGAGGCCTGATTGTTTGTGGGCCAGTTCATTTATTGAGGAATGTGATAAAGCCTCTAAACTCTAAATGCCCTGACATGCTCCATAAAATGGATAAAACCAGGAATAGTTTGCATTTACTAGAATCCAAAAGAAAACTTGTTTTAAATTGGGTGGAAAAGTAGGATAACTCCCTTGTCTACAACAGACATACATGTAATAGATGTGTGTTTGCATTGAATGTACCGGGAATAAAGTTACAAATAATTCTACATATGACCCTATTGTTTTTAAATGCTGACGCTTCTCCACTTCCCCTCATTTCTCCTACTTGTTGTGTTGCAGACACTACCTCTCCTACCAACACCCTGGGAGCTCCATGGTTGTGTGTGTCCACGCCTGGTGAGAGTGAGCGAAGCGTGACTCCCCCTCCTGGCCCCGTCTCAGTCCCATGTATCACCCTGACAGAGTCCCTCAAACCCACCTCCCCTCAGCCTGAAATGGGTGACTCTTGTGATGGAGAGTATGATGATGGTCCAGAGTACCTGGCTATCGGTAACCTAGGTCAACACAGTCGCCGGGACCACCAAAGCTCCACCCATAGTAGTGAGCAGGGCGAGACCCAGGACCAATACCATCAACGTCTGTTGCAGGCCCCACCTCCACCTAGACGCTCATCTTATTCAGAACTTCAGCGGGGGCCGGGCCACGGGTCCAGAGGACACACCCGCTCCTTTTCGGACACCGGGGTCAATCAGAAACTCAGGAATGGTAAGTAAATTTAGAGATAACTCATGGCACCATATGTATTTTGTATTGTGTCATTATTATTGAAAAGGGATTACTTTAGAGTGAGCCTTAAGCTTTTGGATTTTTTTTTTTACCAGGTGTTTGGATAAAATGAAAGTGAGATTATGATTGCGTATTGTTGTCTATCTTGTAACTGTGTAAGATCAGGATACATTCTCTTTCGGAAGATGCATTCTTCCTGTGTTAAGGGTTTAAATGGTTCCAAATTAACATTTCCACTCTTTGCTCTCCGTTTCTTCTTCTTAGCTTGAGGTAACTTTTTCTCTCTTTGCTCTATCTCTGTCCTGTCTTTTTCTACTCTTTGTGCGAAGGAGGGACACACCGAAAAATCACCATAATAATAGAAGATCCAGTAGCAGGTCGGCAGTGCAGTTTAACTGTACTCCATCACTTGACCCCTCCCACCCTTTACTTTTTATATCTGCATGGTGATGAACTCTCTCCACCCCATCATTGTCAGTCTTATCCTTATACTATGTGCATTTATTCATCGTGGTTTTTGTTATCAACTGTTCTGTTTTGTTTGTTTTTCCTCAGAAGTGCTATGAGCTATTGCTTTTATTGTGTTCATTTTTGATCATTCACACATTTTTCATTGAAAGCATCATTGTGTATTCAGATGTCCTTGTTAATGGATTGGAGCAGTGTGTCCTCCATAAAATAATGCAACAAAATTAACTGTAAATGTCAGTGATAGATGGTTGAAACGCTTAAGTAGAAATATACCTGTATTTCAAATATAATTACTTATGGCAGCATGATTTATTTCCATTTTAATTATACCAATTAACCCACATTGTAATGGCAAGGGTCAACTCTCAGCTGCCATATATACACCATTTATTTCTGCATGACATAAAAAAAAACATCTTCATATATTGCATTACATTGATTGTTTGACAATTGACATTACAGTCAAATCAATCTATGAATGTTTACTCATGTCCCCGTTAATTTACAAGAATTCATAATTGATTTTGGTCTTGCGTGTATTTAATGATAACATGAACTGTTTGTCTTGTAGAATTGGCAGGTGACGACTGCTGCATGAAGGACTACAGCCCCTTCTCAACTCAGTGCAGTGATTCAAAAACTCCAAATTCCCTCTTCATGGAGTCTTGTGAGTTTTCTCGTATGATTTAGCTACATCTACATTTTCAGCTCTGTTGCACTTAAGGATGGTTTTGAAGCAAGAATTGCATGTTTTAATTATTTGGAAATGTGGGAACACAAAAACTAAAAAATGTTAATATTAAAACAGTCATCAACTTGGTCCAGGGATTGTCAAAGAAAGTCTGTCATGTCATGGGTGTTTCAGATGGATCCCAGTGCAGCAGTGTGCCAGATGGGATGTTCAGGAAACCGTCAGAGGGCCAGAGCCTCATCAGCTACCTGTCAGAGCAGGACTTTGGCAGCTGTGCTGACCTTGAAAAGGTGTGAACTTACTCAATTTTTACCTTATTACTCATATCAATTGTCATGTGTTGATTTTGTCAAACGTTGTGTGATTCATGTGAGAAATAGTGGATCAAACATCTATACTTAAGTTAATCTTCTCCCCTGACTGATTTTTATTTTGTTCCGTAGGAGAATGCTCATTTCAGCATTTCTGAGTCCCTTATTGCAGCTATAGAGCTGATGAAGTACAACCTGCGGCTTCAGGAGGAAGAGGGTGAGGAGGAGGTAGACAGTGACTCTGAAATTCAGCAACTCAAGCAAAAGATCCGCCTGCGCAGGCAACAGATCCGCCGTAGCCGCCTGCCGCCTTGCACAACAACCCAGCACAGTTAGTCAAAATGCTTTGGGATAAAATGCATACTTATCAACTTATTCTACTCCGTGTGTTGTATGTAGTGTTAATATTTGTCATTCATTTGTCTGATTCTCCTGCAGTATTTCACTCCACTGACAGTGGAGGCTCCAGGAGGAGTTCTCAGGACTCTTATCAGGGCCTGTCTGACTCAGGCTCAGCTGAGGAGGTGGAGGAGTGTGAACTAAGAGGTAGAGAGAGAGAGAGAATGAGTGAGCATCCACATCGGGAGAGAAGAAAACCCTAAACATAACGAAACAAATATATTTATTGTGTCATGAACCATGTAGACACTTTAGAAAATTATGTCACCAGCATGTTTTTTGGTTTCACAGTTTTTAGCAATGTCCTAAATTTTTCAACATATACATATTTTATCAGCTTAGCTACCATCTTTTTACTTGATCGTCAACGGGCTTCAAGTTACACATGTGAACTTTGTCCTAAATATTAACGTATATTTAGGACAAATTAGGTTTTCTATAATTTTCCAAAACGGGAAGTTATCTCTGTATGAATAAGTTTATTTGTGTTCCATTCATAACCTCATCATCATGCGGCATATTGCTCACTGAGCATGTCATGTCTTACTTTAAACCATAAACCTGGAAATCTTGAGTACAAAAGTCACAGAATCATAGGGAAACAGATGTCTGTTGCTTTTTTTATGAGATGAATATAACACTTATCACAGGAGACTAATTACTATCATATAGAACTATGTAATTCTGTTATACTAATAACACGGGTTGTGGGATTCTGTGTGTGCATGTAAGATACATTGTGCATGTCCGGTAATGTGTTTCATTGCATGTAACTGCATTTCTCAATACTGCAGTATGTGTATACATGAGTGTGGAGCTGTATAACTGTGTTCCACTGAACAGCATGTTTGCCTGTGACAGTGACACAGCTCTGTGAAGGGCTGAAATGTTTGTGCCTGTGGTAATGGTTGTGCTGAGTGTTAGTTTCTGTTTCTCAGATGGCTGTGAGGGTCAGTCCCTGCTGGCGGTGTCTCAGAACGGCCTCTCCTTATCACTCGCCTCGCTCTTCTCAGGTATCTGCTGGCTGGATGAGTGAGTGGGCGAGGCTCCACAGATACATGCATTCTGTTTTACTGTGGCTGTGCTTCTTTGAGAGGACGCTGATGGCTTCTCGCCAAACTGAAACATTTTGCATTTATTTCCTGCTGCTTAACTGGTTGTGGTGTCAAGCCACTTTCGTATTTCAGATAACTCGACTCGTAATTAGTTACACATGTATGATCACATAAACATACAAATATCGACAGTTTGTACAGTTTGTACTTGTGTGAGGTTATGTAGCACTAAAGTACAGATGGATATTCAAGTATTTTATACACAGAAAATGTTGAGGATGTTTTTAAACTCGCATTCCATTTTTCCCACATCTCTTTGAGCATGAGGACACTTGTTTTTCCTGATGTTCAAACCTCTAACAGTAGGGAAATGAACTCCATCTGGACTTTAGATGTTTACATATATTTTAATAAGAAAATATGTCCATTGGACTTGTAGCTTCTGAAATACAGCAGCTACAAGTAGCTTTTTTCTTTTCCCCTCGTAATCGTGCATAGCAAGCTGGGGAATGCTGTAGGTTTTCAGTTTGATTGTGAGCCAGCTGCCTCCTCACCTCATATGAATTGTGCACTAGGCTGTTTGTGTTGGTGCTTGTTCGTTGCTCAGGGCTCCAGGGTTTTTGGTTGTGCAGGAAACTCAATGTACCTGCACAGTTTAGAGTTCAGGAGATTATATCCTGTGGTGACTCTAAATATAGGGTTCCATCCATCCATCCATTTATACAAGTGGTTCAAGTGAGAATGAGGTGTGATTGTTGTCAATCACAATATAAACACTAATACTGATCACCATTTTTTTCTAATTGTTAAAAGCTTTTTCACGTTACATGTTGCAGTACTTTGATTCACTTAGCTCCTCCTGACTCTCTCTCTCTTTCTCTCTCTCTCTCTCTCTCTTTCTTTCTCTCTCTCTCTCTTTCTCTTTCTCTCTCTCTCACACACAAAGGCATTAACATTATGTTCAGTCAAAGTCGTTAAAAACATAATTTTGTTTTCGCGAACAGACGTGGACATAGAGCAGGAACTGAGATTGTGTTGTACTTGGTACTGTCCACTTATGATCGGATCTCTCAATACGCATGTTAATGTGTTTGGGGTGTTTTGGGGGGGTTGTTTTTTATATGTCCAACCCCAGAACAGTTTGATTTTACCATATAGCAGAAATATACAGAGCCAGATATTGGTTGGGATTTTGGCTATGGTAAGATTATGAGGTTGCTTAACATATATTTCATATATAGTGTCAAAAGTTCAGTAGGAATTGAACATTGAACGTCTCTATCCATGCTGCCATGCATTATTTTTGACTGAATCCAGTGTTAAACTATTGCTCCTAATCTCAGCATCTTTCTTGTGCTACAATTGCACCTCAATTCTCTCACATGTGCTTTTTGTGCCACTCGTTAAAGTCCTCCTGTGCCCCAACGGTCGTATCACTTTGCAGTTTAGTTGACAATCATCTTAAACCACCTGTACAAATGAGGTTATATATTTTTGACACTGAGAACATGTGTTTGCTATGATTTGTTGATTTCCACTGCTGACTGTGCTGCATTCTATCAGCTGATTATAGCACAAACCATGCAGGCAGATTATTGCTATGCCAAACCTCCTCTGTTCAGAATCTTTGCACATTTTTAGCAAGGTACATGCTGAAATATACCTTTTTTGAAATGTTGTACAGTATTTAAATTTAATCTGATGCATTTTGGAATTTCACTTAGATATTTTACAAAATATTTAGATTTTTTGGGGGGGTTAAAACGTGACTTCTTGGATTAGTCTAATATTTTGTCGAATTGAAAATCATACATGAGCTGTTTGCTGGTGTTGCTTCATCAAGAGGATTCAAATTATCCATTGTTATCTAACAATTTGTTACTGTAAAATTGAACACAGTTGCATTTTACTGCACATTTGTTGATCATTGAGTCTCTTTGGCTGGTGGATAAAATGTTTTCTTCATCTTTCTAACTCACTCTCATTTTCAAATCTCTTATTTTACTATTGTCTTGCAGATGCAGACATAAAGCGCAGTGTGAGCTCAGGCAGCAGGTCTTTTCTCAGCTCAGAGTCTGTGTAAGTAGCACAGACATGTCTTGCTTTCTGCCCTCTCTTTACATTTTATGTCAGGATTGTTGATCAGCTGCTACCAGAGCAAACTCAAAAACTCTCTGCTCATATGTTCTCCATGTTGTTTTCAGCACTCCGTCCTTCCTCCAGTCTAACTCTGCTGAGTCAGTAGCCATGGGTTTGCTCAGGCAGTTTGAGGGCATGCAGCTTCCTGCTGCTTCGGAGCTGGACTGGCTGGTCCCAGAACACGATGCTCCACAGAAGGTACAATATCTTTCTTACTTTTCTTACCAAAGCAACAGAACCCAGTATTCCACTACATGACGCTCGATATGAAAGAGAGCAAAACTGACCTGTGAACTGACACAACTCTTCTTTGTTGCCATCCAGCTGCTGCCCATCCCTGACTCTCTGCCGATCTCACCTGATGATGGTGAACACGCTGACATCTACAAGTTAAGGATTCGGGTCCGAGGCAACCTCGAGTGGGCACCGCCTCGACCACAGATCATCTTCAACATTCACCCTGCTCCCAAGTGAGTGGTGTTACCTTCCTTTGCTAATATTGTGACTTTCTTTTTGTTTGTAATCGAAACACAAACAGCACAGATTGTCCCCAGAAGTATTTTATAGGTTTTGCTCTTGGTCTGACAAATTTAAATGTGTGTTGCTCAAAATGTTTTCTCTCTCTCTCTCAGGAGGAAGATAATTGTAGCTAAACAGAACTACCGCTGTGCTGGCTGTGGCACCCGCATTGACCCCGGTATGAATATTAAAGACAGGAATAATTATTTAGGATCAAAAATGAAATGCTTCCTTAATGATGAGCAAGGCATTAAAGTACAGACACACTTGAACAAGTTTACATTCATTTACAGTATCAAAAAACTTGATTTATATTTTTATTAATTACAGTTATGTGTCTGGGTGTTGATGTATTTTCACAAACAGAATGTGTAACTGTAAGACTTAACATTTTCTTAACTTTTAAACTTGATGGACACTGTATTTTTATTTGTAGAAATGTTCTGCAGAAATTCTGTTATTTGTTTGGCCTCATTTGTAAGTTTTACCTCAACCCTGATTACGTCTCCACTGTCTCTCCACTCAGACTACATTAAGCGACTGCGTTACTGTGAATACATCGGCCGTTACTTCTGCCAGTGCTGCCATGAAAATGCCCAGGCGGTGGTTCCCGGCCGGGTGTTAAGGAAGTGGGATTTCAGCAAATACTATGTCAGCAACTTTGCCCGTGACCTACTAAGCAAGATTGCTGGAGACCCACTGTTCAACCCCAGTGATATTAACAGCGGACTGTACAAGAAGGTCAAATCTCTGGAGGCTGTACGGGTGAGTAGATAGCAGCAGGTCAAAATTTACTGATAAATGTTTTAATGTGAAGGGGAAATGGACAACTTAACCGTCCCTAGCAATTTGGAATATCACAGTGTTTATTAAATCATGCATTCATGCAGCTGGCTTTATGTACTGCTGAATGGAAAGAGAACGGCAAAGCTTCAGCTGGCAGGGTACCTGATTATTAATTGCACTTTAACAGCCCATGGTCTGTTATTTGGATCTGAAGCTGACCATTTGTAACTCATTGTTTGTAATACATCATATGTTAAAGCAACAATAATTCTTTACTTGATTTTCTTCAGGTTTTGAGGGTGAAGTTGTTTCACATGAAGAATCTCTTCAAGACCTGTCGTTTTGCTAAAGAGTAAGAAATCTGTTCTGCATGTTTTTGAGATTTGCAATGATTTTGTAATTGCACAAAATAAAGCACCCTGTTCAGAGCGGCATTTCTCCAGTGTGCGTGTGTTTTCTTCTCAGGGTGCTGGACCAGTTTGATAGCCTGCCTGGTCACCTGACCGAGGACCTTCACCTCTTCTCCCTTGCTGACCTCACTGCCGTGCGCAACGGGGATCTGGCTCCTCGAATGAAAGAGCTGCTTAAACTTGGTACTACACATGTCGATGGTTGTGTGGTAAGAGGCACTTTTGCTTGGTTTTACTCTTTCTTCTTACAGAGAATTGTTACAGTAACGACACTCTTTTAATGATGTGACCACCTATATATGGAACAGTCAGATTGATTGATTTTAATTAAGTTTTTGCTTTTGTCTGTCAACACCTTTGCTTCGATCTTTCCCAGCTGTGCCAGGCGAAGGGTTTTGTGTGCGAGTTCTGCGGAAATGACAAAGACATCATCTTCCCCTTCCAGCTGAACAAGTGCCAGCGCTGCGAAGGTGAGCCCTCTTTGCCGATGGCAGGCCTGGGCGGCTTGAAAGCCCCCTCTACCCGCCCCTTGATTCCACTTACCTGGAGAGACTGGAAGATCTCAAACCCTCGTAGGCTGGCAAGGGCCCTCTTCCAAGACAGGAGAGATGGGGAGGGAGGGGAAGAGAATTTGGCCTTAGATGTGGAGAAGGTTGTTGAATGCCAGGAGAAAGAAAAGATGGGAGAAGAGTCAGGGGACATGGCAGAAGAGAAGGAAAGAGGAGGAATTTTCAAAGATTTTACGCATGTAAATCTGGTTAAAGTTTTCTCCAGGAGCAAAGGTTACAAAGAGGAACAGGAAGTGTCAGGAGGGTCTGATTCGGAGACAGAGGAAAAGGAGGTATGGAAGGAAAATGAAGGAGAGGAGTCGTGTAGTAAGGAGGGAACCAAAGGAAAGGAAAGGAGGGATAGTCATGCGAGAAGGGAAAAAGTCAACCTACTGAAACTTCTTCAAATAGAAAGACTAAAAAAGAGCATGTCAAAAGAAGGCAGTGAAAGTGAGACAGGAAGCAGTATGGAGAGTCTAGATGAACAAGACAGGAAAGGACATAGGAAGGTATTAAGGTTGTTGAGTCGACCCAAAGGCTTCTTGAAAAAAAAGGCTGAGTGTGAAGGGAAAACAGAAGTGAAAGTGGAAGAATCTAAAAATCAGTTTTTGGAGGAACTAACGAGTACTGAGGATAAGGGGAAAGGCCAGGGGGAGACTGAGGAGTCTAATGAAAAGCAAGATAAACGCAAAACACAAGCAGCTGAAATGGTAAAATCAGAAAGAGGAGAGTTTTCGGTTATGAATTTGCTGAAACCCCATCAGCTGAAACCCCCTTCAACTGTTTTCTCCAGAGAAAGGAAAAGCAGCCAAAGTATTGATAACCGAGAGATAGCCACTGAGGAGGGAGACAAAAGTGAGTTGGGTGTTGTCACTAGGACTAAATGGAGAGGCCGGCAAACCCGCAAAGCCATGAGATTGTCTGGAGGCAGGAAGATGAGGGAAGGATTAGTGAAGGAGAGCAAGACAGGGAGTGGAGAGAGTTCACAGATAAATGACACAGATGATTGTACTGAGAGAGAGGGATGTAAAGAGTAAGACGATCAGAGATATTACTGTCTGCAAAGAACTGGCGAACATGTTCAGTAGCATGGTCATCAGCCTTTTTACAAGATACTACATACACTTACTGAGCTGTTAATATTTGATTAATGTGGCGAAAGTGTGCTCTCGATTGATTGTCTAATCATATGAAGCAGAAGTCTGTAGTTAATGTTTACAGGGGTTTTATTGACTCACCCTTTCCTCTTTTTTTTCATGTTTTTAGTTGTAATTGTTTAGTCCAATCTCTGATACCCAAATCCAGCAATACAGACAATCATGAATGTTTAGACTTTTCTTGTTTTATCATCACCATCGCTGCAACGTTCTCCGTAACCAAGAAACAGGTATTTTAGTTGCAATCACTCACTTTCTTGCTGAGAGCCGGATGTCGAGATTAAAACCACTCGCTTATCTCAAAGCTGCTGGTTGTCTAAGCTTACTATTATGACCGAAAAACAAAGGGGTAACCTGGTTTTCACACTTTGGCTTCCTCCCCACTGTAGTGTCATAGTATTTAGACCAGAGGTCTCAAACCTGTGGCCCTCCACTCCGACTCATGTGGCCCCGCCTCTTAATATCAGTTTATGTTTATAATTCTTTACTTCTCTATGTTTTTTTATTGATAGATTCATTTTGCATCATAAATACATTTATAATGTGATCTGTATATCATTCCACATCAAACCATTTTTTTTTTTTATTATTCTGTGACCCTACTGAACAATCACTTTTTCCCAAAAAGTGTCCCTCTACTGACCAGACTAGATGCTCAGTGGCCCCCAGCTCAAGTTTGAGACGCCTGATTTAGTCAGATAAAGAGAGTGGTATTGATCTTCTAATCTGCACTTAAGGCAAACCCCAATTTGCCAGGTCTATTTTGACTAAACTCTGATAATCAGATTAAATGTGCAGACCTACATCTGTTTCTCTCTCCCTCTTGAAACTTTCTCAACTTTCTGGTGCTTCTTCCTTTTTCCTTACTGCTCCCGTTTGTCGCAGTTTTACTGGCTCCGTGGTTGTGTTGGTGTTTCTTGGCTCTGTAAAAAAGCAGGTGGAGGGAACAGATTGTTCAGCTCTTTTGGTGATGGATGTCATTTTGGTGTAGATTCTAGAGGTGTGTCGTCTTTGGCTCTGAGCTGTGGACTTTTTTTGTCTAGGCTAGTGTCTGTCACCAAGAGATGGATAACGGCTAAAATGCTGAAATAATCCATTTCCATGCTGTAATGGTTTTTCCACTTATACATAAATGTTTACATTTCACTTTGCTTTGGTCATGAATTTCAGTTTGGACAGGTAATTTGTTGAACGTGGTGTCGGTTTGTATTTTTTATTTCAGTTGATTCATTTGTCTCTGAAACAGCAGAAGTGTCTTTTTTATTTATTTCAGCTCCATCGCAGAGAAAACATCTTTGAATGTTTTTAAACAATTTTGTCCTTGAAGGGAGAATGTGTTGATATTTGAGGCATGTGTCAGAATGGATGTGCAATTTATGCCTTTTTTTTTTAGTTGAATTTGACTTTAGGTCTGCCTGCTATTTAAGTTCCATTTTGATGTGAATGTGAAATAAACACCATTTTTCAATTTGAACTATGTGTCATTTCATCCACTTTTCATTACATAGTTTTTCAGAAACTTCAGAAAATAATTTTCTCATGGGGATTTCATTGACAAATATCTGCTGATGCAGAATAGTTTAGGGTTTGAAAGGTTGTGAAGTGCTCTCAGCAGAGCTGAAGGTGTCGGAACAGTTTCAGGGTGTTGAGCGTGTGTGTACACGTGCGTGTGGGCTCTTCAGGTTTTCAGCTTTCTCACATGCCTGCTTCCACCTGCCCTCTGCCTACTGCCTTTAACTTGTGTGTGTTTTATACTCTCCTGCTCATTGTCCCTCCCTCAGGCCTGATTGTGATTGGCTGCTGGCTGTTAAGACCGGAATTCTCATTGTTGTCAAACTGGTGCGACAGCTTCTTGTGTGTGAACACAGTGTCTTTGTTTGACATGGGTGCAGCTCAATGCAAATACTGTACAAATGTTCTGAAGTGTTATGTAACTGACTTTTTTTGTTGTCTTGTTTGTCACTTTTCAGACTGTCACGCTTGTTACCATAGCAGCTGCTTCCGGACAGGTAAAGACTGCCCTCGATGTCGGCGGCTGAGTGAACGCAGAGAGAGGATGGCTCGCAAAAACATGGAGGAACAAGAGGACGAGGGAGGAGGGACGTAGCGCTGGTAACGCAGGAGACAAAAGAAGAAAAGCACAACGTGACCATTGATTGTAGTCACCTCTCTGTCCATTCCAGTCTTCTCAGACCAGGGTGACGGCACTTTCTGCAAACAGCTGTTTTGATCTCAACAGGCTGCCAGATGTGCAGGGTTTTACCAGTTGTGCCAGTGTCATATGAGCTGAAAAGAAACAAGGCAACTTTTGATTTTCAGAAAACCTTTTCACACATTCCTCCATGAAAACATCCTGTTTAAAGTAGAAGTAGCTATTAAAATATTCCCTCAATGACTGAGATTTCCCGGGACATCCCGAGAATTTTGTCATGTCATATCATTGAATTTCCCTTAACATCAATGAATTTGTATTCCTAGCAATACCCAGTGGCAATCAAAAATATGTTTCCATATTTCTCATCAGCCTATAAGGACAATGATCCTTATGTGTTACAGCCATAATGCACTTACTTATGTGTGAAAAGAGCCTGAGACTCATTTCACTGCTTCTCTGGTAAAATTAATATATTTAGACATTTAAATAGACCATAACAAGCGTTTGCTCAGACTGTTGTCCCTGTGTTTATTCCTACAACTGCAGCTTCTGGCAACTGCTTTGCCTCTGGTGATTTTTATTGGTTGCTGGCTCAGCTGAAAGTTTGTGTGACTGAAATTGACAGGATTTTATATAGATCTTTATAGTTTGATTGGGTTTCTGTACTGAAGCTATGCTGCCCCTTTATACCCAGGTTTTTTGTTTGAACATTTAAAATGAATTGATGATTTCTGTTGTCTTTTATAGCCGGGCTCGCGTGCATCGAGGACCAATGATCTCAGACGGGCAGAGTTGGTGGATTTACAATGTAAAGCTGAAGTAATAATATATGTTATATGATAGCACTTCACAAAGATGTCTCAGAGTCAGTGTTGCAATTATTTTAATGAAAGTGTAGATGCTCCCATTTAGTGTTGCTCTGAGTGCATGTGTGGCTCTTTAAAAAGAGTTTGTTCAAACGCTGTGTGCGTTTTTGCGTGTGTGTGTGTGTGTGTGTGTGAACCTGCTGTACATGCACAAATGTTTTGCACCAGCCTAATCAACACCTGCCTGTTTTCTAACATTGTAGGTTGTGGGATACTAGAGTCCAGGTAATTGCACTGATGTTCTGCCTGATGTTTCAGTTGCTCGTTCACCATGTGTTAATCTAATGAAGCTCCTGTCACATGGGTGTCACTATGGGTTTGAAATACTTGAAATCACTAATTTGACAGTTAGGATCAGCTATGATCATCATTTATTTGCTCTCCTGACAATAATGTCCACGAGAATACTGATTCTAATAATGATGATGATAATAATAATAATACTGATTCCATGTCTGTATACTGCATTTGCTGGTAGATTAACTAAATGGCAGTTTTTTCTTTCTTTGAAATATTTTTATCATATGAAGGAGACGGTATCCATTAAGAATGAAGCCAAAAAATGTTTAGTCATGGAAAATGTGCACAATTGTAATGTTTTTTTCTTTCTTGTAATTTAAAAATCATCAAGTAAACTACATTAGATTTTTCTCAGGATCATTTTCAGTTGGGGGCTCTGACCCAGTTACTTTCTGTTTTTTTTTTTTACTTCACTGTAACTCTTTAGATATGGTTTTTCAGGCTCCATTTCATGTTAGTGTCTGTTTCTACAGGATAATTTGGCAGTTTGTTGGGAAGAATCACTATGTTGCTGTCGTAGTTGATTGGAATAACAGAAAAAAAACTATTTCTCTGGTTTAACATTTTAGAATTAATTATTTTTAATTCATTTTATTTCATCCCAAGTGCACCTTTTGTTTGTGCCAACAGTTTATTTAGCTCCAGAGAACAGGTTGTCCTCTACAGGCTTTGCTTTAATTGTCCAGTCTCATGAGACGAACACAGTCTCACAAGACGCCGCTTAAAGCAATAAGTGTGATGTTTGTGTCCCTCTGCCCTCACAGTAGAGCACTGATAAGGTAAACTGCACCCGTGTTTTCAGATTTAACGAGGCTGCTTTTAAAGGAAACTTTGAACTCATTAAAATTGCGACTCCTGAACGACATCAACCAAACACTGAAAAACCTGAGCTCAGCACATTGTTTGTTCTTAGATTGCCTTTAACATGGAGGTGTGTGAGGATTTTATGTGCACTACAGATTCAAATGTCTATTATTGAAAATGTTAATAATTGTAAGTATGATTATTTGTGTTAATATGCCTTTGTTCTATAATTATGTTGACAATTAAAGACTGGCTAGACTGTTATGAAAGTGTCGGTTGTTTCTGTGTCGACATGTCAAAGCTGAAACCGAGAATTACAATCTCCTTGGAACTAAACAAGCACCCAAAGAACAGTACAACATTGTTAATTATAAAATCTGTTGAAATATTGTTGGCTATTGCATTTTAACAGAATGACACTTATTCACACAACCTACTGCAAACAGTAGCTACCAAATACAGAATGTAGTGTGACCGCTTGCAATATTTATAACAATACTGTTTTTCACAGGACACAGAAGCTCTAACAATCAACCAATGGCACCCTCTAGTGGACATAGTCTGATATAGGTCAGTAGAACCTCAACCTCAATATTTGATGACCAGTACAGAGGTCTCAAACAGCGGCCTTCAGGCCACATGTGGTCTTCCACTCCATTGCATGTGGCCTGCCACTTACTATCGAGTTGTGAGTAATTGCTTGTATGTTTTCTTAAATAATAGATTAATTTTACATCATAAATATGTTTATACTGTCGACTATCATTTAATATCAAAACAATATCGTTTTTGAAATTCTGTGAAATATCCTATAAAGATCACTAGTTTGATATATTGATGTCATGTCATGATTTGATTTTAGGCTCATATCGCCCCTACCTACCGACAGTTATTTTTTTTTTTTTTTAAATTTCAAAAAGATGGACTGATTATTTACTGATTATTGCCTCCAGTGCCCCCTAGGTCATTTGAGTTTGAGACCCTGATGATAACTAATGCCAATTGTTGTGAAAGACATCTGGAGTGTGTGATAAAAGGGTTGTACATCCCACAGAAGAATGTCAATTTTCAAAGAGAAAATGTGGTTTTGATTTTGTAATATTTTTAGGTAATGATTATATAACACAATCTTTCTTTTAAATAGCTATTTAAATTTAAGTAGCTATACATATTTTGTAACAATATGGATTTACTTCCTCCATTAACCACTTTGTTTTCCAACTCTTTCCCCTGTCTAGTCTCTTCTGTTTCCCACTGCTGTGTGCATGGGTTAGAATGATTCAAAGCTGCTTTACGTCATAGTTTTGCCATTCCCATCACTCATCTTTCATATCCATTCACACGCTACAGGCACAGCTGCTTGGGGCGGCATGGTGGCGCAGTGGTTAGTAGTGGTGGTTAGCACTGTTGCCTCACAGCAAGAAGGTGCTGGGTTCAATTCCTGGTCTGGGACCTTTCTGTGTGGAGTTTGCATGTTCTCCCCATGTCTGCGTGGGTTTCCCCTGGAATCTCCAGTTTCCTCCCACCATCAAAACATGTTAGAATGTTAGTTACATTCGGTCAGGTTGGTCCCTTGTGGCGGCGCGCTCAGTCGCAGCGGCTCTCTGATCAACCCTCCATCTGACCTCGACATCTCGTTGTACAATACCAGTATGATGACAATAAAGTTGCTTTCCTTTCCTTTCAGGACCATGTGGGGTTAAATGTTTTGCTCAAGGTCACATTGAGCAAGACTAGCAGAGCCGGGAATGGAGCCCTCAACCTTCAAGTTAAAACTGTTTCCCCCCTGTGGCTGGATCATACCCTCAGAGTTTTTCCTGTCGCAAGGTAAGGCAGTTTTAATACACAAAGGCAGATTCAGGGTGTGTACAGGAATCTTTCAAAATGTCACAAAGATGCAATTGTAAGTATTCAATACAAGTGAAGAGAAAAGACCCAGTGACATCATAGTACAGAAACAGCACTTTTGAAAGTCACCAATGACCTGAATTTGGCCTCAGACAGTGACCCTGTATTTATACTGGTACTGTTAGACCTGAGTGCTGCATTTAACACTGTTGACCATAACATTTTATTACAGTGGCTGGAGCATGTTATTGGGATCAAAGGATCTGCATTAAACTGCTTTAACCCTCTTCAGGGCACTCATTGAAATACTTGGAAATTAAAAATTTCAACCCAAAGTTTTATTGCAGGATATAAAAAGACTCCCCCCACCTTTTTTTTTGTTTTACTTTCATGTAGAAAATCAAGGTCCATGAAGGTACCATATATGGTTCCTTGCCCGTCTGTGGCAAAATTCCAAAAAGGGTATATATGAAAATTCAATTACATTACATTACATTATCTCAAAGCACTGTACATACCAAGGCAGACACCTTTATGATACTATAGAGAAACCCAATATTTCACACAATAAGTAAACACTAGGCATCACAAATAAAGTTATAGGAACATTTCAGAACAGTGTTTCCCAATCCTGGTCCTCAAAGACACCTGTCCTCCATGTTTTCCCTTGCTCCAACACACCTGATTGTTTTCATCAGCTTACCGTTAATAGTTTTTAAGATATCACTGTAGATGCAGGAGAAGACTGAGCCGCATGATCGTACTTTCTGCCTAATGGAACTTCACTGGAGTTTCAAGTGTTGCCGGCCTCCACTGATTTGGCAGATTTCACAATAACGTTCTGTGACATACAGTAGCTGGGTCTCTGCTGATTGGATGGGTGAAATCCACATGTTTCTAAGCGCGGATATCTCCAGAAGTTACCAAATATAGTTCTTTGCTCAATAAAGTGTTAAATCTTACTCCTCAGAGAGATCCCAGTTTGTTCATGTTATGATGAATTTTCTTTACCCACTGAAGTTAAACATGGAGTTCCATGGGGTTCTTGGACCATTTCTTTTCACCTTCCAATCCAATCCAACTTTATTTGTAATGCACTTTAAAATAACCACAGTGAAAGTGCTGTACAGAAGAATAAATAAAAGGCATAGAAGCTCACAAGAGGTGATAAGAGACATCTAAGACAACTAAAATAAACGAAGACATAAAAACGTGGATAAAAACCAAAATAAAAAACAGATAAAATAAAATAAATAAAACTACATTTATTCAATTAAATTAAATTAAATTAAATTAAATTAAATTAAATTAAATTAAATTAAATTAAATTAAATTAAATTAAATGGAAATAAAATCAACAACTTAAACAGTGTCAAAGGCCAATGAAAAAAGGTGAGTTTTAAGAAGAGACTTAAAAACAGACAGGGAAGAGGCCTGTCTGATGTGCAAAGGCAGATCATTCCACTGTTTAGGGGCCACAACAGCAAATGCAGAGTCCCCTTATACATGCTTCCTCTTGGTAATATTATTAAAAAACACAATCTAATTGTCCATTGTTATGCCGATGACACACAGTTGTACATTTGCATGAAGTCGTATGACAGCAATCAAGTTACAAAGCTGCAGGAAAGTCTCACAGACATTAAGACACATAACGTTTTACTTCTTAACACGGCAGCAGCACGAGTACTGACAGGAACCAGGAAAAGAGATCACATCACTCCAGTGCTGAGCTATTTACACTGGCTCCCTGTAATATTTAGAATAGAATTTCAAATCCTCCTCCTCATATATCAAGCACTTAGTGATCAGGATCTGTCATATCTCAAAGACATGATTATTCCTTAGCATTCAAATTGACCACTCCGGTCGGAAATTAGAAGAAAATGGAGGCCTGTTTGTGGTTCCCAGAGTCTCTAAGAGCTTTCAGCTACCAAGCTGCTCTTCTCTGGAACCAACTCCCTCTTTGGATCCAGGAAGCAGACATTTAAGTCCAACTTAAAACTTACCTCTTTCGTAAAGCTTTATAGTGAGTATAATAAGGCTGGATGAAATAAATCAGGTTGTTCAACTCCAGGAATGTCTCGGAGACATTAAGTCCTGGATGAACTCTTTTAAAAAAACTGAGGTCATTATACTCGGCCCTAAACACTTCAGAGAAAAACTTTCTGACCACATTGTTTGTCTGACCACTTTAGATGACGTCACCATGGCTTCCAGTTCCACTGTGAGGAACCTTGGAGTTATTTTTGACCAGGAAATGTCATTTGATTCACACATAAAACTCATTTCCAGAACAGCCACCTGTTGTTCCCCCTGCGGAACATTATGAAAATGAGAAACATTCTGTCCTTACAGGACGCTGAAAAACTAGTTCATGCTTTTGTTACATCTAGATTAGATAACTGTAACTCCTTATTATCAGGATGTTCCAACAAGTCTGTTGGAACCCTTCAGTTAATTCAAAATGCTGCAGCACGAGTTCTGACAGGAACTAGAAAGAGAGACCATATAACTCCAGTGTTAGCTTCTCGACACTAGCTCCCCGTACAGGTTAGAATTCAATTTAAAATCCTCCTCCTCACGTACAAAGCACTTAATGGTCAGGCCCCTTCATACCTGTAAGACCTAGGTTTACCACATCACACTAACAGATCCCTTAGGTCCCAAAATACAGGTTTACTAGTGGTTCCCAGAGTCTGTAAGAGCAAGGGGAGGCGGAGCCTTTCTCTGTTTTTAAAGTTAGACTTAAAACTTTCCTTCTTGATAAAGCTTATAGTTAGAGCTGGCTTAGGGAAATCCAGATCAAGTTTCAAGGCTATTATTATCGTACATATCATCACCATTATTATTATTATGCTATAATTAAAAGTCGATATCAGTAGAATCTTTTTTATCAACAATTTCTGCTGCTGCTTATATAAATGACATCATAGTCCTATAAATATGTCATCACTGATAACTTGTAACTTGATACAGTTGTTATATCTGCTCCTGGTCTCTCTCTTCTGTCTCTACCTCAACTCCCTCTCGTCCTTTCTCTCCCCCCTTTCTGTCCCCCAACTCTCCTCTGTCCCTCATTTTTTCCTTTCACCCCAACCGGTCGAGGCAGATGGCTGCACCACTCTGGTGGAGTCTGGTTCTGTCAGAGATTTCTTCCTGTAAAAAGGGAGTTTTTTATTTCCACTGATGCCTAGTGCTTGCTCATTGTGTGAACTGTTGGGTGTCTCTGCTCTCCATGATGTTGTCTGTGTACATAGCCTTGAGATAATATATGTTATGATTTGGTGCTATACAAATCAAATTGAAATGATTTGAATTGAATAGTTAGAGCTGGTTCAAGTGAACTTTGAACCATTCGCTTAGTTATGCTGCCATAGACCTGCTGGGGGAACAGCCGTTATGCAGCGCTCTCTCACCTCCTCTCTGTTTATTTCTCTGTTTATCTCTGTCTCTCTCTCTCACACTCTGTCTCTCTCCTTCTCCATCTGTCCTCTTCTCAGCACTTACACTACTACTTTTTCTCTCAGTCCAGGAGTCTGCAACCTTCAGAATGAAAAGAGCCATTTTTGTCCCCCCACCACACAAATGAAATGAATCGCCATGATCTCAATTGTTTTTTTTTTTTTCAAAGCTACTAGGAGCTGCCAATGCTTCTGCCTATCATGTGGATACGACATGGAGGCTCCACAGCCACACCGAGCATCAACAAAATAAACAATCAAACCAACAAAAACAGCTCAAAGACTCCATGGAAAGAAACAATTCAGACCACTGAAGCATTTGTGCATTAGAGCTAATTAGAGTAATGTGAAGTTTACAGTGTGGTGAGATAAGAGGTGCAATCAATGAACCGCATCATTTCCTAAATAATTTCTGCAAACAATCTACTAACCTAATGTTAATGCTGATGCACTCAAGGACCCTCAATAAAAGCCAGTGGCTCAGGCTGATTCCTCATTCCCACAACCTGCTCCTTTACTGTGCAGACCAGCTGTGAGTCTCCAGGTGTTTTGTGTCTTGAATTACCGACCGGAATTGACTGTCACTGTCAGGATGGCACTTTCAGAGTGGACCAGTGTTTTCCTGGGAGAAGCCAAAGGTGTCCTGCATGGAGACACTTGGAATCTGGAGTTTGATCCCTCTATTCGAGCCAACACTCCAGAGCCAGGATGGAAGGAATACATCAGTAACACCAGTGCAAGGTCAGTGAACTGGACTTAAATTATCTAGACGATACAGGCCGTCTATACAGTCTAATGTACAGCACATATGTGATTCTCTCTTAATATTTTGGACTAGAAAAGAATTAGATTATACAAGTGAATAAACATGTGTATGATGAAAAGAGAGAGAGATTAAATAATGTAGTACTCAGCAGTTGTGTGAGACATTAAGACATGAGGACAGGCCTGTTAAAGGAAACATACAGATATAATTTACACCAACACTACATGACATTACTTTTGCTGTGATTTAGAAAATAAGTGTCATCTTAAAGGTTTCAGTGCACCCGGTGTCAAAGGATGAAGGATGTAGAGAAGGCATCTGCAACAGAGAGTGAGCTGAGCTTTGTCAATCTTCAGCTTTAGGTTGTTCTTTATAACAGCATAAAACAAATGTTCACATTTGTTTAATTTGATTTAATTTGATGTGATGCTTCTTGACCTAAGCTTTTTCTGTCCATGTACACTGTACTCTGAGCTTGAACCAAAGACTCTTGAGTGGCTCCACTTGTCCACATCGTGGTGCGATCCAAGTGCAATCAATGCACCACATAATTCCATAATTTCTGCAGAGGTTAACCTAATGATCATGATCATTCACGGACACTTGCACATTTCATTACTTGGACAGGATTCACAACTAACTATGTAGACAGTAGGTCATGGCATAAGTGTTTTGTATCATTGTAGTATTGTTGTGAATATTGTTAATGCAAATTTTGTTGAAATACCAACACCAACTTGTTTTGTTTTGGTTGTTTCTTTTACTTGGGGAGTGGGAATAGTGGGCTGAGTAACCTGCTACCCACTTAAAATGCTTCAAGCTTTACTCATTTTGTTAGCCTTTAAAATTCCACAATTGGTTGACCTCCAGTAGGTGGGTAAGAAAGTGGTGGGTAGATGGTTTGGTTGGTTTGTTGGTAGATGAGGGCTGAAACCAGAGGACGCCTGTTTTCATTCCCTGTTATTTGCATCTGACCAGCAGGTGTGACATCGATGCTGCTGTGGGCACATGCCACTATCTCCAATTCACACATTGAGGACCAAAACATAAACTATGGTTTTAATGTGCTTTGAATGAAACCACCTGCAGGGAAAGTTACTCGCATTATTTGCCAGTAGCACTATGTATATCTTTGCTGGACTGAGGACTGGATTAAACACTGAGGTTTAGTGTTTAGTCTTTTACATTACATTACATGTCATTTAGCAGACGCTTTTTTCCAAAGCGTCTTACAATGGAGTCTTGCAAGAGTTAGTTTCTCAGATAAGTAGCAGCTGTCTTTTCTGTCTGCCATTTGTAACACAAACTATTATTTCCTCTCCAGGCATAAGAAACCAAAGACAGATAAACACTTGATGTTTAATGTCATGGCATCCAAGGTAAAATATCTTTTCTTGCTGCATATTCTGAATTTGACATATTACCTCAGCATTGGCTGTTACATACTGTAAGTGATCATGTTTTCCTGTCTAATTTATCAATCAATAACAGTTTCTAATCTGTGTTCACTATAGCGACTGATTTTAATCTCCATGATGTGGTTTCTAATGCAAGGTAAGTGTTATTTATATAAAGCTCTTATACAAGTATTTGTATACTGTGTCCAACATCTCTCACCAGCAAAGCAGCATCACACAAACCAGGAAATCACATAAGTCAAATCATGTAACCATAGCAACTTTTGAATTTTGCCAGCAGCTCCATGCAGTGCCTTCACAGTGAATTGCTCTGAGCCAAACCAACCTGCCCTTTTGAAGGCTCTGACTCCACTGTTTAACCTGAGCTCCATACGACCTGTCATGAACACATCAACAAGTACCAACGTCAACATTAGCTTCATCATTTATGGAATATTAGGAGTGGTAAGTTTACATCTTATAAAAAAACAACAACCAAGAAATCTCTATGAGGAGTTTAGGTGTAGGTGTATAATTAAGGATTATATTTTTATTAATGAGTAAAAATCCTTTGGGCTGCTGTCTACAAACACATTCTTATAAGGATCCATGTGTTGAAATTGTTACTCTTGTCTTCCAGGATGAAAAGTCTCAACTCTTGATGACATACCTTTGGCTCTATCATGTAAGTCCTGCATTCACCCATTTCCAGGCAGTGATGATGTAGCAGTAGAGTTGTGTGATCAAGTGTAGCGTCTGCTCTGTGCGCTGACAACAGGTTTGTTGTTTTAGAAGTGGATTAACGAGTTTATCAGCTGGGATCCAATCCAGTGCGGCTCAGACAATATTACTCTCCTCAAAAAAAATTTGTGGGTGCCAGATATTGTGATCGAGCAATTGTAAGTCTGTTTATTTATTTTCATTTTAAACATATAGCTTTATTTTCATATTTAAACTCAGCAGAGAAAGTTAAGACTCCTAAACTTCTGCTCAAGGTGCCACATTTTCTCTGCTTTTTTTACCCATCTTGCAGCATGGATGATAACGAGGCCCCTCATGTTCCATATGTGTACTTATATAGCAATGGTTTGGTGTGGGAGTCTCGACCGGCCAGAGTTGTGAGCTCCTGTAACCTTGATATTTATACCTTCCCATTCGACATACAGAATTGCACTTTGACTTTCAACTCCTACCTCCACGAGAGTAAGAAAACTCAACTTTGATTTTTTTCAGTTTTCTTGGCAAGTTTGGACAAAAGCTTCCACCAGTTTTAATAAATCTAAAGTAACTGCTGAGTAAGATTTGTATGGACAAGAAGCTATGAATGAATGATGAACTGATATTATTTTCTATTTCAGGGTAGAAATTACATCTATTGCATTGTTGTGCATTTTGTTACTTTTTATCACCACAATGATGTTTGATATCAACACAGAGAAAAGTATGATGCAAAGTGGAAATGTCAGTTTGAGTCAGTTATTGAAAATGCATGTGGGACAGGTTTTTTTTTGTTGATTACAGTGATGATCTTAGGGGTTGATACCTTCGTGTGTTTGTCTGTCCTCAGAGGAAGACCTAGATGTTTCCCTGGAAACATCTGTAGAGCACATAATGGAACGCTCCAGACATTTTATGACCACAGTGGGAGAATGGGAGCTGCTGGATATCGACGCCTACAAACAAAGGGACAATGATTACAATGAAGTTAGATGTCATGTACGTTGATGGTGCTGTCTGTAAAATGCTCTAAATACACAAAAATGGCATTTTACACTCAGATTGTAAGAGTGCACATTTGGGTTAAAAACTATGTTATGAATTTGACTTACTGGAGTGCATAATTCTAAGATATTCAAACATTGTTATACAGCAACAGTAAATATGTGTGTCAAAATACAGTTTATCATTCGATTCCCTTCACAGATTCAAAAAACCTGAGCAGGAAATTGACAATAAAACACATTTAGGGAAAACTTAGTTATAGTTTAAGATTAGTTAAATTCTGCTTGAGTTGTGTGATTTGATGCTTTAGCCCGCAGCTGAATGTTGACAGCATGCTCATTGTCTTTTGAGTTAATAAGAGCCTTATGGTACAATAAATACTCTGCCAGCCAGTGTCCAATCGTGAATTTAAATATTATTTTATAAAGTAAATAATGATTAATACAGTGTACTGGTTGAGCAACTATACATTTTCCATTTTCAATTTACATTTTCTGTACAAATGGTTCCTGACAAACCTTTTTCCTTCATCTTGCTTCTGTAGATCAGACTGAGGCGCCGAGCGACGCTGTACGTTGTGAACCTGCTGATTCCCAGCATCTTCCTCATCACCATTGACCTCTTCAGTTTCCTGCTGCCTCCACAAAGTGTGGACAGATCCTCCTTCAAGATGACCCTCATCCTGGGCTACACCGTCTTCCTGCTCATCATGAACGACCTGCTGCCCACAACTGGACACGCTGTACCACTCCTAAGTTAGTGGTTTTCAGAGAAAGCACATGTTTGAGAGTGTTTGGTCCTTTTAAATATAATTATGAGCATATAACTATGTATACATGAAACTAATATTAATATAACTGTGTGAAATGTGTTGACTTATATTATTTAAAAACCAATACTTTTCAGTTTTCACCTCACTGAAGAATTCCTGGACGTCCAGTAATCAGCTAATAACAGATAAAGACAGTTGGAGCAAAGCCAGTCTGGGATTGGCACAGCAGCTCCATGTGGAGGATAAATTGATGTAAACCTTTATTGTTGAGGGGTCCATGTCCCACCTGTCTCGTTGTTTGTTTCTTTGCTTTACATCAGATGTGTTCTTCTCTCTCTGCCTGGCTCTGATGGTTGGCAGTCTATTGGAGACAATCGTCATCACCAACCTGCTGTGCGGCTCTGTCAAAGTCTCTCCAGTTCCTCACTGGATCCAAGTGCTCGTTCTTCAGATTTTAGGTTTTCTTGTTTTCCTGCCACGCAAAGCTAAAAATTCAGGTATTTATCTTATTAGTGGTTAAACACAGTATAAAATATAAGTATAAATCAGAGATTTCCAAGTTTTAATTCACAAGAAATAGTTTAAGCATGATAGTTGATCATAAACTTTGAGGAAAGGGAGGAGGCAATACTGAAAACTGTCTGGATTTCTTTTTTATTTTTTTATATATAGACATGGAGCAAAATGTTGCAGTGATAAAGCTTGATGCTGTTGAGGGACCTCCACAGGAGAAGGGGCCAGTGGTGGAGGACAGGGTCGTGCAGGAGCTGAGAAGCCTGGCTACTGACGTCCAGGCTCTCCGCCTCCAGGTGGAGCAGCAGCAGCTTGATGGAAGCCAAAGCTCGGAGGATTGGATCCAGGTGGGTTTCATCATAGACCGCCTGCTGTTCGGCATCTACATCCTCTTCATATCAGTCAGCTTCATTACCATCATCATTATCTGGCATAACTCATACAGTCAGTAAACAACTGCTTTGTGTTTTAAAATGGTTCCATTCATGTGAATAGTGACCTGATAGTGACTCAAATGTTTCAGTTATGAACAATGTCATTTTGTTTTCTTGGAGAAACATTGCTTTAGCACTTATGGTTTATTCTACACTTCTACAATGTACTAATGTTTAGCGCAACAATCGCTCATTATATTATATCTAGTCATTTTTTAAATTATTAGATTTGATGTGGAATTGTATTCAAAATAAAAGTACTTGAACAAAATTCTGTCTGTTTTTGATTGACATTTATTTCAAGCATAAGAATAATGCCCTTCAAGAATTATGAAATGGTGATCAAAGATTCAACTCCTCAAAAACAAACATAAATACTGATAATGCGTTCCACTCAAATGGGAACAGTACACATTACGGTACATAATCAATGTCACAAGGTACGTGGATAGGGACTGAGGTTGAACACAGATTTTAAGCGATGTGGTCTTGCTCACTGTCTTCATATTTGATCCTTAATGTTTTGGTTGTGTTCAAATTCACCGCTGCATCAAGAGTCTGTGAAATTACATAAGTAAGGGGCAGGTAACAACATATGTCTTCATGTACTTGAGGATAAGTTTCATCTAAAATCCCCACAATACATATACACATGTATAATTAGCTGATTCTGCACTTCAAAATGATTTTCAATGCCTATTTATCTTGAAAAATTGACAAGTTTCACCCAATTTATCTGTAACTCAGTATTTGTGAAGAAAACTTTACACGACAGCTCTTACCACCAGGAGACCGCACACACACACGCACACACACACACACACACACACACACAAACAGCCACTTGTGTCCCAATGTTAATGTTTTTAGTGCTGCCTGCTGAAAGTCAAGCCTTCTGAGCTTCTGTTCATCTTCATCTTTCTTCCCATGCACGGTGAGTAAAGCTCCATTATTGATTTTCATAGGATAGTCAGATATGCTGCAGTTAGGATTCAAGTCACTTTAA
This sequence comes from Solea solea, assembly GCF_958295425.1. NCBI lineage: Eukaryota > Metazoa > Chordata > Actinopteri > Pleuronectiformes > Soleidae > Solea > Solea solea. Next base: position 12,522,204 of record NC_081142.1, read on the forward strand.
TTTAATTTTTTATTCATTTTTGATCAATGTAGTTCTCCCTGTCTCTTCTCTTCATCAACTTAACCAAAAATAAGCACATGGACCAACAACAGCAGTGTACAACTGATTCTAACTCCCAGGGGTTGATTTGTTGAAAAATAAAGCGAGTGAGTGTTTACAACTTCTAAAAAAGAAATTGTTGTATAACAAACATGAGTGTCCATATTCCCCGGTTTTTTTTTCTACATCCGTTAATTTATATTCTTCTATTCACAAGACTTTAAAAGAATATACTTTTCTTTATTTTTTTAACTTTATTTAGTTGTTAATTTGAGTTGGGAAATGTTCTGGGATCTAGTGTTTGCTATTCATAATTATTATAGATTTGATTATAATCTGATTTGATTAATTTTCTTTGTAAATATGGAAGTAAAAGTGAGGGAGGTAAATTCATTTAATGCACTTGATGATTCATTCTTAAAAATAAATCGGTTTATCTAAAATAGATTCGAAAGACACTCGTCTAGATCATTTAATAAATAGCACTGTATTATTAACTGGTGTGAGTTCATTTTCACCTTTTAGATCTATGACTTAACTTTAGAAAGTCATAGATTTTGGTGTGATTTTGCATTCATTTGATTAACTAACTTCATTTTGTTCATTTCTAGGTTATCAACCTATACGTACTGTATTCAATGATGTCAATAAAGGGATGAAAGTTGTATGGAATTGTTCGGTGTCCTCTGTTTCCCTCTATGCCTAAAAAAAAAAAACAAAAAAAAACAACAACATAGTTTTTGTACTTTTAATTTAAATTGGGTCAGATTAGGTTAGTGGTTGTGGTTCTGCTTAAATCCAGAGAGAATTAGTGTTAGTGTTTATTGCAGTCTCCCATTAAGTTGCACAAACATGTATACATGTATGTTCAGTGCCAGCAGGAGCTCTCTTTGCACATGGTCACGTCGTTGGTCGTTTTTTCCCTCAGAAACATCGAGCATGAGTCCAACTGTCGGCATCATCTCAGGTTTACTCCTAATGTCAGGTAACAATTCACCTTTTTATTACTGTGAGTAATTTGTGTGTTTTAGGCTGGGGTGTAGGTTTTGATCATGTCCTGGATGTAGGCTGGACCGGATCCGTTTGTAGCATGGAACACAAGCAATATAGTCTTGAAGCAGATGTGAGCAGCGGAGGGAGCAGTGTAGTATGAGAGAACTTTGGTAAGCTGAAGACCAGTTGAGCTGCTGCATTCTGGATGAGCTGCAGAGGTCGTATGGCACATGCAGGGAGACCAGCCAGGAGAGCGTTGCAGTAGAGATGACAAGAGCCTGGACCAGAACCTGTGCCGCTTTCTGGGTTAGAAGAGGCCGTATCCTTCTGATGTTGTGCAACATGTATCTGCAAGATCAAGCTCACACCCAGGTTGCGGTATGAGAGGGAGCTGGGGGTGATCGTCAGGTCTGTGGTGGGAGAGCCCTTTCCTGGAAGGAAAAGAAACTCTGTCTTGTCGAGATAGAGTTTCAAGTGATTGTCACACATTCATTGAGAGATGTCAGTCAGACAAGCAGAGTTCCGTTCTGCTATGTGTGTTTTGGACCGGGGAAAAGAGAGAATGAGTTGGGTGTCATCAGCGTAGCTGTGATAGGAGAAACCATGAGAATGAATGACAGAACCAAGAGAGTTGGTGTACAGAGAGAAGAGGAGAGGGCCCAGGACAGAACCCTGAGGATCCCAGTAGTTAGAGGACAAGGTTCCAACACAGATCCTCTCCAGGTTACTCTGTATGTTCGGTTTTGAAGATAGGATGAGAGTAGGACAGGTGCAGAGCCTGAGACACCTAGTTCCTGAAGGGAGGAAGTAAGGATCTGGTGGTTAACTGTGTCAAATGCTGCAGAAAGGTCCTAGAGGAAAACACCTCAGGGAAGCCCTACCTGAACACCCCTACTGTAAGGAACCATGGACTTGTAATTGACCCGACTTGTCATTTGACTCTCACATACAACAAGTCTGTAACTCAGCCTTCTTCCTCCCGCGCAATATAACAAAAATCAGAAACATCCTGACATTCAAGGTTGCGGAAAAGCTTGTTCCTGCCTTTATTTCGTCTAGACTAGATTACTTTAACTCATTATCAGGATGCTCTACAAAGTCTCTGAGGAGTCTTTGATTGGTTCAGAATGCAGCAAAAGGGGTACTGATGGGAACCAGGAAACTAGATCATATCGCTCCCTGTAAAATTTTAAATAGAATTTAAAATCCTCCTCCTCACATATCGTGATCAGGATCTGCCATATCTCAAAGACATGATTATTCCTTATTATCCAAATTGACCACTCAGAAATTGGAAGGAAATGGAGGCCTGTTTGTGGTTCCCAGAGTCTCTAAGAGCTTTCAGTTACCAAGCTGCTCTTCTCTGGATCCAACTCCCTCTTTGGGTCCAGGAAACAGACACTAAAGTCAAACTTAAAGCTTTCCTCTTTAATAAAGCTTTATAGTTAGACCTGGTTCAAGTGAACTCTGAACCATTCACTTAGTTATGCTGCCATGGATCTAGAATGCTGGGGGAACAGCCATTATGCAGCTCGCTCTCTCTCTCTCTCTATCACCTCCTCTCTGTTTTCTCTCACTCCCCCTAGAGTACGGGTCTACAACCTTTATGATGAAAGGAGCCATTTTTGTCCCCCCTTCTCACAAATAAAATCAATTGCCTCGATCTCGATTTTTTTTTTGCCTCATGTGGATACGATATGGAGGCTCCACAGCCACACCTAGCATCAACAAAAAAACAAACAAAAACAAACAGCTCAAAGACCACATGGAAAGAAACAATTCAGACCACTGAAGGATTTGTGCATTAGAGCTAATTAGAGTAATGTGAAGTTTACAATGTGGTGAGATAAGAGGTGCAATCAATGAACCGCATAATTTCCTAAATAATTTCTGCAAACAATCTACTAACCTAATGTTAGTGCTGATGCACTCAAGGACCCTCAATAAAAGCCAGTGGCTCAGGCTGATTCCTCATTCCCACAACCTGCTCCTTTACTGTGCAGACCAGCTGTGAGTCTCCAGGTGTTTTGTGTCTTGAATTACCGACCGGAATTGACTGTCACTGTCAGGATGGCACTTTCAGAGTGGACCAGTGTTTTCCTGGGAGAAGCCAACGGCGTCCTGGATGGAGACACTTGGAATTTGGAGTTTGATCCCTCTATTCGAGCCAACACTCCAGAGCCAGGATGGAAGGAATACGTCAGTAACACTAGTGCAAGGTCAGTGAACTGGACTTAAATTATCTAGACGATACAGACCGTCTATACAGTCTAATGTACAGCACATATGTAATTCTCTCTTAAAGCATAGACTAGAAAAGAATTAGATTATACAAGTGAATATAAATGTGTATGATGAAAAGAGACAGAGATTAAATAATGTAGTACACAATATTGAGACATGCCAGGCCTGTTAAAGAAACATACAGATATAATTTACACCAACACTACATGACATTACTTTTGCTGTGATTTAGAAAATAAGTGTCACTTGTCATCTTAAAGGTTTCAGTGCACCCAGTGTCAAAGGATGAAGGATGTAGAGAAGGCATCTGCAACAGAGAGTGAGCTGAGCTTTGTCAATCTTCAGCTTTAGGCTGTTCTTTGTAACAGCATAAAACAAATGTTCACATTTGTCCCAAATTTAATTTGGTGTGATGCTTCTTGAGCTAAGCTTTTTCTGTCCATGTACACTGTACTCTAAGCTTGAACCAAAGACTCTTGAGTGGCTCCACTTGTCCACATCGTGGTGCGATCCAAGGTGCAATCAGTTAACCGCATAATTTCATAATTTCTGCAGAGGTTAACCTAATGATCATGATCATTCAAGGACACTTGCACATTTCATTACTTCCACAAACACACAGGCAGATGCTTTTGACCGGATTCACAACTAACTATGTAAACAGTAGATCATGGCATAAGTGTTTTGTATCATTGTAGTATTGTTGTGAATATTGTTCATGACCAACTTGTTTTATTTTGGTTGTTTCTTTTACTTGGGGAGTGGGGATAGTGGGCTGAGTAACCTGCTACCCACTTAAAATGCATTAAACTTTCCTGATTGTATAAGCCTTTGAAATTACCCAATTGGTTGACCTCCAGTAGATGGATAAGAATGTGGTGGGTAGATGGGTTGGTTGGTTGGTTGGTAGATGAGGGCTGAAACCAGAGGACGCCTGTTTTCATTCCCTGTTATTTGCATCTGACCAGCAGGTGTGACACCGATGCTGCTGTGGGCACATGCCACTATCTCCAATTCACACATTGAGGACCAAAACATAAACTATGGTTTTAATGTGCTTTGAATGAAACCACCTGCAGGGAAAGTTACCCACATTATTTGCCAGTAGCACTATGTATATCTTTGCTGGACTGAGGACTGGATTAAACACTGAGGTTTAGTGTTTAGTCTTTTACATTACATTACATGTCATTTAGCAGATGCTTTTTTCCAAAGCGTCTTACAATGGAGTCTTGCAAGAGTTAGTTTCTCAGGTAAGTAGCAGCTGTCTTTTCTGTCTGCCATTTGTAACACAAACTATTATTTCCTCTCCAGGCATAAGAAACCAAACACAGATAAACACTTGATGTTTAATGTCATGGCATCCAAGGTAAAATATCTTTTCTTGCTGCATATTCTGAATTTGACATATTACCTCAGCATTGGCTGTTACATACTGTAAGTGATCATGTTTTCCTGTCTAATTTATCAATCAATAACAGTTTCTAATCTGTGTTCACTATAGCGACTGATTTTAATCTCCATGGTGTGGTTTCTAATGCAAGGTAAGTGTTATTTATATAAAGCTCATATACAAGTATTTGTATACTGTGTCCAACATCTCTCACCAGCAAGGCAGCATCACACAAACCAGGAAATCACATAAGTCAAATCATGTAACCCTAGCAACTTTTGAATTTTGCCAGCAGCTCCATGCAGTGCCTTCACAGTGAATTGCTCTGAGCCAAACCAACCTGCCCTTTTGAAGGCTCTGACTCCACTGTTTAACCTGAGCTCCATACGACCTGTCATGGACACATCAACAACTACCAACGTCGACATTTTCTTCGCCATTTATGGAATATTAGGAGTGGTAAGTTTACATCTTATAAAAAAACAACAACCAAGAAATCTCTTTGAGGAGTTTAGGTGATGGTGTATAATTAAGGATTATATTTTTACTAATGAGTAAAAATCCTTTGGGCTGCTGTCTACAAACACATCCTTATAAGGATCCATGTGTTGAAATTGTTACTCTTGTCTTCCAGGATGAAAAGTCTCAACTCTTGATGACGTACCTTTGCCTCAATTATGTAAGTTCTGCATTCACCCATTTCCAGGCAGTGATGATGTACCAGTAGAGTTGTGTGATCAAGTGTAGCGTCTGCTCTGTGCGCTGACAACAGGTTTGTTGTTTTAGAGGTGGATTAACGAGTTTATCACCTGGGATCCGACCCAGTGCGGCTCACACAGGATTTCTCTCCCCAGAAACAAATTGTGGATGCCAGATATTGTGATCAATGAATTGTGAGTCCATTTATTTATTTATTTTCATGGAGTAATCTACAGAAATGGCTCAGCACTTTTTTTGGCACTATTTGGTCCTTTAGTGAGAACTGACACAATATATACAGTAATATTAATCAATGAGTCAATATTTGGATGTACACATGTAGTTGTAGTGTTTTCAAATATAAACTCGGCAGAGAAAGTTAAGACTCCTAAACTTCTGCTCAAGGTGCCACATTTTCTCTGCTTTGTTTCCCCATCTTGCAGCATGGATGAAAACACGGCCCCTCATGTTCCATATGTGCATATATATCACAATGGTTTGGTGTGGGACGCTCTACCGGCCAAAGTTGTGAGCTCCTGTAACCTTGATATTTATACCTTCCCATTCGACATACAGAATTGCACTTTCACTTTCAACTCCTACCTCCATGACAGTAAGAAAACGCAACTTTCTTTTTTTTCAGTTTTCTTTTGGACAAGTTTGGACAAAAGCTTCAACCAGTTTTAATAAATCTAAAACTGCTGTGTCAGATTTGTATGGACAAGAAGCTATGAATGAATGATGAACTGTTCTGCAATTTTCAATTTCAGGGTTAAACAACCACTTGCATGCAATGCATTGTTGTGCATTTTGTAGTAGTGTTTGATATCAACATGTATGTTGTGACAAGGTGTAATGAGCAAATGTCAGTTTGAGTCAGTTATTGAAAATGCATGTGGGACAGTTTTTCTTTTTTTATGCCTTTCTTTTCATTACAGTGATGATCTTAGAGGTCGATACCTTCCTGTGTTTGTCTCTCCTCAGGTGACGAATTGAAGCTTACCCTGATGAGAACTGTACAGTACATGACAGAAATGTCTAAAAATGTCATGACCACGATGGGAGAATGGGAGCTATTGAATATCACTGGCAACAAATACAATGATGAGAATGAGTACAACAATGTTCTTCAATTTCATGTACGTTGATGGTGCTGTCTGTAAAATGGTCTAAATACACAAAAATGGCATTTTACACTCAGATTGTAAAACTACACATTTAGGTTAAAACTTATGTTATGAATTTGACTTACTGGAGTGCATAATTCTAAGATATTCAAACATTGTAATACAGCAACAGTAAATATGTGTGTCAAAATACAGTTTATCACAGAAGGTTAGAAAAGTCCACAATCTTTTGATTCGATTCCCTTCACAGATTCAAAAAACCTGAGCAGGAAATTGACAATAAAACGCATTTAGGGAAAACTTAGTTATAGTTTAAGATTAGTTAAATTCTTCTTGACTTGTAGCTGTGTGATTTGATGCTTTAGCCCACAGCTGAATGTTGACAGCATGCTCATTGTCTTTTGAGTTAATAAGAGCCTTATGGTACAATAAATATTCTGCCAGCTAGTGTCCAATCGTGAATTTAAATATTATTTTATAAAGTAAATAATGATTAATACAGTGTACTGGTTGAGCAACAAAACATTTTCAATTTTCAATTTACATTTTCTGTGCAAATGGTTCCTGACAAACCTTTTTCCTTCTTCGGGCTTCTGTAGATCAGCTTGAGGCGCCGAGCCAAAATGTATGTGGTGAACCTGCTGATTCCCAGCATCTTCCTCATCACCATTGACCTCTTCAGTTTCCTGCTGCCTCCACAAAGTGTGGACAGATCCTCCTTCAAGATGACCCTCATCCTGGGCTACACCGTCTTCCTGCTCATCATGAACGACCTGTTGCCCACAACTGGACACGCTGTACCTCTCCTAAGTTAGTGGTTTTCAGAGAAAGCACATGTTTGAGAGTGTTTGGTCCTTTTAAATATAATTATGAGCATATAACTATGTATACATGAAACTAATATTAATATAACTGTGTGTAATGTGTTGACTTATATTATTTAAAAACCAATACTTTTCAGTTTTCACCTCACTGAATGATTCCTGGACGTCCAGAAATCAGCTAATAACAGATAAAGACAGTTGGAGCAAAGCCAGTCTGGGATTGGCACAGCAGCTCCATGTGGAGGATGAATTGATGTAAACCTTTATTGGTGAGGGGTCCATGTCCCACCTGTCTTGTTGTTTGTTTCTTTGCTTTACATCAGATGTGTTCTTCTCTCTCTGCCTGGCTCTGATGGTTGCCAGTCTACTGGAGACAATCCTCATCACTAACCTGCTGTGCGGCTCTGTCAAAGACTCTCCAGTTCCTCACTGGATCCAAGTGCTCGTTCTTCAGATTTTAGGTTTTCTTGTTTTCCTGCCACGCAAAGCTAAAAATTCAGGTATTTATCTTATTAGTGGTTAAACACAGTATAAAATATAAGTATAAATCAGAGATTTGCAAGTTTTAATTCACAAGAAATAGTTTAAGCATGATAGTTGATCATAAACTTTGAGGAAAGGTACTTAAAACTGTCTGGATTTCTTTTTTCTTTTTTTATACATAGACATGGAGCAAAGTGTTGCAGTGGTAAAGCTTGATGCTGTTGAGGGACCTCCACAGGAGAAGGGGCCAGTGGTGGAGGACAGGGTCGTGCAGGAGCTGAGAAGCCTGGCTACGGACGTCCAGGCTCTCCGCCTCCAGGTGGAGCAGCAGCGGCTTGATGGAAGCCAAAGCTCGGAGGATTGGATCCAGGTGGGTTTCATCATAGACCGCCTGCTGTTCGGCATCTACATCCTCTTCATATCAGTCAGCTTCATTACCATCATCATTATCTGGAATAACTCATACAGTCAGTAAACAACTGCTTTGTGTTTTAAAAAGGTTCCATTCATGTGAATAGTGACCTGATAGTGACTCAAATGTTTCAGTTATGACCAATGTCATTTTGCTTTCTTGAAGAAACATTGCTGTAGCACATATGGTTTATTCTACACTTCTACAATGTACTAATGTTTAGCGCAACAATCGCTCATTATATTATATCTAGTCGTTATTAAATTATTAGATGTGATGTGGAATTGTATTCAAAATAAAAGTACTTGAACAAAATTCTGTCAGTTTTTGATTGACATTTATTTCAAGCATAACAATAATGCCCTTCAGAAATGATCAAATAATGATCAATCAAAGAATCAACTCTCAAAACCCCCCCATCAATTCTGATAATGTGTTCCACTGAAATGGGAACAGTACAAATTACGGTACATAATCAATGTCACAAGGTACGTGGACAGGGACTGAGGTTGAACACAGATTTTAAGCGATGTGGTCTTGCTCCCTGTCTTCATAATTGATCCTTAACAAACATGAGTGTCCATATTCCACAGTTGTGTTTTTCCACAGTCGTTAATTTATATTCTTCTATTCACAAGACTTTAAAAGAATTTTCCTTTTTTTATTTTTTATCTGGAGCAATAAAACCAGTTGTGGTTGTTAAGTCATTAGTTGACAGACTTTTTTTTTTGGGTACATTTTGACTAGTTTATGTAGCACAGAAGGGCAGTATCAGGGGGTAGGTGTGGCAACTCAGCTCATCAGGGGAGTCCGATCACCTGAGGAAGTTGTGATTAGGAGGATCTCTTGGGCAGGTGAGGCCCTTTTGTCTGCCACAAAGTCAAGCTGGGGAGGTGCATGTGCGTGTGTCAATGCTTGGGTGGCAGCTGAGACGACATTGGTATGATTGTTCATGTAATTAGGCTTTTCATGTGAATTGTGTCTGTGAACTTAGGGGATAATTAACTATTTACATGATGGTTTAGATTGGATTGGCAATGTGATGAGTTTGTGTAGAGTTGTTAATTATGAGTTGGGAAATGTTCTGGGATCTAGTGTTTGCTATTCATAATTATTATAGATTTGATTATAATCTGATTTGATTAATTTTCTTTATAAATATGGAAGTAGAAGTGAGGGAGGTAAATTCATTTAATGCACTAAATACACTAAAGATTAAAAGGATGATTCCTTCTTAAAAAATAAATTGGTTTATCTAAAATAGATTCGAAAGACACTCGTCTAGATCATTTAATAAATAGCACTGTATTATTAAATGGTGTAAGTTCATTTTCACCTTTTAGATCTATGACTTAACTTTAGAAAGTCATAGATTTTGGTGTGATTTTGCATTCATTTGATTAACTAACTTCATTTTGTTCCTTTCTAGGTTATCAACTTATACGTACTGTATTCAATGATGTCAATAAAGGGATGGAAATTGTATGGAGTTGTTCGGTGTCCTCTGTTTCCCTCTATGCCTAAAAAAACAAAACAAAACATAGTTTTCGTACTTTTAATTTAAATTGGGTCAGATTAGGTTAGTGGTTCTGCTTAAATCCCGAGAGAATTAGTGTAAGTGTTAATTGCAGTCTCCCATTAAGTTGCACAAACATGTATACATGTATGTTCAGTGCCAGCAGGAGCTCTCTTTGCACATGGTCACGTCGTTGGTTGTGGAGGTCGTTTGTTCCCTCAGAAACATCGAGCATGAGTCCAACTGTCGGCATCATCTCAGGTTTACTCCTAATGTCAGGTAACAATTCCCCCTTTTATTACTCTGAGTAATTTGTGTTTTATTTTCCATTCTGACGCATATACAGCTCTGTGAATAATTAGCAACAATCTAACAACACAATTACTGTCACTTTTGTGATGAGGGGAGAAAAAAAGCTTGAAAGTCTTCATCAGTCATGTGTTTCATTATTAATCTGTCAGCTATTATATATACATACAATATGCTGGGGGACACTTTCAAGGATTTTATTCCAGTGTTGATAAACTTTAAAAGAGCAGTGACGAAATTAAACAGTTTAGAGGATTCAAAGTGGTAAAAGAAGTAAATACATACATTCAATAAATAAAAATAACATTTAGTTCAAACTATTCCATTAATTTTCATGGGACTCTGACCAAATATATAATAACCCCATCACACTTTTCCAAGATGCAAGGTGATCATGCTGCGTAGGAGTAATTCCACATCCAGATTGCGACAATGATGAAGCTGACCGAGATGAAGACAATGTACACGCCAAACAACAGGTGGTCGATGACTGCCCCCATCATCCTCCATTCTTTTGAGGTGTAGTTGCTCTGGAAGTGTTTGTCTATCTCAAGCTGGATGGCCATGAGACCTCTGCTCAGCCTCCTCAGTTAATCCAGTGTGGATTAGTCTAATATTTTGACTCAATCTGAATGATGCTGAGCTCTAGCAAATAATTCATGCTGTTACCAATTATAAGAATTGAAAATCATTATCAAAAGGATTCAAATTATCATTATCTAACAATTTCTTTCTGTGAAAATGAACACAGTTGGATTTTACTGCACAGTTGTTGATCATTGAGTCTCTTTGGCTGGTGGATCAAATGTTTTCTTCATCTTTTTAACTCACTAATGTTTTCAAATCTCTTATTTTACTATTGTCTTGCAGATGCAGATATAAAGTGCAGTGTGAGCTCAGGCACCAGGTCTTGTCTCAGTTAAGAGACTGTGTAAGTTGCACAGACATGTCTTGCTTTCTGCCCTCTCTTTTCATTTTATGTCAGGATTGTTTCCCTGAGATAATGTTTGTTTCTGCCTTCTGGAACTTCACTGAAGTTTCACACGTCGCCGGCCTCCGCTGATTTGGCAGATTTCACAATAACGGTACCTGGATATCTCCAGAAGTGACAAAATATAGTTCTTTGCCCAGTAAAGCCTTAAATCTTACTCATCAGAGAGATCCCAATTTGTTCATGTTATGATGGATTTTCTTTACCCACTGGAGTTAAACATGGAGTTCCACAGGGTTCAGTTCTCGAACCAATTTTTTTCACCGTCCAATCCAATCCAACTTTATTTGTAAAGCACTTTAAAACAACCACAGTGAACCAAAGAAGCTCACAAGAGGCGATAAGAGACCTCTAAAACAACTAAAATAAATGAAGACATAAAAACATGGATAAAAAACACATTAAATGAAACATTTAATGAAATTAAATTTAACATCAACAACTTAAACAGTGTCAAAGGCCAACGAGAAGAGGTGAGTTTAAAAAAGAGATTTAAAAACAGACAGGGAAGAGGCCTGTCTGATGAGGCAGATCATTCCACTGGTTAGGGGCCACAACAGCAAACGCATGGTCCCCTTACACATGCTTCCTCTTGGTGATATTATTAAAAAACACAATCTAATTGTCCATTGTTATGCCGATGACACAAAGTTGTACATTTCCATGAAGTCGTATGACAGCAATCAAGTTGCAAAGCTCCAGGAAAGTCACACAGACATTAGACATTTAGACCCGGATGACACATAACGTTTTACTTCTTGACACTGACAAAATGGAAGTTATGGTCCTTGGCCCTAACCATTACATTACATATCCAAAGCGACTTACAATAAGTGAATTTCAACATTTGGGTACAAACAAGAGCTAGAAGTAAGTAAGTGCTCAAACTATTTATGCTGCAGCTGGGGTTAATTGAAGAGTCTTGGTTGGTAGACTTGGTCGAATCACAGCCGCGCCAATCACAGACGCCAGTGGACAGGAAGCAGGTAGTAGACCGCCTCTGCTTCAGAAGGACCAATCCTCAACAGGGAATCCCACAGTTGGATTTGCATGCCTGGTAGAATCACTCATGGAAACAACACAATAAATATACACTAAACGGCAGCCAGTAGCGGCCGTAACACAGACAAATATTTCCTCTCCAGGCATAAGAAACCAAATACGGATGAAAACTTGATGTTTAATGTCATGGCATCCCAGGTAAAGTATCTTTTCTTGCTGCATATTCTGAATTTTACATATTACATATGAGGCTGAATACAGCATTAGCTGCTACATACTGTAAGTGATCATGTTTTCCTGTTTAATTTATCAATCAATAACAGTTTCTAATCTGTGTTCACTATAGCAACTGATTTTAATCTCCATGGTGTGGTTTCTAATGCAAGGTAAGTGTTATTAATATAAAGCTTGTATACAAGTATTTGTATACTTTCTATCATATAATGTCTGTGAAGGCTGACATATTTAAGCTCTTGTTTATATGTTGGGTTAGGGTTAGACGGGTATAAGCTATTTTTGAATACACTTTGATAGACTTTTTTTCCCCAGGAAGTCAAATCATGTAACCATAGCCGCTTTTGAATTTTGCCAGCAGCTCCATGCAGTGCCTTCACAGTGAATTGCTCTGAGCCAAACCAACCTGCCCTTCTGAAGGCTCTGACTCCGCTCTTTAACCTGAGCTCCATACGACCTGTCATGAACACATCAACAAGTACCAACGTCAACATTACCTTCATCATTTATGGAATATTGGGAGTGGTAAGTTTACATCTCTATCTAAAAAAGACATCTCTATGAGGAGTTTAGGTGTATAATATATTTTATATTGTTGAGTAAAAATCCTTTGGTCTGCTGTCTACAAACACATTCTTATAAGGATCCATGTGTTGAAATTGTTACTGTTGTCTTCCAGGATGAAAAGTCTCAACTCTTGATGACATACCTTTGGCTCTATCATGTAAGTCCTGCATTCACCCATTTCCAGGCAGTGATGATGTAGCAGTAGAGTTGTGTGATCAAGTGTAGCGACTGCTCTGTGCGCTGACAACAGGTTTGTTGTTTTAGAAGTGGATTAACGAGTTTATCAGCTGGGATCCAATCCAGTGCGGCTCAGACAATATTACTATCCTCAAAAAAAAATTGTGGGTGCCAGATATTGTGATCGAGCAATTGTAAGTCTGTTTATTTATTTTCATTTTAAACATATAGCTTCATTTTCATATTTAAACTCAGCAGAGAAAGTTAAGACTCCTAAACTTCTGCTCAAGGTGCCACATTTTCTCTGCTTTTTTTCCCCCCATCTTGCAGCATGGATGATAACGAGGCCCCTCAAGTTCCATATGTGTACTTATATAGCAATGGTTTGGTGTGGGAGTCTCGACCGGCCAAAGTTGTGAGCTCCTGTAACCTTGATATTTATACCTTCCCATTCGACATACAGAATTGCACTTTGACTTTCAACTCCTACCTCCACGAGAGTAAGAAAACTCAACTTTGATTTTTTTCAGTTTTCTTGGCAAGTTTGGACAAAAGCTTCAACCAGTTTTAATACATCTAAAGTAACTGCTGTGTAAGATTTGTATGGACAAGAAGCTATGAATGAATGATGAACTGATATTAAACTGGGTTTTTTTTGTTGATTACAGTGATGATCTTAGGGGTTGATACCTTCGTGTGTTTGTCTGTCCTCAGAGGAAGAAGTAGATGTTTCCCTGGAAACATCTGTAGAGCACATAATGGAACGCTCCAGACATTTTATGACCACAGTGGGAGAATGGGAGCTGCTGGATATCGACGCCTACAAACAAAGGGACAATGATTACAATGAAGTTCGATGTCATGTACGTTGATGGTGCTGTCTGTAAAATGCTCTAAATACACAAAAATGGCATTTTACACTCAGATTGTAAGAGTGTACATTTAGGTTAAAAACTATGTTATGAATTTGACTTACTGGAGTGCATAATTCTAAGATATTCAAACATTGTTATACAGCAACAGTAAATATGTGTGTCAAAATACAGTTTATCACAGAAGGTTTGAAAAGTCCACAATCTTTTGATTCGGTTCCCTTCACAGATTCAAAAAACCTGTGCAGGAAGTTGACAATAAAACGCATTTAGGGAAATCTTAGTTATAGTTTAAGATTAGTTAAATTCTGCTTGAGCTGTGTGATTTGATGCTTTAGCCCGCAGCTGAATGTTGACAGCATGCTCATTGTCTTTTGAGTTAATAAGAGCCTTATGGTACAATAAATATTCTGTCGTGAATTTAAATATTATTTTATCAAGTAAATAGTGATTAATACAGTGTACTGGTTGAGCAACTATACATTTACAATTTTCATTTTACATTTTCTGTACAAATGGTTCCTGACAAACCTTTTTCCTTCATCTTGCTTCTGTAGATCAGACTGAGGCGCCGAGCGACGCTGTACGTTGTGAACCTGCTGATTCCCAGCATCTTCCTCATCACCATTGACCTCTTCAGTTTCCTGCTGCCTCCACAAAGTGTGGACAGATCCTCCTTCAAGATGACCCTCATCCTGGGCTACACCGTCTTCCTGCTCATCATGAACGACCTGCTGCCCACAACTGGAAACACTGTACCACTCCTAAGTTAGTGGTTTTCAGAGAAAGCACATGTTTGAATGTGTTTGGTCCTTTTAAATATAATTATGAGCATATAACTATGTATACATGAAACTAATGTTAATATAACTGTGTGAAATGTGTTGACTTATATTATTTAAAAAACAATACTTTTCAGTTTTCACCTCACTGAAGAATTCCTGGACGTCCAGAAATCAGCTAATAACAGATAAAGACAGTTGGAGCAAAGCCAGTCTGGGATTGGCACAGCAGCTCCATGTGGAGGATGAATTGATGTAAACCTTTATTGGTGAGGGGTCCATGTCCCACCTGTCTTGTTGTTTGTTTCTTTGCTTTACATCAGATGTGTTCTTCTCTCTCTGCCTGGCTCTGATGGTTGCCAGTCTACTGGAGACAATCCTCATCACCAACCTGCTGTGCGGCTCCGTCAAAGACTCTCCAGTCCCTCACTGGATCCAAGTGCTCGTTCTTCAGATTTTAGGTTTTCTTGTTTTCCTGCCACGCAAAGCTAAAAATTCAGGTATTTATCTTATTAGTGGTTAAACACAGTATACAATATAAGTATAAATCAGAGATTTTCAAGTTTTAATTCACAAGAAATAGTTTAAGCATGATAATTGATCATAAACTTTGAGGAAAGGTACTTAAAACTGTCTGGATTTCTTTTTTATTTTTTTATATATAGACATGGAGCAAAGTGTTGCAGTGATAAAGCTTGATGCTGTTGAGGGACCTCCACAGGAGAAGGGGCCAGTGGTGGAGGACAGGGTCTTGCAGGAGCTGAGAAGCCTGGCCACGGACCTCAGGGCTCTCCGCCTCCAGGTGGAGCAGCGGCTTGATGGAAGCCAAAGCTCGGAGGATTGGATCCAGGTGGGTTTAATCATAGACCGCCTGCTGTTCGGCATCTACATCCTCTTCATATCAGTCAGCTTCATTACCATCATCATTATCTGGAATAACTCAAACAGTCAGTAAACAACTGCTTTGTGTTTTAAAAAGGTTCCATTCATGTGAATAGTGACCTGATAGTGACTCAAATGTTTCAGTTATGACCAATGTCATTTTGCTTTCTTGGAGAAACATTGCTGTATGGTTTATTCTACACTTCTACAATGTACTAATGTTTAGCGCAACAATCGCTCATTATATTATATCTAGTCGTTATTTAAATTATTAGATTTGCTGTGGAATTGTATTCAAAATAAAAGTACTTGAACAAAATTCTGTCTGTTTTTGATTGACATTTATTTCAAGCATAACAATAATGCCCTTCAGAAATTATGAAATGGTGATCAATCAACTCTAAAAAAAAATACCATAAATTCTGATAATGCGTTCCACTCAAATGGGAACAGTACACATTACGGTACATAATCAAGGTACATGGACAGGGACGGATTTTAAGCCATTTGGTCTTGCTCACTGTCTTCATAATTGGTCCTTAATGTTTTAGTTGTGTTCAAATTCACCGCTGCGTCAAGAGTCTGTGAAATTACATAAGGGGCAGGTAACAACAAATGTCTTCATGTACTTGAGGATAAGTTTCATCTAAAATCCCCACAATACATATACACATGTATAATAAGCTGATTCTGCACTTCAAAATGATTTTCAATGCCTATTTATCTTGAAAAGTGGACAAGTTTCACCCAATTTATCTGTAACTCAGTATTTGTGAAGTAAAGCTCCATGAGTCAAGTGTATATAAAACTCCTACATGTTATTGATTTTCATAGGATAGTCCGAAGATATGCTGCAGTTAGGATTCAAGTCACTTTAATTAAATTTTTTATAAATTTTTGATCAATGTAGTTCTCCCTGTCTCTTCTGTTGGTTAACTTAACCAAAAATAAGCACATGGACGAACAGCAGCAGTGTACAACTGATTCTAACTCCCAACAACTTCTAACAAAGAAATTGTTGTTCAACAAACATGAGTGTCCATATTCTACAGTTGTGTTTTTCCACATCCGTTAATTTATATTCTTCTATTCACAAGACTTTAAAAGAATTTTCCTTTTTTTATTTTTTATCTGGAGCAATAAATACAGTTGTGGTTGTTAAGTCATTAGTTGACAGACTTTATTTTTTGGGTACATTTTGAATAGTTTATGTAGCACAGAAGGGCAGTATCAGGGGGTAGGTGTGGCAACTCAGCTCATCAGGGGAGTCCGATCACCTGAGGAAGTTGTGATTAGGAGGATCTCTTGGGCAGGTGAGGCCCTTTTGTCTGCCACAAAGTCAAGCTGGGGAGGTGCATGTGCGTGTGTCAATGCTTGGGAGGCAGCTGAGACGACATTGGTATGATTGTTCATTTAATTAGGCTTTTCATGTGAACTGTGTCTGTGAACTTAGGGGATAATTAACTATTTACATGATGGTTTAGATTGGATTGGCAATGTTATGAGTTTGTGTAGAGTTGTTAATTTGAGTTGGGAAATGTTCTGGGATCTAGTGTTTGCTATTCATAATTATTATAGATTTGATTATAATCTGATTTGATTAATTTTCTTTGTAAATATGGAAGTAGAAGTGAGGGAGGTAAATTCATTAAATGTACTAAAGATTGAAAGGATGATTCATTCTTAAAAAATAAATCAGTTTATCTAAAATAGATTCGAAAGACACTCGTCTAGATCATTTAATAAATAGCACTGTATTATTAAATGGTGTAAGTTCATTTTCACCTTTTAGATCTATGACTTAACTTTAGAAAGTCATAGATGTTGGTGTGATTTTGCATTCATTCGATTAACTAACTTCATTTTGTTCCTTTCTAGGTTATCAACCTATACGTACTGTATTCAATGATGTCAATAAAGGGATGAACATTGTATGGAGTTGTTCGGTGTCCTCTGTTTCCCTCTATGCCTAAAAAAAAACAAACATAGTTTTTGTACTTTTAATTTAAATTGGGTCAGATTAGGTTAGTGGTTGTGGTTCTGCTTAAATCCTGAGAGAAATAATGTTAGTCATTGCAGTCTCCCATTAAGTTGCACAAACATGTATACATGTATGTTCAGTGCCAGCAGGAGCTCTCTTTGCACATGGTCACATCGTTGGTTGTGGAGGTCGTTTGTTCCCTCAGAAACATCGAGCATGAGTCCAACTGTCGGCATCATCTCAGGTTTACTCCTAATGTCAGGTAACAATTCACCTTTTTATAACTCTGAGTAATTTGTGTGTTTTAGGCTGGGGTGTAGGTTTTGATCAGGTCCTGGATGTAGGCTGGACCGGATCCGTTTGTAGCATGGAACACAAGCAATATAGTCTTGAAGCAGATGTGAGCGGCGGAGGGAGCGGTGTAGCATGAGAGAACTTTGGTAAGCTGAAGACCAGTTGAGCTGCTGCATTCTGGATGAGCTGCAGAGGTCGTATGGCACATGCAGGGAGACCAGCCAGGAGAGCGTTGCAGTAGAGATGACAAGAGCCTGGACCAGAACCTGTGCCGCTTTCTGGGTTAGAAGAGGCTGTATCCTTCTGATGTTGTGCAACATGTATCTGCAAGATCAAGCTCACTCCCAGGTTACGGTATGAGAGGGAGCTGGGGGTGATCGTCAGGTCTGTGGTGGGAGAGCCCTTTCCTGGAAGGAAAAGAAACTCTGTCTTGTCGAGATTGAGTTTCAAGTGATTGTCACACATTCATTGAGAGATGTCAGTCAGACAAGCAGAGTTCCGTTCTGCTATGTGTGTTTTGGACCGGGGAAAAGAGAGAATGAGTTGGGTGTCATCAGCGTAGCTGTGATAGGAGAAACCATGAGAGTGAATGACAGAACCAAGAGAGTTGGTGTACAGAGAGAAGAGGAGAGGGCCCAGGACAGAACCCTGAGGAATCCCAGTAGTTAGAGGACAAGGTTCCAACACAGATCCTCTCCAGGTTACTCTGTATGTTCGGTTTGAAGATAGGATGAGAGTAGGACAGGTGCAGAGCCTGAGACACATAGTTCCTGAAGGGAGGAAGTAAGGATCTGGTGGTTAACTGTGTCAAATGCTGCAGAAAGGTCCAAGAGGAAAACACCTCAGGGAAGCCCTACCTGAACACCCCAGTCACCCTGGATGGTATTACCATGGCCTCCAGTTCTACTGTAAGGAACCATGGAGTTGTAATTGACCCCGACTTGTCATTTGACTCTCACATACAACAAGTCTGTAACTCAGCCTTCTTCCTCCCGCGCAATATAACAAAAATTAGAAACGTCCTGACATTCAAGGTTGCGGAAAAGCTTGTTCCTGCCTTTATTTCGTCTAGACTAGATTACTTTAACTCATTATCAGGATGCTCTACAAAGTCTCTGAGGAGTCTTCAATTGGTTCAGAATGCAGCAAAAGGGGTACTGATGGGAACCAGGAAAATAGATCATATCGCTCCCTGTAAAATTTTAAATAGAATTTAAAATCCTCCTCCTCACATATCGTGATCAGGATCTGCCATATCTCAAAGACATGATTATTCCTTATCATCCAAATTGACCACTCTGGTCAGAAATTGGAAGGAAATGGAGGCCTGTTTGTGGTTCCCAGAGTCTCTAAAAGCTTTCAGCTACCAAGCTGCTCTTCTCTGGATCCAACTCCCTCTTTGGGTCCAGGAAACAGACACTAAAGTCAAACTTAAAGCTTTCCTCTTTAATAAAGCTTTATAGTTAGACCTGGTTCAAGTGAACTCTGAACCATTCACTTAGTTATGCTGCCATAGATCTAGAATGCTGGGGGAACAGCCATTATGCAGCTCGCTCTCTCTCACCTCTCTGTTTTCTCTCACTCTGCAACCTTTATGATGAAAAGAGCCATTTTTGTCCCCCCTTCTCACAAATAAATCAATTGCCTCGATCTCGATTTTTTTTTTGCCTCATGTGGATACGATATGGAGGCTCCACAGCCACACCTAGCATCAACAAAAAAACAAACAAAAACAAACAGCTCAAAGACCACATGGAAAGAAACAATTCAGACCACTGAAGGATTTGTGCATTAGAGCTAATTAGAGTAATGTGAAGTTTACAGTGTGGTGAGATAAGAGGTGCAATCAATGAACCGCATAATTTCCTAAATAATTTCTGTAAACGGTCTACTCACCTAATGTTAATGCTGATCCACGCAAGGACACTCAATAAAAGCCAGTGGCTCAGGCTGATTCCTCATTCCCACAACCTGCTCCTTTACTGTGCAGACCAGCTGTGAGTCTCCAGGTGTTTTGTGTCTTGAATTACCAACCAGAATTGACTGTCACTGTCAGGATGGCACTTTCAGAGTGGACCAGTGTTTTCCTGGGAGAAGCCAACGGCGTCCTGGATGGAGACACTTGGAATCTGGAGTTTGATCCCTCTATTCGAGCCAACACTCCAGAGCCAGGATGGAAGGAATACGTCAGTAACACTAGTGCAAGGTCAGTGAACTGGACTTAAATTATCTAGACGATACAGACCGTCTATACAGTCTAATGTACAGCACATATGTGATTCTCTCTTAAAGCATAGACTAGAAAAATAATTAGATTATACAAGTGAATAAACATGTGTATGATGAAAAGAGAGAGAGATTAAATAATGTAGTACTCCGCAGTTGTGTGAGACATTAAGACATGAGGACAGGCCTGTTAAAGGAAACATACAGATATAAATAACACCAACACTACATGACATTACTTTTGCTGTGATTTAGAAAATAAGGGTCACTTGTCATCTTAAAGGTTTCAGTGCACCCAGTGTCAAAGGATGAAGGATGTAGAGAAGGCATCTGCAACAGAGAGTGAGCTGAGCTTTGTCAATCTTCAGCTTTAGGCTGTTCTTTGTAACAGCATAAAACAAATGTTCACATTTGTCCCAAATGTAATTTGGTGTGATGCTTCTTGAGCTAAGCTTTTTCTGTCCATGTACACTGTACTCTGAGCTTGAACCAAAGACTCTTGAGTGGCTCCACTTGTCCACATCGTGGTGCGATCCAAGGTGCAATCAATGCACCACATAATTCCATAATTTCTGCAGAGGTTAACCTAATGATCATGATCATTCAAGGACACTTGCACATTTCATTACTTGGACAGGATTCACAACTAACCATATAGACAGTAGGTCGTGGCATAAGTGTTTTGTATCATTGTAGTATTGTTGTGAATATTGTTGATGCAAATTTTGTTGAAATACCAACACCAACTTGTTTTGTTTTGGTTGTTTCTTTTACTTGGGGAGTGGGGATAGTGGGCTGAGTAACCTGCTACCCACTTAAAATGCTTCAGACTTTACTCATTTTGTTAGCCTTTAAAATTCCACAATTGGTTGACCTCCAGTAGGTGGGTAAGAATTTGGTGGGTAGATGGGTTGGTTGGTAGATGGGTACGTAGAGGGCTGAAACCAGAGGACGCCTGTTTTCATTCCATGTTATTTGCATCTGACCAGCAGGTGTGACCCCGATGCTGCTGTGGGCACATGCCACTATCTCCAATTCACACATTGAGCTATAGTTTTAATGTGCTTTTAATGAAAGTTACCCACATTATTTGCCAGTGGCACTATCTATGTCTTTGCTGTACTGAGGTTTAGTGTTTAGTCTTGCAAGAGTTAGTTTCTCAGGTAAGTAGCAGCTGTCTTTTCTGTCTGCCATTTGTAACACAAACTATTATTTCCTCTCCAGGCATAAGAAACCAAAGACGGATAAACACATGATATTTAATGTCATGGCATCCCAGGTAAAATATCTTTTCTTGCTGCATATTCTGAAATTTACATATTACACCTGAGGCTGAACAGAGCATTGGTTGTTACATACTGTAAGTGATCATGTTTTCCTATATAGTTTATCGATCAATAACTGTTTCTAATCTGTGTTCACTATAGCGGCTGATTTTAATCTCCATGGTGTGGTTTCTAATGCAAGGTAAGTGTTATTAATATAAAGCTTGTATACAAGTAGGGGGTGTGCAGAAGACTTCATGGTCGCAAGTTCAACTCCACCCCTGGCAGGTTTGTACTCAATTCCCTTCTAAGTCGCTTTGGATAAAAGTGTCTGCTAAATGACATGTAAAGTACAAAGTATGTAAAAGTGCAAGTATACATAAGTCAAATCATGTAACCATAGCAACTTTTGAATTTTGCCAGCAGCTCCATGCAGTGCCTTCACAGTGAATTGCTCTGAGCCAAACCAACCTGCCCTTCTGAAGGCTCTGACTCCACTGTTTAACCTGAGCTCCATACGACCTGTCATGAACACATCAACATGTACCAACGTCAACATTAGCTTGACCATTTATGGAATATTAGGAGTGGTAAGTTTACATCTCTATCTAAAAAACCAAGAAATCTCGATGAGGAGTTTAGGTGTAGGTGTATAATTAAGGATTATATTTTTACTAATGAGTAAAAATCCTTTGGGCTGCTGTCTACAAACACATCCTTATAAGGATCCATGTGTTGAAATCGTTACTCTTGTCTTCCAGGATGAAAAGTCTCAACTCTTGATGTCATACCTTTGGCTATATTATGTAAGTTGTGCATTCACCCATTTCCAGGCAGTGATGATGTAGCAGTAGAGTTGTGTGATCAAGTGTAGCGTCTGCTCTGTGCGCTGACAACAGGTTTGTTGTTTTAGAGGTGGATGAACGAGTTTGTCAGCTGGGATCCAATCCAGTGCGGCTCAGACAGGATTTCTCTCCCCAGAAACAAATTTTGGTTGCCAGATATTGTGATCAATGAGTTGTGAGTCCATTTATTTATTTTCATTGAGTAATTTACTGAAATGACTCGGCACTGTAATTTAATTTTATTAAATATTTTCAGCTTTAAATGCATACATATTTGGTACTTTAGTGAGAACTGACACAACATTTACAGTAATATTAGTCAATATTACACTTTTACTCTCAAACGGGATCAATGTATTGTTTTTACTGTTGGCCTCACCATAGCATCTTATGTAAATATAGTAGCTATGGAAAAAGGGATTTTTTTTTCCACAATATAATTTAGTTCCAAGCAAATTGTGTGCTATTGTGTGTAAACATGTAGTTTTGTTTTTAAATCCAAACCCAGCAGAGAAAATTAAGACTCCTCAACTTCTGCTAAAGGTGCCACATTTTCTCTGCTTTTTTCCATCTTGCAGTATGGAAGAAAACTCGGCCCCTGAGGTTTCATATGTGTACTTACATAGCGATGGTTTGATGTTGTATACTCTACCGGCCAAAGGTGTGAGCTTCTGTAACCTTGATATTTATACCTTCCCATTTGACGTACAGAATTGCACTTTCACTTTCAACTCCTTCCTCCTCGTAGGTAAGAAAGCTAAACTTTAATTTCAAAGAGTTTTCTTGGCAAATTTTGAGTAAGCTTCGAGTAAGATTTGTACAGACAAGACGCTAAGAATGAATGATGAAATGTTCTGATTTTATTTTTAAAACAACCACTTACATGCAATGCATTGTTGTGCATTTTGTTACTTTTTGTCATCACATGTAGTGTTTGATATCAACACAGAAAAGTCTAATGCAATGAGGAAATGTCAGTTTGAGTCAGTTATTGAAAATGCATGTGGGACAGTTTTTGTTACGGTGATGGTCTTAGAAGTTGATACCTTCCTGTGTTTGTCTCTCCTCAGCGACAGAATTAAAGGTTTTCCTGGACCATTCTGTAGAGTTCATGACAGAGCGCTCCAAAAATTTAATGACCACAATGGGAGAATGGGAGCTGCTGGATATCACCACCACCCAAAAGCATGGGAAGTATTACAGCGATGATCTTCAATGTCATGTACGTTGATATTACTGTTTGTAAAATGCTCTAAATACACACAAATGGCATTTTACACTCAGATTGTAAGAGTGCACGTTTAGGTTAACATCTGTCATGAATTTGATTTACTTAAAGATATTTTCTGAGAAAATATCTTGAGTGAATAATTCTAAGATATTCAAACATTGTTATACAGCAACAGTACATATTTGTGTCAAAATACACTATCATAGCACAGAAGGTTTAAAAAGTCCAGAATCTTTTGATTCGATTTCCTTCACAGATTCAAAAAACGTGAGCAGGAAATGACAATAAAATGCATTTAGGGAAAACTTAGTTATAGCTCATGATTAGTCAAATTCTGCTTCACCTGCAGCTGTGTGATTTGGTGCTTTAGCAGCTGAATGCTGACAGCATGCTCATTGTTTTTTGAGTTAATAAGAGCCTTATGGTACAATAAATATTCTGCCAGCCAGTGTCCAATCATGAATTTAAATATTTTCTTTTTTGAAGTAATTTAATTAGTGATTAATAAATTGTACTGATTGAGCAATTATACATTTTTCATTTTCATTTTAATGTACATTTTCCTGACAACCTTTTTTTTGTCCTTCATCTTGTGTCTGTAGATCAGATTGAAGCGCAGAGCCTCACTTTATGTTGTGAACCTGCTGATTCCCAGCATCTTCCTCATCACCATTGACCTCTTCAGTTTCCTGCTGCCTCCACAAAGTGTGGACAGGTCCTCCTTCAAGATGACCCTCATCCTGGGCTACACCGTCTTCCTGCTCATCATGAACGACCTGCTGCCCACAACTGGACACGCTGTACCTCTCCTAAGTTAGTGGTTTTCAGAGAAAGCACATGTTAGTCGTGAGCAGATAACTGTGTGTGTGTGTGTGTGTGTGTGTGTGTGTGTGTGTATGTATCTATCCATCCATAAATTACCGGTTGGAGCGTGAGATCCACACCTTAAAGGTGCAGTATATATAGTTGTGAAGTTGTGTGTTGCAGCTCAATATCTCTCACTTTCCCGTGTGTACATGGGTCTTCTCTGGGTTCTCCAGTTTCCTCACACAGTCCAAAAAAGAGAAAACAAGCCGATTTGGGGATTAGGCAAAGTGGACAAAATTGACCGTGAGAGTGAATGGTGGTTTGTCTGTAAGTGGCTCTGAAGGACTGGAGACCTGTCCAGGGTGTACCCACCTTTTGCCCTATGTCAGCTGGGATTGGCACCAGCAACTCCATGTGGAGGATGAATTTATGTTAACCTATATTGTTGCGGGGTCCGTGTCCCACTGCTCTTGTTTTCTATTTGTTTTTATACTTTACATCAGATGTGTTCTTCTCTCTCTGCCTGGCTCTGATGGTTGGCAGTCTACTGGAGACAATCGTCATCACCAACCTGCTGTGCGGCTCTGTCAAAGTCTCTCCAGTTCCTCACTGGATCCAAGTGCTCGTTCTTCAGATTTTAGGTTTTCTTGTTTTCCTGCCACGCAAAGCTAAAAATTCAGGTATTTATCTTATTAGTGGTTAAACACAGTATAAAATATAAGTATAAATCAGAGATTTGCAAGTTTTAATTCACAAGAAATAGTTTAAGCATGATAGTTGATCATAAACTTTGAGGAAAGGGAGGAGGCAATACTGAAAACTGTCTGGATTTCTTTTTTATTTTTTATATATAGACATGGAGCAAAATGTTGCAGTGATAAAGCTTGATGCTGTTGTGGGACCTCTACGGGAGAAGGGGCCAGTGGTGGAGGACAGGGTCGTGCAGGAGCTGAGAAGCCTGGTCGCGGACCTCCGGGCTCTCCGCCTCCAGGTGGAGCAGCAGCGGCTTGATGGAAGCCAAAGCTCGGAGGATTGGATCCAGGTGGGTTTCATCATAGACCGCCTGCTGTTCGGCATCTACATCCTCTTCATATCCGTCAGCTTCATTACCATCTCCATTATCTGGCATAACTCATACAGTCAGTAAACAACTGCTTTGTGTTTTAAAAAAGGTTCCATTCATGTGAATAGTGACCTGATAGTGACTCAAATGTTTCAGTTATGACCAATGTCATTTTGCTTTCTTGGAGAAACATTGCTGTAGCACTTATGGTTTATTCTACACTTCTACAATGTACTAATGTTTAGCGCAACAATCGCTCATTATATTATATCTAGTCGTTATTTAAATTATTAGATTAGATGTGATGTGGAATTGTATTCAAAATTAAAAGTACTTGAACAAAATTCTGTCTGTTTTCGATTGACATTTATTTCAAACATAACAATAATGCCCTTCAGAAATGATCAAATAGTGATCAATCAAAGAATCAACTCTCAAAACCCCCCCATCAATTCTGAAAATGTGTTACACTGAAATGGGAACAGTACAAATTACGGTACACAATCCATGTCACAAATACGTGGACAGCGGTTGAGGTCAGGCATGGATGTTAATCGATGTGGTCTTGCTCACTGTCTTCAAAACTGATCCTTAATGTTTTGGATTTGAATTCAAGTCTCTGTGTCAGAGACGTAAAAGCACCGCTGCATCAAGAGTCTGTGAAATTACAAGTAAGGGGCAGGTAACAACATATGTCTTCATGTACTTGAGGATAGGGTTAATCTAAAATCCCCACAATACATGTACACACATGTAATAAACTGATTCTGCAGTTAAAAATGATTTTCAACGTCTATTTATCTTGAAAAGTAGATAAGTTTGACCCAGTTGATCTGTAACTCAGTATTTTGTGAAGACGGCTCTTACTACCACGAGACCACACACACTTAACAGCCACTTCTGACCCAATGTTAATGTTTTTAGTGCTGCCTGCTGAAAGTCAAGCCTTCTAAGCTTCTGTTCATCTTTATCTTCATTTTTTGATAAATGTAGTTCTCCCTGTCTCTTCTTTTTGTTAACTTAACCAAAAATAAGCACATGGACAAACAACAGATTCTAACAACTCAAGGTTTAGTTGTTGAAAAATGAAACGGGTGAGTGTTTACCAAAGGTGCTGAACAACAACTTCTTTGTGTCCATATTGTACAGTAGTGTGTTTTTCCACATCTATCTATTTCACAACAGTTTAAAAGAATATACTTTAGTTATTTGTTTATTTTTTTTATCTGGAGCAATAAAACCAGTTATCATTTAAGGATTTGTGGTCGAGCCCTAAATGTTTTTTACTCAAAACCATGTAGTATCATATATCTACAGTTTGAATTTGTTAAGTCATGTGATTGTAAATATTTCTGTGTGATTTTGTGTGCTACTTATTCATGTTGCTGAGACAAAACTACTCACAAATATTAAAAAAAATAAGATTGCTGCACAAACATGTATGTATGTATGTTCAGTGCCGGTAGGAGCTCTCTTTGCACATGGTCACGTCGTTGGTTGTGGAGGTCGTTTGTTCCCTCAGAAACATCGAGCATGAGTCCAACTGTCGGCATCACCTCAGGTTTACTCCTAATGTCAGGTAACAATTCACCTTTTTATTACTGTGAGTAATTTGTGTTTTATTTTCCATTCTGACGCATGTACAGCTCTGTGAATAATAAGCAGCAATCTAATCATAACTGTAGTTTATTCTGTTTAAGATCTAAGTGAGAGGAAAAAAAGCTTGAAATTCTTCATCCGTCGTCTGTTTCATTATTAATCTTTAATACACATTCAGGGATTTTATTCCAGTGTTGATAAAAGAGTGGTGAACAAATTAAACCTTTTAGAGGATTAAAAGTGATAAAAGAAGTAAATAAATACATACAATAAATAAAGATAATTTAGGTAGATAGAAAGGTAGTTTATCATATCTTCACTGTTTCCTGATCAAATATAAAATAACCCCATCAAACTTTTCCAAGATGCAAGGTGGTCATGCTGTGTGGGAGTTATTCCACATCCTGATTGCAACAATAATGATGAAGCTGACCGAGATGAAGGCAATGTACAAGCCAAACAACAGGCGGTCGATGACTGCCCCCATCATCCTCCATTCCGCTGAGGTATTGTTGATATACTATACAATGGCCACTGTAGTTGCCTCACACTGTTTTTTATTAAATGTCCCTAATTGTATTTTACTGACTAATAACTAGTACGAATTGGCACGTTTTTGTGTTGGTACGACAAGCACGCTCAGACAAGGTCGCTCATTTACGTAGGGTGCAAATTGCAAAATGGCCGACTTCCAGTTGAATTGAGGCGAAGGTTACGGTCAACTATTTTGTTCGTCTTGGTAACATCTTCCCACCAAGTTTCGGGAAATTCAGTGGAACTCAATTTTGTCTCTGTTTAAACCTTAGGGGACACTATAGAGCCCTTGAGTAATGCACGGGTCCGGGAACTATGCCAACATCGCATGTTGCCAGATCTGACCTCCATGCAAAGTTTCAAGCGCTTTTTTGCATGTTAACCCCCTCAAAAATGACTGCAAAGCCATGGATATAATAATAATTAATTAATAAAAGGATAACAACTGTTTTGGCCCCCTAATAATGATATGATAATAATGATGATAATAATAATAGTAACCTCTAGGAGATGGGTTGAAGAAGACTGTGACTCTGTTGCTCTTCTTCACTGGAGGAATGAAAACAACAACAGCCAGGTATTGTAACACAAGGACATTTTGAACATCGCCGACGGCACAGTGGTTACACGCATGACCACGATTATTTGGATAAATACCCTTTTTTGTCATTTATGGGGGAAATTTACTGCAATTCACAAATGTTGATGTCAGTGGGGAGAAGTTTTGCTCTCTGAATATCGTTTATTTACAGCCCAGAAATTGTTAAGAGACTTTTGGTTTCCTTTGATGTTTTTATTGTTACACAAAGACACTCATTACACTCACTAACAGAGAAGGCATCAGTGTAATTACAGAGGTGGAAAGTAAAGAATCACATTTACTCGCGTTACTGTAATTGACTAGGTGTTTGTGTTCTTGTGTACTAAAATTTATAATTTTACTTTTACTCACGTATGTTTTTGGAAGTACTGTACTTCACTAAATCACATCCGTTACTAAGTAAAAAAAAAAAACGTTGGCCTGAATTTAAATAACTAAATACACTTTGGCAGTGAATAATGAGGACAGGTGAATTGGAGCTAAATAAGGAGAAAGTTAAAGCATTTGACCCATTTTGACTGACACATTATGTGTTTCCATATTTTATTTTGTCAGCACTTTAAGTTGTAAAGGTTTGCCTTTAATTTAAGACAATTTATGTTAGATTTGTGTCCCCTTGAACTTTTTGCATGACACAAGAAAAAATCACAACCGTGTTAAAAAAAGTAACTTCTACTCTGACTACATTTTAAACAGGCTACTTTTTTTAACTTTAACTTACATTTTTAGACCAGCACTTTTACTTGTACTTAAGTAAAATTTTATCAAAATAGTGGTACTTTTACTTGAGTAAAACATTTCAGTATACTCTTTCCACCTCTGAGTATTCATAAACAGCAGAAAATGACACATGTGAATAGTAAATATTCTTCTATGATCTATGATGTCATCTATGATGACAAATACACTCCTTGTCCCAAATCCGTTTGGCTTAAAGCAATAAATTAACTTTACCGAAACAGACTGTGAGACATTGACAGGTCTAGTTACATAAACGGCTTGGACTGAACTGGTGCCAGCTCTGGTCTGGTCTGTAGTTCAGGACTGGCTGATCCAGACGCACCACATGGCGATGATGACCAGGGCGTAGCAGGTTATGAGCAGCAGATAGATGCGAAAGAGCAGGAAGTCCAGGACATACCCTACATGACACCACTGGTTCTGCAGCTCGTTCTCCTTCTGCAGCGAGGTGAGGTGAGCACGGAGGTCATCCAGGTATTGACAGATCTGTTGCAGTTCAGTCAGTGGCGCTGTGTCTGTCAGGGGGAACAATGATGGACGGGATCACATGAGGACAAGAACCTAACAGTCAAACTACCGGAAATGATGACCAACTAGGAAGACCATTTTGACTGTTCATAGATTAATGCATATAATTTCAATAAATAATGTACAATGTGAAAATAGATTTGTCATGTGAAAGTCATTGTTTACCTTAAACCTTCAAATCTATTGTCTATACCAGAACTACCAGAACTATCAGGAAACATTTTTTGGGAAATTAAACATGTGCTTTTTAGAACAATTGCATTTGCCACTAAATGTAAACACAAACCACTTTGATGTACAGCGACTTGTTTTTTAATAACCTTCATTATTGGTCGTGTGCTGGGGAGAACTCTGCTCGGCTGGTTGGACGATCCATAGGCCTGGGCTGTCGTTTGAACTCTCAGGTGTGTCTGTCTTTGGTGCAGACGGAGGCTGGGCGTCCTCCGGCCAGCGGTAGCAGATGAGGGTGGCTATATGTTTGAGGACGACTATCCTCACCCAGTTTGGGACCTCTTGATATTTCAGGGAGCTGTGGTGGAGGACACTGGTAATGATGACCGTCTCCAGTAGACTGATGACCATGAGAGCCAGACACACGGAGAAATAGATACCTGCAGTGGATTAAAAGACAGAGGGAAAATTTTAAACTAGACCAAAACTGTTATGTTTTTGGTTGGTTTTCAGTTTTGGATTAAATAAATATCCACTTTATAAATGTTTTCTGTTTCTCCGTTACTCGGTCACTCACTAATATACAGTGTATAAAATGGTCCTTCCAATATCTGTGTGAGTGAAACTTGGATCCGAGTGCATGATTGTCTTTAACTTTTGAAAAAGATGTTCTCAATTTAGAGCAATGTTTATTGTTTTGTTTTTGTTTTTTAAATGAATTTAAAGTATATCTTAGATTTGAACTTTATGATTTACCTAATGCCTCTTATAATATTGTAAAATCTGTTCTCGATGATAGGGCAAATGCAGAAAATCTGTGGTAAGATACTGGCTTGAAAGACAATAACATGAACTTCAATGTAAATAGAAACCAAGATGAACTGGGGAGAATTTCTTTTTCTTCTTCTACTTGCTAGATCTTATGTTGAAGATTCTATTATCCTGTAATTTACGTTTGCTGAAAG
This sequence comes from Solea solea, assembly GCF_958295425.1. Lineage (NCBI taxonomy): Eukaryota > Metazoa > Chordata > Actinopteri > Pleuronectiformes > Soleidae > Solea > Solea solea. Next base: position 12,552,601 of record NC_081142.1, read on the forward strand.
TCACTATGTTAATGGAAACCATGACATTAAGTTAAAAAAAAGGCAAGCAACACATTACACTGGGAGCAGTGTGGCATCAAGACATGTACAGATATTACAGCAACACAACATATGTGGGCGGGTGGGAAAACATTGCTCATTAATACCACTAGAGGGCACTTTTGCATCCCGAATGCATCAAATGTTGGTCATTTTGAATTTATACAACCTGCGTTTTGTGATGGGGTTTTAATGGTATTTGTTCAATGTCAGTAGATCTTACTCAGGCCATTTGGGGAACAGACAGTCACCATTTGCAATGTTGTAATAATGTCCTGTGACCACTGTTAGCACTCCTGAACAGCTCCATATTCTGGTATTGTTAAATTCTGGTATCAAAAATTGTAAAATTGCAGATAGTCAATTGTGTTTGTTGTGTGTGTTACAGAGAGCAACACTATAGTTGTGCACTTTCTTGTTACTAGCCTACAAAATGGAAGGTCATACAGAAGAACTCAGTCCTAGTAACTGTAAGTTGTAGCGCAGCAGCCAGAGTTATTGAACAGTAAATGTGTTTGTGGCCCATCTGATAACTTTGACAATATTTTGAGACCTTAAACCATCCTCAGTGCTGGGTTTATTTGATTTATTTTATTTTTTGAGACACTATTGTAAGGCATGTCAGTTTTTTTTAACTTATCATTGTTGTTCCTTCTTAACTGAACACCAATTTACTGTTCAGAATAAAGACCCCAAAAGTTTGTCTGTGTCCTGTGCTGTTAAGTCTACTTTTGCCAGGCTACACATAATTTGGAGTTGTTTGGGCATGTTGAAATGACTTAATGACAACACCATTAAAGGGACAAGGAAACACTCTAATCTCTGTCATCTCTGTCCGTCATCAGCTCTACATGGCATCACATCTGACCTATGATGGGCGTGCCGTTTGCTGTGCTGGGCAGCAGGTCGTTCATGATGAGCAGGAACACGGTGTATCCCAGGATGAGGGTCATCTTGAAGGAGGCGCGGTCGACGCTGTGGGGCGGCAGGTAGAAGGACAGGATGTCGATGAGCATGAGGAAGGAGCTGGGGATGAGCAGGTTTACCACATAGAGAACTGGACGCCGCTTGATGACCACCTGGTGAACAAGAAGCCCGATGGTTATAGAATGGCTTCATCTGTCATGACCTCTGAGCCCTGGACTACACATGTATATGTGAGTTATCCAGTTTGGGTATTTGTTGTAGTATATTTAGTTTATATGTATAATGTTGGATTGATTTTGCCTTTTGTGTTTATTTTATTTGTTTTATTTAAGACTGTGTCCATTTGTTTTTGGTTAGGACCAACATCTGGCTCTTCACCGGCTCTAGCACACTAGTTTTCTTGAGCTGCTTGTTGTGGTTGAAAATGACAATTGACACATGTGAGTGGGGAATCAAGACATGAAATTAACTTTCTGTGAAGCTCCAACAGCTGAGGGGGGCAGCACGTCCATCAGCCTGACATTGTTACACATAGTCACAATGAATGTTTATGCAAATTCAGAGTAGTATACGATGTGTAATGAGATTTTTCTTACCCAGAAGGTGATGATGTCCCACTCGTCAATTCCAAACTGGAGAATGGATGTCTCTCCCAGGATGTCCACCAGCTCCCACTCTCCACTGGCCTCCAGGTAACGCTTTGAGTTTGCTGAGATCTCGGCAAAGGTCAGTGCTGGACTGACCCTTACATCCTTTACTGTGACAGGGAAAAATCACCAACCTTTACAAGTAATTCCGTATTCAGTCAAATGTTCTGACTCACTGCTGAGCACAGCTTTGGATTGAGTTTGTCTGACTGCAGCCGTGTGTGTTTGTGTAAGTGCTTTTCTTACTGGTGTGCATGTAGGACCCAAATGTGAATGTGCAGTTCTGTACATCAAAAGGAAAACTGAAGATCTCCAGGTTGCAAGCTGAGACGAGCCGCAGCATCCTGTCCCAGCGGATGTGACCCGTGTGGTTGACGTAGACATAAGGACAAGCCTGGGAGACATCATCGTCCACACTGGGAAGGACGCAAGTGGAGGAATGAAAACAAGTGACTCACTTTCAGAGACTCACTTTCAGAATTCACATTCAGACAAAAATAAAGTTGTACTTACAACTCATATACAATAATGTCAGGTGACCAGAGTTTCTGCACAGGGAGAGAAATCTTGGTGACACCGTCACAGTTCTCAGGATCCCAAATCAGGAACTCGTGATGCCAGTACTGCAAATAATTAGATCGTGAGTGGTTAAATATAACTGAAATATTGAATGTGTTCATTATCCTATAGTCTTGATACTTGTTTGCGCTGTGGTTACAGATTACCTGTCCCGATTATTGTGTCTTTCCATGTTACTTACCAGCCTAAGCCACAGGAAAGTAGTGAGTATCTGGGTCTTCTCATTCTAGAAATGACAGTAAACAACAGTTAAACCTTTTGTAAAGCTTCCCCATCAAGTCAAATAATGGAATTCTTCTTCTTTTGGCTTTTTCCTTTAGCGGTCGCCACAGTGGATCATCTGCCTCCATCTTGTCCTCATGTCCTCCTTAACAACACCCATGAACCTTGGTGTTTTTGTTCGAACTGTAATCTTCACACTCACCACTCCCAGAACAGCATACAGGGTGAAGGAGATGTTGGTGATGGTCGGATTGCTGAGGTTCACTGCTGGCCGGAAGGGTTGCAGGTCAAACACAGCTTGCATGGACTCATAGGTCGGACCACTGTGACCTTTTTTACAAGGCAGTTTACTGCAACACAGAGACACTGTAGGGACATTCTCAATTATATTAGGGGCGTGTAAATGGTTCAAATATATCAAAGCTGTAATGTAATAATGTATTTAATAAGACTTAAATATCAGGAAAAATATCTCCTAGATTTATACGAAGAAGACAAGCTTTGGATAATAACACTTAAATTAACATTTTTTTAGTGCTTTTCATGTCTTTTTTTGATAATATCAACTGTGTTAATGCATATACGTAGCATGTGATGTGGTTTCTGTGAAAAACATGTAATTGTGTTTTTTGCCTTATTTACATAAAGAGTAACCAGTGAAATTATAAACACTGTCATTAGAACACATTTTTGACCCGTTTTCCTCTGTTTGGCACACACAGCTGATGTCTGGACTCCGGCTTGTGTTCAGGGATAATCTTTGGTGGTGTAATATTCAAACAGCGTTCATTCACTTGGTGTTGAAGAGCCAGATTCAACACTTCTCCTGGTGTTCTCTGCATCTACGTAGCGTTGCACGGCACTCTGACATCATCCTCGGCCAGGTATAAGCGAGCCATTTTACTTCTAAACTCGGATTTTTGTGGCTGGACTTTGGCAAATTGTGTTATTTACACATTTGGGACAGTGACATGACTTCTCTTGTTGTGTCCTTCCACTGCATATCCAGCAGGAAGGAAGTAGCCAGAGACGATTGGTGTCAAAGGAGCAACAGATCACCACCTCAATATTTATAAGGTTTGTCAAGACATCACAAATTCTAAATATTGAAGTTCATACATTGGTTCTTAGTATCTTTCAAGCCACTGCATAGTTGTGTATATAGCTTCTTCCATGTCAATTCATCTGTTCATGTTCCTCTTTCTTTTCAGTGTGAACAATGTTGCTGATGCTGGACAAAAAACCCATTATTGTTTTATTATTATTATTTGAACAGGTTTAACAACTGAACAGAGGTAAAAGATCAACTCACAACTCACCTTAACTCAGTAGTCGAGTCAACTCAATGGTCTCACATGTACACTCAACTGAATTGATTTTAAGGCCAGAATTTGCTGTGTAGATGTATTTCCGTGGCAGTCCAGCAGGTGGTGGTGGTGTCTTTAAAATGGCCAGTGGAAGCCCATTGTCTTTGAATCAGTATTCTTTAAATATCGTTTTATATTTAAAATATTAAATTGAGTTTTTTTTTCATTGGACACCACTTTTTTTTCAGGACTGAGGTTGAGTTAACAAATTAATCAATTTAAGGTGACAAATCATGTTTTTTTCAACTGCACCTATATGGATGGGACATTAGTGGGAGTAAAAGACTCCACGCAGTCTGCTCATTCCCTTCAGCTGTTGTTCACCTGCATATATGTACCTGCATATATGTATATATATATATATATATATATGTACCTGCATATATGTATATATATATATATATATATATATATATATATATATATATATATATATATATATATATACACACATACAGTATAGGGGAACTAATGGCTCACTTTCTCCTCCTTACCTTGTCTTGTGTTTATGCCTATGTCTCCAGCGTTCTTTAGTTCTATTGTCTGATCTGACCTGTTTTATGTTCTGACCCTGGATTCTAACCTACTGTTTCTTGCATCTGTTTGCCTCATTGGACTGAATCTCTGGTCTTTTTGACCCCCTGACTATTTTGTGACCAAGTAAACTGACTGCTGTCATGATTTACGCTCCACAGTGACACTAAACAAAAGAAACAAACAAACCAAACAAAATCCCATTTTCAAGAACATTATTTTTTTCAAAGGTTGCATAAGCGTAAAACTTAATTTATGATTTTGATATGGTAAGGCATAAAGAAACTGATATTTGATAGATACCGTGTCACAAAGGCATCCATTTATTATCTAAACATGTATATTATCAGTTTGTCTCAGATTCTGAGGTTAGCCATGAGATTATATAACACTGTAGTCCAGAGATTGAGAATAGCACATCTGTTGTGTTTCTCAACACTGGAATAAAATCCTTGAAAGTGTCCTCCAGCATAATATATTTTGACCCTCTGCCTAAAATAGCTGACAGATTAATAATGGAACACATGACAGATGAAGATTTTCAAGCGACATTAATTGCATTGTAAAGCTCATTTAGAACCTTAACAGAATAAACTACAGTAAGTATTACATTGCTGCTTATTATTCACAGAAATAACATACAAATTACTCACAGTAATAAAAAGGTGAATTGTTACCTGACATTAGGAGTAAACCTGAGATGATGCCGACAGTTGGACTCATGCTCGATGTTTCTGAGGGAACAAACGACGTGACCATGTGCAAAGAGAGGCTCCTGCTGGCACTGAACATACATGTATACATGTTTGTGCAACTTAATGGGAGACTGCAATGACTAACATTAATTCTCTAGAGATTTAAGCAGAGCCACGACCACTAACCTCATCCTAACCCTGACCCAAACTTAAACTAAAAGTACAAAAACCATATGTTTTTTTTAAAATGTGTGATCTGTTCCAATCACATAATGACTCAACAATTTGAAAGTACAAAGAGCTAAAATGTAGATACACTATACTACATGGTTTTGAGTAAAAACATTTAGGGTTTAATTCATCTTTGATTAGGCAACCACTGGGGCATCGATAACTGGATTTTTTGCTTCAGATAAAAAATAACTAAAGTATATGCTTTTAAAGTCTTGTGAATAGATAGAAGAATATACATCAACAGATGTGGAAAAACACACACAACCGTGGAATATGGACACTCAAAGAAGTTGTTGTTCAACACCTTTGGTAACCACTCGCCCATTTTATTTTTCAACACCTCAACCTCTGGGAGTTCAAATCTGTTGTACACTGTTGCTGTTGGTCCGTGTGCTGAGGTTTGGTTAGGTTAATGAATGGCTGAGACAGAGAGAACTACATTTATTTATTCTTAAATAATGCATACATTTAAACTAAACTAAACTAAATCCAGACTGTCTGCGCTGCTTAAAGGGACAGTTTATACAGTGTGTTCTTGTGCATTTTTGTTGCTGATTGACACAACTGTGTTGTTTTTCTTTGCAGTGAAATGTAACATGTCTTGCATTCAAATCGCTCATTCTCTGAGAATCACTGGGACGACTGTGTCGATGCTTTCCTTTCATTATCCTTTCACTTCCTCAGATATGTGACCACAAACAATCCCATGTTTTATTCACAACGGTTATTATCCATGTTGGATTCAACCACCGGTTCTAACCACTGCGACCCTCATTACGCTGCAAATGTCGGTGTTGTTTCTGCTCAGATTAAAATCGCACTCTGTAGATTTCAAACGATAGCCCAGCAGGTTGCATTTCCCAGAGTGTTATTTTAAGAAAAAGTGAGGGAAAGTCCGAACAACCTGTCCATCTTGTTGTCTCTCAGCTCACATATTCCCCATGTGAAATATTTGGGTTTGGCAAAGCCTCAGCGTCACACAATTCAATAAAACCAGTCAAACCATCATCTGTGGTATTGTTTTTAATCTAAGTTTCTCCTTGTCCTGAACAGATACTGAGAGCACACCTCAATGTACAATGAGCTTAATACAACACACACACACACCTACACACACCTGCACACACACCCACACAAAACAAACATATCAAACACAACACAACATCGAAACCAAAGAAGTTAAAAACAGGTACGAAAGTCAAAACTTAGTAATGATGCACCTCTGCTTTGCATTTAAAGATATACAAGACGTCATTTTCATAAACACATGGCAGCGTCTTTTATTAATTGATCAAAATGAACACTTTCTACAACGGCAGACACAAACTATTACATATTAATGCCAAAAATGCAAAATAGCAACTCGGACCGTTAATGTATTCTTTATCCATTCTTTATATTTCACAAATACGTACATCAGCCATTGTGAATGTAGTTATGTCATTATGCTCGTATTAAAACTGTTGAAGATGTGTCATGTGACATAGGCAGATGATCCACTGTGGCGACTCCTGAAGGGAAGATGTGTCATGTAACACTACATCACTTCAAAATGCTAAAGTTTTCCTTCTTTGGAAAAAAGTAACGCTATGAGAAATTTTTTTATTAAAAACAATTATGACCACACCCACAGAATGATTATGGTGAGGAAGCTGACTGATATGAAGAGGAGGTAGAAGCCAAACAGCAGGCGGTCTATGATAAAACCCATCTGGATCCACTCCTCTGAGCTTTGGTTAACAGCCAGCGCTTGCTCTGTCTGCAGGCGCAGGGACTGAAGCTCGCTGCCCAGGTTCCTCAGCTCTTTCAGGACCGTGTCCTTATTCAGTGGACCTTTCTGCTGTGGATCCTCGCTGTCTTCCTCCACACAATATGACACTTTCATTCCTGCTGCTGAGGAAATACAAATAGAGTTGATGGCAGCTGTGACTGATTTACACTGACGTGTGTGACAACCATAAAGAGTTTAGAACCACACACACACACACTACCATGAGCTGCAGGATTTTGGATGATGTCGGTGTTGTCGTGTAGATCACTGGACGTTGGAGGAAGCCACACCAGTTGACCCAGGATACGAACGACAAACACTCTGATCCAGTGAGGAGCTCGAGAGTAATGAGCGGAGCCACGCAGAAGGTTGACGATGAGAATAGTCTCCAGTAGACTGGCTACCATCAGACCCAGGCACAGAGACAGGAACACATCTGGAATCATAAAAATGAGTACATTTAAAAACCCCTTACATGCTCAGTGAATGTGATTTTGTGACATCCAGCGAGCAGCTGAGACTCAGAGTTTGATCTCAAGGTTTGGTCATAGTTTATTATTGATCATTATTTCAGGGAATATTAATATGAATGATGTCTTTTAAGTTTATTCCTTCCTTGGAGCCACAGTTTGGACTTCCCCAGTTGGTCGACTGTCAGAATAACATCAGAAAATGCACTGGTTGTATGAAGTAACAACAAGATGTGCATATTAATCAAATATTAATTATAATGATTCAACTGACTTATGAGAGGTATGGTGTCTCCAGTTATGGGCAGCAGGTCGTTCATGATGAGCAGGAAGACGGTGTAGCCCAGGATGAGGGTCATCTTGAAGAGAGATCGGTCCACACTTTGCGGAGGCAGCAGGAAGCTGAGGAGGTCGACTGTGGTGAGGAAGATGCTGGGGATCAGCAGGTTCACCACATACATGGTGGACTGGCGTCTCACTGACACCTGCAGCAGCAGCAGAGTTGACAGCAGTGGGTAAACCTCACGTGCAGGTAATACGCTTTTATTTGACACTTATAAAAGTCACATTTCATTGTTTTGCGACACAACACACTTGTGCCATTGTCTTATTACTGTACATGTTCTTTATTTCATATCAAATTCAACTCAATTAGCAGAAGTACAGAGGACTGTGAAAATTACGAAGCTGGTCCAGCGTACCCTCGCTGTGTAACTGTTATTTTCTTTTTAACACAACTATTACATAATTGGATTAAACTCACTACCTACTGCATATGTCATATTTTGATTGATGACTGTCAGAGATTACTTGTATGTAAAACTGTTGAACTCTTGAAAATATGGGGGGTATGGGGGTTAGGATCGGACATGTTCAGCCCATCTGTGACATGCTGCTTAATCTCTGTGGATTAAAAGTGTGCAGTGAACTCAGAACTTTCAGAAACTCTTCCTGCCAACATGGCGGTGTAAGCAAACTCAGTCGTGAGCTCGCGAGTGTAAAAAAACATATGATGTTGTACAGTAGATGTATGTCATATGAATAAATAAAAGTTTAAAAAGGACAGTGGATGTTGGGTAGTCAGAGTTTTTCCTTACATGAAAACGAAGCTCCTCATACATTTGTCCCTCCGTCGCCGGAAACTCGTGTTTCTTCACTGTGATTCCAGTGAGTTCCCACTCACCCTTAGTTACCATCCATTTTTTGGAGTTTTGAAATATTTCTTCTGCAGATTTAGCTAGGTAAACTTGAAATTCACTCTCTGAAAGGCAAACGTGAACAGGAATGAATGAACCCCTCCATCTGTACAATTCAGTTCACAGAATTAACATTAACGCCATGCAAGGAGAAGATTAGTCGGCTTCTCTTACGCCGGTATATGTATGAGTTGAAGCTAAAAGTGCAGTTTTGCAAGTCGAATGGAAACATGTAGATGTCGAGCCTGCAGGAGCTGATCACTTTGACGGGCTGTGCATCGAAAACAAAGCCATCAGAATACACATAGTTATATGGGACAAATGGAGCCTGGTTCTTTTCCATACTGGAGAATGAGAAGAGGTAAAAACAAACAAACAAACAGTTATAAGGAAATGATCATTTAGGCCAAACTAAAAAATATTCCTGTTAATTCTTTGCTCTAAAACTTTTTTATAACCACTGGTTATACTGAATAGCCTCCAATAAACATGTACAGGCTGCACTGTTGTACAGAATAGAGAGCACTTACAACTCATTAATGACCACATCAGGTACCCAGAGCAGTTTCCTCGGAACTGAAATTCGGAAAGTACCACACTGTTCTGGATCCCAGCTGACAAACTCATTTCTCCATCTCTGCAGTGAGAATCATAAAACCAGCCATGTGTTAACCTGCACATAATTAATAAGCACATGTACATTTGTAGAACTGTTGTCTAAATTCTGATCTGATCAAGTTTGTTCCCATTATAAAGCATCCAGTGTTCTGTTGCTGTTACACTTTAGAAACGTTTCCAAACAATGAGACATAGCCTCAGGGATAGTACTGCCAAAATAACATTTTTAAATTGAGTACTTACTAAAGATTGCCAAATAAAAGTTTTGAAAATCTGCGCCTTTTCATCCTGAAAAAAAAAAAAGTAATTTAGGTGCTTGCGATAAAGACATTTAGTTGGATGCAGAATTTCCTAATGTACTAATGTTGTGTTCCTTACCACACCCAAAATGGCAAACAGGGTGAAGGAAATGCTGACATTAGTTACGGTTGACAAATTCATGACTGGTCGAATGGAGTTTAGTTTGAAGACTGGTTTGAGCGCCTCCAGTAGAGATGGTGTGTTGGGTTCAGAGCAGTTCAGCATGGAGGAACTGCTCCCTGCTTAAGAGGGGGAAAAAAAGGAAATGTGTAATTTTTGACCATTGGCTGCACCAACAGCAGCAAATGTAAAACGTTATTAAAATCTACACTTGTTTCTGTGAGTCTGTGATATCTTAAAAACATGTTTGTCTCTTGATCTCGCTCAAAATTATGTCATGACGTAAAGAGGAGGTAGAGCTGTGAAGTCGATGTCAAAATGAAAATGAAAGTGACTTGAATCCTAACTGCAGGATATCTTCTAACTATATCCTGTGAAAATCAATAACATGTAGTTTTATATACACTTGACTCATGGAGCTTTACTCACCGTGCATGAGCAGAAAGATGAAGATGAACAGAAGCTTAGAAGGCTTGACTTTCAGCAGGCAGCACTAAAAACATTAACATTGGGTCAGAAGTGGCTGTTAGAGAGTGTGTGTGGCCTCCTGATGTTAAGAGCTGTCCTGTAAAGTTATCGTCCCAAAATACTGAGTTACAGATAAATTGGGTCAAACTTATCTACTTTAATGGATTAATCCTATCCTCAAGTACATGAAGACATATGTTGTTACCTGCCCCTTATTTCTAATTTCACAGGCTCTTGCTGCAGTGGTGCTTTTACGTCGGTGACACAGAGACTTGAATTCAAACACACCCAAAACATTAATGATCAGTTTTGAAAACAGTGAGCAAGACCACATCGATTAACATCCGTGCCTGACCTCAGTCGCTGTCCACGTATTTGTGACATTACCGTGTACCGTAATGTGTACTGTTCCCATTTCAGTGTAACACATTATCAGTGTTTAAGTTTGTTTTTGAGAGTTGATTCTTTGATTGATCACTATTTTATAATTTCTAAATGTATCATCTACACGTGTTGGAGTGACAAATTTATTTTCTACTTTTGTTGCATTAGCCTAGTTTCAACATAGTGTGATCACTATTTTATCATTTCTGAAGGGCATTATTGTTATGCTTGAAATAAATGTCAATCAAAAACTGACAGAATTTTTTTCAAGTACTTTTATTTTGAATACAATTCCACATCACATCTAATAATCTAAATAACGACTAGATATAATATAATGAGCGATTGTTGCGCTAAACATTAGTACATTGTAGAAGTGTAGAATAAACCATAAGTGCTAAAGCAATGTTTCTCCAAGAAAACAAAATGACATTGGTCATAACTGAAACATTTGAGTCACTATCAGGTCACTATTCACATGAATGGAACCTTTTTAAAACACAAAGCAGTTGTTTACTGACTGTATGAGTTATTCCAGATAATGATGATGGTAATGAAGCTGACTGATATGAAGAGGATGTAGATGCCGAACAGCAGGCGGTCTATGATGAAACCCACCTGGATCCAATCCTCCGAGCTTTGGTTTCCATCAAGCCGCTGCTGCTCCACCTGGAGGCGGAGAGCCCGGAGGTCCGTGGCCAGGCTTCTCAGCTCCTGCACGACCCTGTCCTCCACCACTGGCCCCTTCTCCCGTAGAGGTCCCACAACAGCATCAAGCTTTATCACTGCAACATTTTGCTCCATGTCTATGTATAAAAAAAGAAAAAAGAAATCCAGACAGTTTTCAGTATTGCCTCCTCCCTTTCCTCAAAGTTTATGATCAACTATCATGCTTAAACTATTTTCTGTGAATTAAAACTTGCAAATCTCTGATTTATACTTATATTGTATACCGTGTTTAACCACTAATAAGATAAATACCTGAATTTTTAGCTTTGCGTGGCAGGAAAACAAGAAAACCTAAAATCTGAAGAACGAGCACTTGGATCCAGTGAGGAACTGGAGAGTCTTTGACAGAGCCGCACAGCAGGTTGGTGATGAGGATTGTCTCCAGTAGACTGGCAACCATCAGAGCCAGGCAGAGAGAGAAGAACACATCTGATGTAAAGCACAGAAAAACAAACAAGAGAGTTGTTCACATGTGGTATGTTCAGCAGGTGGACAGCTGTCTTTTTATTGACTGTATAAGTGTAAATTCATCCTCCACTTGGAGTTGCTGGTCCCGAATCCCAGTTGACATAGGGCAAAAGGTGGGTACACAGGTCTCCAGTCCATCACAAGGACACATAGAGACAAACATCCACCCACTCTCTGATTTACAGTCAATTTAGAGTGTCCGATTTAACTAATCCCCAAATCTGCATGTTTTCTTTTTTTAGACTGGAGAACCCAGAGCAGACCCACGCACACGGGGACAACATGCAAACTCCCCACAGGAAGACCCTCGTTGCTGCAAAGGTGTAGTTCTAAATACGACACCCATCGTCAATTATGTAAATCTAAACACATTCTCAGTTTAAGGAAATTGAAAGGTCCAGTGTGTAAAATTCAGGTGAAATTATTTTCATTTGCGGAAATTGAAGATAGAATATTTATACTTAAGTTTCACAATCACCTGATTATATGAGTTGTTGTTGTTGTTGTTTTTTTTTACCTTTATATCAGGAGTCAGGTCAGCTCTACGGAGGCCACCATTGTGGACCCCAATGTTTTCACAGTAGACCACAGTGGACAAACTAAACATCAAACATGGCAAACATGAGTGAGGTAAGTTTTGATGCTAACTGAAGGCTACATACTGTAGGCTCCCCAATACGAAAGGGAAGGTGAGAGATATTCAGCTGCAACACACAACTTCACAACTAACACAACTTTGCACACTGCACCTTTAAGGTGTGACACCCACCCCTCCAACGGGTCATTTAAGTTAAGATGTCCTAAAATAGGCTGGCTTTGCTCCAACTGTCTTTATTAGTTGATATCTGGACGTCAAGGAATTCATTAGTGAGGTGAAAACTGAAAACTATTGTTTTTAAATAATATCAGTCAACACACTGTCCACAGTTATTATTAGTTCTCTAAAAACCACTGACTTATGAGAGGTATAGTGTTTCCAGTGATGGGCAGCAGGTCGTTCATGATGAGCAGGAAGACGGTGTAGCCCAGGATGAGGGTCATCTTGAAGGAGGATCTGTCCACACTTTGTGGAGGCAGCAGGAAACTGAAGAGGTCAACCGTGATGAGGAAGCAGCTGGGAATCAGCAGATTCACAACGTATAGCGTCGCTCGGCGCCTCACTCTGATCTACAGAAGCAAGATGACAGACAAAAAAAGTTTGTCAGGAACCAAAAAATAATAGTATTTAAATTCACAATTGGACACAGTATGTTATTGTACCATTAGGCTCTTATTATCTCAAAAATTAACACCAAATCACACAGCTACAGGTCAAGAATATGTGAATACTCGTGAGCGATAACTACGTTTGCCCCAGGTGCATTATTGCCACATACTACTGGTCTCACAATTTCCTTTGTATCTGTGCAGGGAATCGAATCAAACAATTTTGTGTTCAATTTTTAACCTTCTGTGCTATGATACACTCCATTTTCACACACATCTTTACTCTTGTTGTACAAGTAAGGACTTTAATTGGATGGCTGTGTTTGAATATCTCACACAGATACCATCACACAAAATAATATGTTTTACAGACGGTACCCTCAACATACATGAAATGCAAGCTCATCGATGTACTCCGCTCCATGCTTGTCCAGGTAATCGTGGAAGGTGATATCCAGCAGCTCCCATTCTCCCATTGTGGTCATTACATTTTTGGAGCGTTCTGTAATGCTTTGTACAGTTCTGTGCAGGAAAATCTTTATGTCGCTCGCTGAGGAGAGACAAACACAGGAAGTTATCAACCTCTAAGACCATCACTGTAATGAAAGGAAAGGCAAAAACTTTAATAAATGACTTAGACTTTTGGTGATGGGTTAAAGAACAGAGAAACAGATAAAAAGTAGCCATTGGTAAGTGGATGTTTAATGCCCTGAAATTGAAAATAATATCAGAACAGTTCATCATTCATTCATAGCTTCTTGTCTGTACAACTCTTACTCAGCAGTTGTTTTAGATTAAAATTGGTTGAAGCTTTTGTCCAAACTTGCCAAGAAAACTCTTTGAAATGAAAGTTAACCTTTCTTACCGTAGTGGAGGTAGGAGTTGAAGGTGAAAGTGCAATTCTGTACGTCGAATGGGAAGGTATAAATATCAAGGTTACAGGAGCTCACAACTTTGGCCGGTAGAGCGTCGCGCACCAAACCATCGCTATGTAAGTACACATATGGAACCTCAGGGGCCGTGTTTTCATCCATACTGCAAGATAGGAAAAAAGCAGAGAAAATGTGCCACTTTTAGTAGAAGTTAAGGGGTCTTAACTTTCTCTGCTGAGTTTAAATTTAAAAACAAAACTACATCTTTACACACAATATCACACAATTTGCTTTTAACTGAATTACATTGTGGAAACAAAATCCCTTTTTCCATAGCTCCTATATTCACATACGATGATATGGTGAGGCCAACGATAAAAACAATAACTTGTTCCTGTTTGAGAGTAAAAGTGTAAATCCAAATATTGACTAATTGACTAATATTACTGTATACATTGTACCAATGTATACATTTACAGTTAATCAATATTTGCCAAAATGAAATTACAGTGCTGAGCCATTTCAGTGAAAATAAATAAATAAATGGACTCACAATTCATTGATCACAATATCTGGCACCCAAAATTTGTTTCTGGGGAGAGCAATCCTGTCTGAGCCGCACTGGGTTGGATCCCAGGTGACAAACTCGTTCATCCACCTCTAAAACAACAAACCTGTTGTCAGCGCACAGAGCAGACGCTACACTTGATCACACAACTCTACTGGTACAACATCACTGCCTGGAAATGGGTGAATGCACAACTTACATAATTGAGCCAAAGGTACGTCATCAAGAGTTGAGACTTTTCATCCTGGAAGACAACAGTAACAATTTCAACACATGGATCCTTATAAGAATGTGTTTGTAGACAGCAGACCAAAGGATTTTTACTCATTAATAAAAATATAATCCTTAATTATACACCTACACCTAAACTCCTCATAGAGATTTCTTGGTTGTTGTTTTTTTATAAGATGTAAACTTACCACTCCTAATATTCCATAAATGATGAAGCTAATGTTGACGTTGGTACTTGTTGATGTGTTCATGACAGGTCGTATGGAGCTCAGGTTAAACAGTGGAGTCAGAGCCTTCAGAAGGGCAGGTTGGTTTGGCTCAGAGCAATTCACTGTGAAGGCACTGCATGGAGCCGCTGGCAAAATTCAAGAACAAGTCTATCAAAGTGTAATCAAAAATAGCTTATACCAGTCTCACCCTAACCCAACATATAATACTTATATATAAGCTTTACTATATATAAATAACACTTACCTTGCATTAGAAACCACACCAGGGTGGACATGGAGATTAAAATCAGCCGCTATAGTCAACACAGATTAGAAACTGTTATTGATTGATAAATTATACAGGAAAACATGATCACTTACAGTATGTAACAGCCAATGCTGTATTCAGCCTCGGATGTAATGTGTAAAATTCAGAATATGCAGCAAGAAAAGATACTTTACCTGGGATGCCATGACATTAAACATCAAGTGTTTATCTGTCTTTGAGTTCTTATGCCTGGAGAAGAAATAATAGTCTCGCTTTTGAAAACATTTTATTTTTGTTACAAATGGCAGACAGAAAAGACAGCTGCTACTTACCTGAGAAACTAACTCTTGCAAGACTAAACACTAAACCTCAGTCCAGCCAAGATATACATAGTGCTACTGGCAAATAATGTGGGTAACTTTCCCTGCAGGTGGTTTCATTCAAAGCACAGTAAAACCATAGTTTATGTTTTGGTCCTCAATGTGTGACTTGGAGATAGTGACATGTGCCCACAGCAGCATCGGTGTCACACCTGCTGGTCAGATGCAAATAAACAGTGAATGGAAACAGGCGTCCTCTGGTTTCAGCCCTCGACGTACCCATCTACCAACCAACCAACCAACCAACCAACCAACCCACCCATCTAGCTACCTACCACTTTCTTATCCATCTACCAACCTACTGGAGGGCGACCAATTTTGGATTTTTAAAGGCTAATAAAATAATGAAAGTTTGAAGCATTTCAAGCTGACAGCCGGTTACTTAGTTGCTCTCCCCACTGCCCAAGTAAAAAAAAATCCACAACACATCACAAATGCAAAATGTTGGTCAATGTCATGGTATGTCAACAAAATTTGCATGAACAATGTTCACCACTGTTGTGGCTAAAGTTGTCGTAAGGTGTCTGATGAAGAGAAATAAAATTGGATACGCTTCAACAATCAACTTGGTAAAGCGTGGTTTATCATTTGCAAAGAGAGAGTCAAGATGGACAACAGCTCAGAGGCAGGTCAAAGATGGCTCTGAGGCACATGAGAAAGTTTGTACAGTTTATAGTTGGTGCTCACGTCCGAAGCTTATCTGTGTAGCTGAGAAAGATGGCCTCCGTTCCCTGGAAGTGTTTGAAGATAATTGGGCACGTACTAGATATGAGCAGTGTACAAGTGTGTGCATGTTAAACCAAGCAATATATGAGAGCAAGTGTTATTTTCCATGACAACCACATTACTAAAAAAATACAAAAACACCTAACAATACCTAGTTAGTTGTGAATCATGTCAAAAGCATCTGTCTGTGTGTCTGTGGAAGTAACAAAGTGTCCTTGAATGCATCAGCATGATCATTAGGTTGATAGATTGTCTGCAGAAATGATGTATATATATCATATATATGTATATATATATATATATATATATATATGTATATATATATATATATATATATACAGTATATATATATAAGTTATGTGGGTCATTGATTGCACCTCTGATCTTAACACGCTGTGGACTTCACGTTACTCTCAATAGCTCTCATGCACAAATCTAGCAGCGGTCTGAATTGGTTCTTTTCATGGAGTCTTTGAGCTGTTTTTGTTTGTTTTGTTGTTGTTGCTAGGTGTGGCTGTGGAGCCTCCATGTCATAGTGATCTGTGTATCCACATGATGGGTGGAGGCAGTTATTATTAGAGCCATGGTCTGCATTTTGCAATAGATGTATAATGTCCTGTCTGAGCTGATGAGTTGGCTGAAATGATCTTACTTTATACCTCCAAATCAAGCACTTTGTTTTTCTTCTGTCTTTGGTTCAAGCTTGCAGTCGTCATTTTTCTATTCTGTTCCCACATCTTTAAATAGCAAATGCATTCGGCATCTGTCTGAACCTCCATGTTGGTCTTTATAAAATGTGTTGTGTTCAAGTGTGATGCTGGCACATTATTGTGGAAAGCAAATGTGATGGGAAGTCAGTGGCTCTTTTCTCTTTAGTTATTCAACTCAGCTGTTTCCTTAAATGTCTCTGTATGTGTCCTGTGGTTTTATCTGTTAACTGTGTTTAGCATGTGTTTGTGTTATGATTAATCTTTATTCTATTTCACTTTGCTACTCATCTTGAAACTGCAGGCATCCCTGACAGAAAACAGGGATGAATGGGCCTATCCTGATGACGTAGCTTTCAGGATAGATAAAAAGAAAACAGCTATCAGCCTGTTACTGCTGGCTTGTGCGCACAGTGCACTGTGGTTGTGACTTAGACATGTACATACACATACAAGAAGGAAGTTCCTGAATGTATCTAATGAATTAAATTATTGTATGTACTGTACTTTGCAGTACAGTTTTCAATGACTACATGACGTTTATTCACTTTATTCATATTTGCAGTGCAATAAACAATAGTGAAATAGGGAAAATAGAATAGAATTGATGCATAGTTTCTTATTTTTACAACTTACTGTAATGATGATCTTGTAGTTCGCAACATAAAGGCTGAGGTATCCATTTAACAGTCAAAGAAGCAATTTGATTTAATTAAGCCAGCTTTATTTTGAAATCCAAGGTTTTTACTAGACAACATTATTGTTATCAACATTGCAGCTTAAATTTACTTCGGATTGCACTTCCTCATATACAGTATGTAGTACCTTATATGTTGTTGTAAAATGAGGTATATGAGTATAGTTTCTTTATGTGTTGTCACCAGGGCAACGGTGCATGGAGGGTATAGGGTTTTTTTTGGTAATGCTTACACACTATATTTCTTTTGACAGCAAATGTATTTCCCCTTGCAGATGCATTTCATCAACTGACATGAAATACATCATCAACATAATAAATGATAACAATAGTATAATTATTGTATGCATTACAAGCACAAACAAGGTTATAGTACAGTGTACATGGACAGAGAAAGCTTAGCTCAAGAAGCATCAAGCGAAAATCATTTTAATAAATCTGGGACAACGGGAACAGTTGTTTTATGCTGTTACAAAGAACAGAAGATTCAGCTGAAGATTGACAAATCTCAGCTGCAGCTGTTGCAGATGCCTTCTTTACATCCTTCACAATGATTAGGCTCGTGAGGATTATTGACTTCAAGCCATTCGTGATTATAGTCGCCTTGATCCAGTTTTTCCTTGTAGCACTTTCTTCTTATCTTCATCACCAGATTCTTCATGAGGATGGTGATGTTCTCTGTGCTGATGTCGGGATCCACCATTGGAGGGTTAGTGCATTTATTGCAGCTCTGCTTGAAGCTCTTCACTTTGACACGGCCCTTCCCGTCCGACAGCCTCATGTGGAAGATCACCATCACTCGGTTGGAAGGCCAGGCTCTAGGACACTGGGTGCAGCGAAACCTTTAAGATGACAAGTGACACTTATTTTCTAAATCACAGCAAACGTAATGTCATGTAGTGTTGGTGTTATTTATATCTGTATGTTTCCTTTAACAGGCCTGTCCTCATGTCTTAATGTCTCACAGTACTACATTACTTAATCTCTCTCTGTTTTCTCTAATTCTCTTATTCTTTTCTATTCCAAAATATTAAGAGAGAATCACATATGTGCTGTACATTAGACTGTATAGACAGTCTGTATCGTCTAGATAATTTAAGTCCAGTTCACTGACCTTGCACCAGTGTTACTGACATATTCCTTCCATCCTGGCTCTGGAGAGTTGGGTTGAATAGAGGGATCAAACCTCAGTTTCCAAGTGTCTCCATGCAGGACACCTTTGGCTTCTCCCAGGAAAACACTGGTCCACTCTGAAAGTGCCATCCTGACAGTGACAGTCAATTCCGGTCGGTAATTCAAGACACAAAACACCTGGGGACTCACAGCTGGTCTGCACAGTAAAGGAGCAGGTTGTGGGAATGAGGAATCAGCCTGAGCCACTGGCTTTTATTGAGGAGTGCAATGAAACTGAAACTTAAAGTTGGTTTATTTAGGCTTCATGGATGCCTAAATAAACATGGATGTATTTTATGATGTTTTTATAATACATCCATGGTAATGACAGTGTAGTGAGGAAATGCTTATGTAGCTGTGGCAGATGCTGAAACAGCATAACCATGTAGATGTGAAAAGAAGAATTTAGATCTGTTTGACAATCTCAGGAAAGTAATTGTTCTTAATATATATAGTACATATATATATACATATACATATACATGTACATATATATATATATATATATATATATATATATATATATATATATATATTCAGATGTGGGGGTGAGGGCTTTCCTCTCCCAGCAATGTGAGGCATCTCAAAAGTTGTATACTTGGATGCTGACACGCAAGCTTTCGTCGCTGCCTGTCAACTGTGTGCCCGTGGGAAATCCTCCCATCAGCCACCTGCTGGTCTCCTCCATACACTGCCAATTCCCAGTCATCCCTGGTCTTATATTGCTGTGGACTTTGTCAACGGGCTTCCTCTGTCCCAAGGTAACAGCACCATACTCACCATTGTTGACTGTTTCTCTAAATCCATGAACTTCCTTGCCATGCAATGAAGTGCTGGGAGACAGCTGAGCTCCTAGTGCAGCATGTCTTCAGACACCACAGTATTCCCTCTGACATTGTCTGGGATCGAGGTCCACAGTTCACCTCTCAGATATTGAAGGCATTCTGCTGTGCTCTGGGGGCGTCGGTCAGCCTATCATCTGGATTCCATCCCCAGACTAACGGACAGGCAGAGCGGGCGAACCAAGACCTGGAAGCGGTCCTGAGATGTTTAAAACCCTGCTTCTTGGAGTTTTCCCCTAGCCTGGATCGAGTATGCTCACAATTCCCTCTCCAGCACTGCTACAGGTATGACACCTTGAGTGTACTCTATGATACCTTCCACCTTTTTTTCCAGTGCAGGAAGGAGAAATTGCAGTGCCCTCAGTGCAACATCATCTGCCGCAAGGTTTGAAAAAATGCTCACTCCGCCCTGCTTCGTTCTGCCGAGAAGAACTGTCGCCTGACTGACCAACATCGTACTCCACCACCCAAGTATCGTACAGGTCAGAATGTCTGGTTATCCTCCAAGAATATTTCCCTGAAGACTACTACTAGGAAATTGTCTACCTGCTACCTAGGCCTGTTTGAAATGTCTGCTCCAGCTGCTGTCAAGCTAAAACTCCCTGATTCTCTCCGAGTGCACCCTGTTTTCCATGTCTCACAGCTCAAGCCTGTCAGTGACAGCCCTGTGCCCTCCAGCTGCTCCCACTCTGCCCCCATCTTTCGATGGTCATCCTGTGTATACAGTCCAGCAGCTCCTGGATGCGCACCGCTGGGGGCGGGGGTTCCAGTATTTGGTGAATTGGGAGGGTTACGGACCTGACGATTGCTCCTGGGTCCCACGTTCCTTCATGCTCCACTCCAGGCTTTCCTCACCTCTACCTGCCATCGTTTCCCCCCCCACGTCTCGGCTCCTCTGCAGTCTCTGGACCCCTCTACTGCCTTGCCATCTCCTACCTACTTGTCGCACACAAGCCTCCTCCTACCCCTTCCTACCAACCTTTCCCCATCAAATAATGTTTATTGCTCAGCTCTGAGTCTGTGTTCTGGTCCTAACCCCCACTGGATATCACAATCCCAGCTGCCAAAAACACAAAGAAAAACTGATTTGCAGTGTATTATGGAAACACCTTTTCTTCCACTTTGTGTGTGTATGTGCGAATTGAAATGGGAGATTTGAAGGGTGTGAAGTCCCCAGTATCTCTGCTGCGGTGACAGCTGGATACTGATTTTTGAAGCAGAAAATTCAGGAATCATGATAAAGACTTTAATGGAATGGCTGCAACATTTTACAATGTTGAATTCCATCTATGACTAAAGGGAAGAGGGTCTGTGGAGGTAAAAGTGTCCTTGAATGCATCAGCATGATCATTAGGTTAATAGTCTGCAGAAATTATGAAGTTATGCGGGTCATTGATTGCCCCTCTGATCTTAACGCGCTGTGGACTTCACGTTACTCTCAATAGCTCTCATGCACAAATCTAGCAGCGGTCTGAATTTTTTCTTTTGTGATGTGAAGTCAGTGGCTCTTTTCTCTTCAGTTATTCAACTCAGCTCTTTCCTGATGTCTCTGTATGTTTCCTGTGGTTTTATCTGTTAACTGTGTTTAGCATGTTTTTGTGTTATGATTATTTATTCTATTTCACTTTGCTACTCATCTAGAAAACAGGTATGAATGGGCCTATCCTGATGACCTAGCTTTCAGGATAGATAAAAAGAAAACAGCTATCAGCCTGTTACTGCTGGCTTGTGCGCACAGCGCACTTCTGTGGTTGTGTCCTCCTTAAGTGAAGCCACACTGCCAAGAGAGATTTAGAGGAAAAATGAAACTAAAGTGAGTTACTTTTAGTTTCATTTAAGCAATAATGAGCAACCAGGGCGGGGCAACAGAGACTTGTGATGCTAGGACAGATGTCAACACTATGACTTAGCAAAAAACAAAAACAAATTATCTACTTGGACAAAATCTATTTTGCAGTACAGTTTTCAATGACTACATGATGTTTATTCACTTTATTCATATTTGCAGTGCAATAAACAATAGTGAAAATAGAATAGAATTGAGGCATAGTTTCTTATTTTTAAAACTTACTGTAACAAATGATAACATAAAGGCTGAGATATCCATTTAACAGTCAAAGAAGCAATTTGATTTAATTAAGCCAGCTTTATTTTGAAATCCATATTACAAGGCGTTTACTGGACAACATCAATCTTATAAACACCAGGGCGACGATGCAGATACTATAAGGAGGTTACAGGTTTTTTTTTTTTTTTTAATGCCTGCACACTATATTTCTTTTGACAACAAATACATTTTCTCTTGCAAATACATTTCATCAACTGACAGAAAATACATCAACATATTTAAATGATTACATTACAAGCACAAACAAGGTTATAGTACAGTGTACATGGACAGAGAAAGCTTTGCTCAAGAAGCATCAAGTTAAAATCTTGTGACACATCATTTTAATAAATCTGGGACAACGGTGAACATTTGTTTTATGCTGTTACAAAGAACAGAAGATTCAGCTGAAGATTGACAAAGCTCAGCTCACTCTCTGTTGCAGATGCCTTCTCTACATCCTTCACAATGATCAGGCTCGTGAGGATTATTGACTTCAAGCCTCTCGTAATTATAGTGGCCTTGATCCAGGTTTTCATTGTAGCACTTTATTCTTATCTTCTTCACCAGATTCTTCATGAGGATGGTGATGTTTTCTGCACTGATGCTGGGATCCACCATTGGGGCATCAGTGCAATTCTTACAGTTCTGCCTGAAGCTCCTCACTTTGACACGGCCGTTCCTGTACGACAGACTCATGTGGAAGATCACCATCACTCGGTTGGAAGGCCAGGCTCTTCGACACTGGGTGCACTGAAACCTTTAAAATGTCAAGTGACACTTATTTTCTAAATCACAGCAAAAGTAATGTCATGTAGTGTTGGTGTAAATTATATCTGTATGTTTCCTTTAACAGGCCTGTCCTCATGTCTTAATGTCTCACACAACTGCTGAGTATTACATTATTTAATCTCTCTCTCCTTTCATCATACACATGTATATTCACTTGTATGATCTAATTCTTTTCTAGTCCAAAATATTAAGAGAGAATCACATTTGTGCTGTACATTAGACTGTATAGACGGTCTGTATTGTCTAGATAATTTCAAAGTCCAGTACACTGACCTTGCACTCGTGGTCCTGATGTATTCCTTCCATCCTGGCTCTAGAGAGTTGGGTCGAATAGAGGGATCAAACTCCAGATTCCAAGTGTCTCCATGCAGGACACCGTTGGCTTCTCCCAGGAAAACACTGGTCCACTCTGAAAGTGCCATCCTGAAAGTGACAGTCAATTCTGGTTGGTAATTCAAGACACAAAAGGAGACTCACAGCTGGTCTGCACAGTAAAGGAGCAGGTTGTGGGAATGAGGAATCAGCCTGAGCCACTGGCTTTTATTGAGGAGTGCAATGAAACTGAAACTTAAAGTTGGTTTCCTTAGGTTTCATTTGACCAGTCATGACCATGGATGTATTTTATGATGTTTTTATAATACATCCATGGTAATGACGGTGTAGTGAGGAAATGCTCATGTCGCTGTGGCAGATGCTGAAACAGCAATAACCATAAACGTATGTAGATGTGAAAAGAAGAATTTTGATCTGTTTGACAATCTCAGGAAAGTAATTGTTCTTCATATATATAGTACATATATATATATATACATATACCATTGTGGTCTCTTTTTCTCTTTCTCTTTCTCTCCTAAAATTCTGAGAGTATTTCTTTTTTTTCTTCCACTGTTGCCAAACAACAGAGGCACTTGACTGATCAATATTATACAGTACGGGCAGCAGGAGAAATGCAAACTTAGTAGTTTTAGTTTTCCATAGTATTGTGCACAAGTGCCACCTACTGGAGCCTTTCTGCCTTACATTCCCCAAAGTGCCCATTTGTTGCTATATGAAAGTGTGATCTGAGTTCAGTTTCAAGAGGAGTTATAAGAGGAATTGGTGTTTAAGTTATAAACCTTTAACATTTGTTTTTCCAAATGAGTACAATACAGTCAGACAGCAGTTGATTTAAGCAATCACATAAGAAGACATTAAGGTCTGATGATTCATTTGCAGGTTTAATAATTGAAGAAAGGGAAATTTAGTCACTGTCATATCCATGCCTGTCAGTCATGCCTTCCTTGTGTGTCACTCTCTACCTAGGGGCGGTCCCAGGCTTAGGCAGCTGGTGCCAATCCTCTCATCAATGCTCTGCTTAAATACTCCAGCTTCCCAGTCACTCGCTGCCAGATCATTATAGTTTCAATGTGGTAAACTACGTCAAGCCGTTGGGCCACTTTGAGTATTTGGTTCTGCCTTTTGGCCTGACCAATGCACCTGCTGTCTACCAAGCCCTGGTCAACAACGTCCTGAGAGACTGCCTAAACCGCTTTGTTTTTGTTTGTCCGGACGACATTCTCATATTTTCCCCCAGCTTGGAGGAACACATTCCCCATGTCTGCCTTGTGCTTCAAAGACTCCTGGAGAACCGTCTTTATGCTCAGGCTGAGAAATGTGAGTTTCACGTCACATCCGTCACCTTTCTGGGCAACATCATCAGGAGCGGGCAGGTTGAGGCGGAGCCGATGAAAATCAGAAGTGGTGGCAGAATGGCGGGCCCCAACGTCTGTGAAACAGAGATTCCTTGGTTTTGCTAACTTTTACCGGAGTTTCATCAAGAACTATAGCACAGTGGCAGCCCCCTTAACCCGACTCATCTCGTCCAAAGTCCTGTTTTCTTGGTCCCCTCAAGCTGACGCTGCTTCCATCTCCTCAAGGAGCACTTCACATCAGCCCCTATCCTCACTCAGCCTGATCCCTTGCGACAGTTCATGGTGAAAGTGGATGCTTCAGATGTGGGGGTGAAGGCTGTCCTCTCCCAGCAATGTGAGGCATCTCAAAAGTTGTATACTTGGATGCTGACACGCAAGCTTTCGTCGCTGCCTGTCAACTGTGTGCCCGCGGGAAATCCTCCCATCAGCCACCTGCTGGTCTCCTCCGTCCATTGCCAATTCCCAGTTATCCCTGGTCTTATATTGCTGTGGACTTTGTCAACGGGCTTCCTCTGTCCCAAGGTAACAGCACCATACTCACCATTGTTGACTGTTTCTCTAAATCGATGACTTCATTGCCACGCAATGAAGTGCTGAGAGACAGCTGAGCTCCTAGTGCAGCATGTCTTCAGACTCCACAGTATTCCCTCTGACATTGTCTGGGATCGAGGTCCACAGTTCACCTCTCAGATATTGAAGGCATTCTGCTGTGCTCTGGGGGCGTCGGTCAGCCTATCATCTGGATTCCATCCCCAGACTAACGGACAGGCAGAGCGGGCGAACCAAGACCTGGAAGCGGTCCTGAGATGTTTAAAACCCTGCTTCTTGGAGTTTTCACCTAGCCTGGATCGAGTACGCTCACAATTCCCTCTCCAGCACTGCTACAGGTATGACACCTTGAGTGTACTCTATGATACCTTCCACCTTTTTTTCCAGTGCAGGAAGGAGAAATTGCAGTGCCCTCAGTGCAACATCATCTGCCGCAAGGTTTGAAAAAATGCTCACTCCGCCCTGCTTCGTTCTGCCGAGAAGAACTGTCGCCTGACTGACCAACATCGTACTCCACCACCAAAGTATCGTACAGGTCAGAATGTCTGGTTATCCTCCAAGAATATTTCCCTGAAGACTACTTCTAGGAAATTGTGTACCTGCTACCTAGGCCTGTTTGAAATTTCTGCTCCAGCTGCTGTCAAGCTGAAACTCCCTGATACTCTCCGAGTGCACCCTGTTTTCCATGTCTCACAGCTCAAGCCTGTCAGTGACAGCCCTGTGCCCTCCAGCTGCTCCCACTCCGCCCCCATCTTTCGATGGTCATCCTGTGTATACAGTCCAGCAGCTCCTGGATGCGCACCGCTGGGGGCGGGGGTTCCAGTATTTGGTGAATTGGGAGGGTTACGGACCTGACGATCGCTCCTGGGTCCCACGTTCCTTCATGCTCCACTCCTGGCTTTCCTCACCACTACCTGCCACCTGCCATCGTGTCCCCCCCCACCCACGTCTCGGCTCATCTGCAGTCTCTGGACCCCTCTACAGCCTTGCCATCTCCTATCTACTTGTCGCACCCGAGCCTCCTCCTACCCCTTCCTACCAACCTTTCCCCATCAAATAAATCTGTTTATTGCTCAGCTCTGAGTCTGTGTTCTGGTCCTAACCCCCACTGGATATCACAATCCCAGCTGCCAAAAACACAAAGAAAAACTGATTTGCAGTGTATTATGGAAACACCTTTTCTTCCACTTTGTGTGTGTGTGTGTGTGCGAATTGAAATGGGAGATTTGAAGGGTGTGAAGTCCCCAGTATCTCTGCTGCGGTGACAGCTGGATACTGATTTTTGAAGCAGAAAATTCAGGAATCATGATAAAGACTTTAATGGAATGGCTGCAACATTTTACAATGTTGAATTCCATCTATGACTAAAGGGAAGAGGGTCTGTGGAGGTAACAAAGTGTCCTTGAATGCATCAGCATGATCATTAGGTTAATAGTCTGCAGAAATTATGAAGTTAAGCGGGTCATTGATTGCCCCTCTGATCTTAACACGCTGTGGACTTCACGTTACTCTCAATAGCTCTCATGTACAAATCTAGCAGCGGTCTGAATTTTTTCTTTTGTGATGTGAAGTCAGTGGCTCTTTTCTCTTCAGTTATTCAACTCAGCTCTTTCCTGATGTCTCTGTATGTGTCCTGTGGTTTTATCTGCTAACTGTGTTTAGCATGTTTTTGTGTTATGATTATTTATTCTATTTCACTTTGCTACTCATCTTGAAACTGCAGGCATCCCTGACAGAAAACAGGTATGAATGGGCCTATCCTGATGACCTAGCTTTCAGGATAGATAAAAAGAAAACAGCTATCAGCCTGTTACTGCTGGCTTGTGCGCACAGTGCACTTCTCTGGTTGTGTCCTTAAGTGAAGCCACAGAGAGATTTAGAGGAAAAATGAAACTAAAGTGAGTTACTTTTAGTTTCATTTAAGCAATAATGAGCAACCAGGGCGGGGCAACAGAGACTTGTGATGCTAGGACTGATGTCAACACTATGACTTAGCAAAAAACAAAAACAAATTATCTATTTGGACAAAATCTATTTTGCAGTACAGTTGTCAATGACTACATGACGTTTATTCACTTTATTCATATTTGCAGTGCAATAAACAATAGTGAAATAGTGAAAAATAGAATAGAATTGAGGCATAGTTTCTTATTTTTACAACTTACTGTAACAAATGATGATCTTGTAGTTCACAACATAAAGGCTGAGGTATCTATTTAACAGTCAAAGAAGAAATGTCATTTAATTAAGCCAGCTTTATTTTGAAATCCATATTACAAGGCTTTTACTGGACAACATCAATCTTTTTTAATGCCTACACACTATATTTCTTTTGACAACAAATACATTTTCTCTTGCAAATACATTTTATCAACTGACAGAAAATACATCAACATATTTAAATGATTACATTACAAGCACAAACAATGTTATAGTACAGTGTACATGGACGGAGAAAGCTTTGGTCAAGAAGCATCAAGTTAAAATCTTGTGACACATCATTTTAATAAATCTGGGTGAACATCTAAACAGTGAACATTTGTTTTATTCTATTACAAAGAACATAAACCTCATCTCTCTCTCTATTGCAGATGCCTTCTTTACATCCTTCACAATGATCAGGCTCGTGAGGACTTTTGACCACAAGCCTCTCGTGATTATAGTCGCCTTGATCCAGTTTTTCATTGTAGCACTTTATTCTTATCTTCTTCACCAGATTCTTCATGAGGGTGGTGATGTTCTCTGCACTGATTCTGGGATCCACCATCGGGGCGTCAGTGCATGTCTTGCAGTTCTGCCGGTAGCGCCTCACTTTGACACGGCCGTTCCCGTCCGACAGACTCATGTGGAAGATCACCATCACTCGGTTGGAAGGCCAGGCTCTTCGACACTGGGTGCACTGAAACCTTTAAAATGTCAAGTGACACTTATTTTCTAAATCACAGCAAAAGTAATGTCATGTAGTGTTGGTGTTAATTATATCTGTACGTTTCCTTTAACAGGCCTGTCCTCATGTCTTAATGTCTCACACAACTGCTGAGTACTACATTATTTAATCTCTCTCTCTCTTTTCATCATACACATGTTTATTCACTTGTATAATTTAATTCTTTTCTAGTCCAAAATATTAAGAGAGAATCACATTTGTGCTGTACATTAGACTGTATAGATGGTCTGTATCGTCTAGATAATTTCAAAGTCCAGTACACTGACCTTGCACTCGTGGTCCTGATGTATTCCTTCCATCCTGGCTCTGGAGAGTTGTGTCGAATAGAGGGATCAAACTCCAGATTCCAAGTGTCTCCATGCAGGACACCGTTGGCTTCTCCCAGGAAAATTCTGGTCCACTCTGAAAGTGCCATCCTGACAGTGACAGTCAATTCTGGTCAGTAATTCAAGACACAAAACACCTAGAGACTCACAGCTGGTCTGCACAGTAAAGGAGCAGGTTGTGGGAATGAGGAATCAGCCTGAGCCACTGGCTTTTATTGAGGAGTGAAATGAAACTGAAACTTAAAGTTGGTTTCCTTAGGTTTCATTTGACCAGTCATGACCATGGATGTATTTTATGATGTTTTTATAATACATCCATGGTAATGACAGTGTAGTGAGGAAATGCTCATGTAGCTGTGGCAGATGCTGAAACAGCAATAACCATTAACGTATGTAGAAGAATTTTGATCTGTTTGACAATCTCAGGAAAGTAATTGTTTTTTATATACATATATATATACACACAGATATATATATATATATATATATATATATATATATATATATATATATATATATATATATATACATACATATACACATATATATATATATATATATATATATATATATATATATATATATATATTTAATTTCGGTCTCTTTTTCCTGAAATCTTTTTCTTTCTTTTTTATTATGTGCAGTGTATTATGGAAACACCTTTTCTTCCACTTTTTCCGGAGAGAATTGAAATGGAAGAAATGGGAGATTTGAAGGGTGTAAAGTCCCCAGTATCTCTATATACTATAATGGAATGGATGCAATATTTTACATTGAATTGAATTCCATCCATGAATAAAGGGAAGATGATAAAACGAAAAGAGACAGCAGCGGTAGCAGTGACATTTAAAAAGACAGACTTTTACACCATAGCCTTGCTCAGTCATTTTGGATCATCTCACGCACAGCTGATAAAGACAAAAATACATATAATCAGCAGAGCGGTGTGGATGAGGCAACGCAATCGTTGACATTTGAAAAACATATATAGAAGAAACTCAGGTGGAGCCTCCTCTGAACTCCAACCTTTACTTTGGAGCAGCTCAGTGGCCAAAGACTTGATCATACATATGTTAATTTCTCTTCTTGCCTTGCTTTTATGGCCCTTTCAAGACCTCACAGGCTTTGACAGCAGTGTAACACATGTAAAATCTAGAGAAAGCACTCAGAAAGCTGCTAAACCTCCACTGAGGCTGCTTGGTTTCTAAAATTGCAAATACACTAATGTGGGATCACTGCCAAAATCGATTAATTTATTCATTTGGCCATAAATACACCCTCAGAATCCTTCCACTACATCTTGTGCTGCTCACAAACAAACATGACCCTGACCTCCTGGAGGTTGTAATTAATTCAGTTGATTAAACTAAACATGTTTTCAGAACTAAACCAGGAATAAAGTTAGGTTCTTTAATAATTGGAAGTGACTGGCAAACATTTTAATCATCATAATCAGTATATCATTATGTCATTAATTAGTTATTAATTATTACAAATGCCATTTACGTGGGTTTACTCATATTTGCTCTTTTCACTCTATTCACTCAATTCACTCAACTTTATTTACAAACAAAAGATTAAAATAAAAATAGACATTGAAATCATAAGATAAAATAAATAAAACTGCATTTAAGTAGACAAGAATGAATTGATAATATTGACATTTATCAGATGGAGGGAACAGCCAAACATAGAAATATAACATAAAATACAAACGTAAAAACATAAGTCGGCATTATAAATCGACCAACAGCTGCCTTGATTTCCAAAACCCATAAGTCGACTCCCATGCTTTTATTTTGAAACAGGAAGCACAGAACCTACGTCGCCATGGTAACGCTGGTAGCACTCTGCAGATATTAGCTGGTTAGCATCAGTGTGTCTCTTTTCGGGTCCTCAGTCTTACTGGGGCAGAAACTTTAATGACTAACCATGGAAGAATCTGATTCCTATCTAATCCGACCTCATCATCAACACAAGTGAGTTATTCTCATTGGTAAAACCGCTATTGTACCCGCGGCTTGAGTTAGCTTTTAGCGTGTTCATTGCTAACGACGTACTTTTCACCAGCCACCAAATCAGCGTCTTCAGTGTCATTAGTGATGCGGCTGTGCCACGAGTTTAACTCCTCACATTACCGAGAGTTTAAATAACGTGTTATTGAAAGACCACGTATTTGCCACGTACGTTGCTAATAATGTTAAGTTTAGTAGTGTATTCACGAACGTGACGACTCATTTGTATCTTAACTGTATCAACAGAATCTACAGCCTCTCAGGGACAATCCAGTCCGTGTTTGAAAAGTCTAACTATAGAGACTTTGGATCTGGATCTGGTCTAATATGGTCTCGATGCAGAAAAAAACACCAGTGAAATGTCCCTTTTTTGCATTTTTACAATTGGATAATGATTCACAATATGGAATGTTTTGGAGACAATGTTTTGGATAATCTACAGCCTCTTTGGGACAATATAGTCCAGCTTTGACAAGTCTAGATGTAGAGGTTTTTGATCTGGACCTGGTCTAATGCAGTCTAGAGGCAGAAAAATCAGTGAAATGTCCCTTTTTTGCATTTTCAGAAAATAGGTAAAATGATTCCCACATTAGAAACAATGTTTTGGATAATCTATAACCTTTCTGGTACAATCCAGTCCAGGTTGACAGTTTTCAAGCTAGATATTTTGGATCTGGACCTGGTCCAACGTTGTCTAGATGCAGAAAAGGCAGTGAAATGTCCCTTTTTCTGGATTTATTCCCATATCACAAATAAAATAAAAGTTTTCTGGGGTTTAGAGGCAATAGATTTATAGATTTTTAAAGCACTGTGTGTATCTTAATTTCCCCAGAGGATCAAACAGTATCTCCACATAAGTGACATACTGTGCATGTCTCAGTATAAGGACATACATGTTATGGTATATATGGTATATGTCTTTATTCTTTATTGGTGGCTACTACTAATATGATAATACCAGTGTAACAAGTCCATGGTATGATGATATGTTTTTTTCCCCAATTCTTTTTTTTAAAATGACAAAGACTTAAATTCTGTTTATTAATCAGGAGGAGGATGGTTTCTGTAGTTTAGGTCCACACGCAACAGTACTGAGACATTTGTTCTCGCCATTTTGCGAAAATGACAAAACCATTACATCCCTTTTGGCTACATTATGTACAAGCCTGCACAACCATCATTATGGGAGATGTCTACATGTACAGTATCATCAGGGCTGGCTGATCATTTTTAATTCCCTGTGCCTTGTTGCTACCTCAGGTTTAAACCAGCCATTGTGAAGGAGTGCATTCGTGAAATTGTGAGGGAGCGACTGTCTGGAGTGCAGTATGACCCAGATCAAGTCCCAGAGCTGTCCCGCTCACTGGCAGACTGCATCAAGGACAAAGTGAAGAGTGAGTCATTTCATTTTACATGAACATGTCCTTTTTGGATAAATGCCCCCTATTGTAAGTCGGCCGACTAATGACACTCTTGATTGATGTGACTCGCAGTCTGGAATAACTCATGGGAGGGGACAAAGTGCAAGAGTGAATATAAATGAATCCAAATATAGCTACAGGATTGCATCAATAAGATATAGCTCAGTCATAGTCCAACTAATAAAATGAAGAGCTGGGCAATATGACCCAAAAGGTTATATTGATGAAGATAATGAGTGTTTTTTTTCTCCCCCTAAAGACACTGGTTAATTGCAGTTTTAAATTTCTTCATGGTCAGAAAATAAGAAACACTTCCAAATTCACACATCTGAGATTAAAAACATTCACAGCAGCATGTTGCTGCATTGTGCCCCCAGTACTTATATACTTATATTGTGATATCTGTGAAAAAAGCAGCCTGTTTTTTTTCACTCACCACTCTGCATCTGCCCACCAGAAGTTTTTGGACATTACTAGTTCTCCCCACACCCGCCTGCTCACCTTTCCCCCTCTGATTAAGTGACTCATGCCGTATATAACCTGCTTTTGTTTCTCTCTGGTCATTTGCATAACGCATACTTTGCATGTTGTTTTGTTTATGGCCTCCTGCTATCTTTGCACGCTGTATTACAGCTCCGTTCTCGTCCTCAACAGATGCTGGATTTGACAGATATAAGCTTGTCGTGCAGGTTGTCATCGGAGAACAGCGCGGGCAGGGGGTCAAGTGAGTGATCATGTGATGCTGTGTAGACAAATGTCACAGTTTATAGATTTTGTAGCACCGGGGAAACACAGGTGGACATTTATGTTGCATATTCACTACATTAAAGAATAAATGTGTGTGTCACTCGCTTGTCAATAGAGTGCTATTGCAGTAAAAATACTGTGAAAACCAAAACTATAGTCGTTTTACAAACTGCAACAGTAGCTAAGCTCTGCTTAGCTGTTCACATTTGCAAAAAATGTTTTGTGTTGTCAAACAGGTATTGACTCTCATTATTTCTGGGCTGTATTTTGTATTTATCACAAAAATAATACATTCAAAAGTAATGAATGTATTTCAGTGTATTGTCCATGACTTAGTATGTGATCGGTCTCTCCTGTTGTGTTTTTTTCAGAATGTCTTCCAGATGTTTCTGGGATGCCGACACAGACAATTATGCAGAAGATATTTTCATGAACGTAGGTGCCTTTGAACTAGTGTTCATTTTGTCACCCATTTTCTTTTTTTTCATTTAATCTAAGTCTTGTTTAAAATGTCCATATTAGCCTTAGTCATATTTAGTCATTCACATACCGTTTTAATTCATCAAGATTAAGTCAAAACATTCTTTTCTTCAGTCTTTTCTTAATAACAAGCAATTTAAAATTATTTCTGAGATTATTTCTGATTTATCCTTTCAGTCAAATAGTGTTTCACACTTCTCAAATATTTATAAAATGATATGATTACCAGAAAAGAAAGAAACCACATATTGAATACTTCAAGGCAGCTTTGATAAAAGTGTCTCTCTCTCTCGTGTTCTTGCTCATGTTTAGTTTCATGTTACAGCAACAGCACGTACCGGAGATGAAGCTGCTGCACATGAACTCATTTTACTTTACTTTGTACGCCTGTTTACATGTGCATCGTCTTAAACTCTCTGTGTCTTACCTTTTAGGAGAGCTTGTTCTGCCTGGCCGCAGTTTTCGGGAGCTATTATTACTGAAGATGAGATGACGAACTAGAGGAGGGATGGCAGAACTCTTTTGGATGGAAATGGGTGAGGTGAACATCGGCTCACTTCCAGCATTTTGGGCCCATAATGCACTGATCTGGAGTATTGTAAATGCTACATTTGAAGATCAGAACTGGTGAAATTCAGTGCAGAAGGTTGCATATCCGTACATGCCGAAGGTGTGTAAATACTCGAATTTCACACTAGTTAAGATCTTTACAACATGTACATTGATCATGAATTTAAATACTTAAAAAAAGCAACATTTTTTACTTCAAGTGATTAACAAATTAAAATACATCCTAACTATATTTATTATAAGTATTTAGCAGACGTGGCAGACTAGTAGATGCTATTTTTGGTCACATGCATTTCAGTACTTGCAGCACTTTCAGCTCTAAAAGCAGCTGAATAATGGAGTGCAAAGTGACTCAGCAGTACAGTAGAGGTCAGTATTTGTCTCCAGTTGTTAGCATCATAACACATATAACTATGGGTCAGGTTCTTAGAACTCTGATTTTAACTCACATTGAAGGTTGAAATTCAGAAAAATACGAAGGCAAGAAAACTGCTCAACCTCATTGCTCACTTGCTGCTCTGTTTCCAATATTAAAGACAGGGATGTGCTCAGGTTTGTTTGCATAATCTCGAGTGCCTGCTTACAAAGAGATCTCTATAGCCACATATATAGGTTTTTATATTTTTTAGCTTCCAAACCTCTGTAGCACTATGCCATTGTAAACACTGTCTGACTACCTTTCAGTCTTGTTTGGAATTCACTCCCCTAGAGTGTGTTTTTTTGGTCAATTTGTAATTGGTGACCTTTAACGATGAGGCTACAGATATATAACAAACGGAGGCTTTCGTTTTACAACATGGAGCTCACGTCTGCAGAAACATGGCACAGCGAGAGGGCAGCCTCCGTAGAGGCTTATTCTCAGGCTCAAATACCAACAATTTAAATTTTAAAGCAGTTCTAGGCTTACACAAATATACCTATGACCAATATATTCAATGTCTGCCTTCAAAACAACATGTTACACACGGGTTGTTCAAGATGCTTTGTGATCACTCCTATCACTTGCTCATGCATCCCCGACAGAAACATTAGATATAGCCAGTAGGAAAGTTTGGATATAGTTGTGGCTGGCGATGAGTCATGGTTGTCCACTTTATAGGATTTGATCAGTTCGGATCAGCTAAGACACATAAGGTCGAGTCTGATTTGTCAGCACATGCTTTCTAGGATTAAACAGGGTGAAAATGATATCCTGTGTCCACCTGACAGGAGATATTAAAGTTAGAAAAATACTGACATCTTAATGCCCATCAGCCGGAAATAATACTGTATGCATGGTTTAAGAGAAAATGAGTGCTGTCAAAGACATCCTGACGACTACCGCCAGTTATTAGGGTAAATTATTCATGCTGCTTTCGCTTGATTAAAATGAATTCACTGACCTTTAGGTCACGAGTGGTTTTACTCCGAAAGAGAGCCGATTCATTTTTGTCTTAGTTGTAAAACAAGAAAGTTATATCAGTCTGCTGCAAGTGAAAAAGGTCTACATTTATACAGATATATACTAATTATTGAGGAGCCACCACAATTAACTGGATCTATGACTGTTCCTAGGTTTCCTGTTCGAAATTCTTCTTAAAGGAGGAATTTGTTTCACAATAAAACAAATTACTGTAACAATGCTGATCTTTTTGAGGTCTAAGTTTTTACGTTTGATATTTGCACTGTAATTTAAACAGGACGTAAGAAAATGCATTAGATATTTGTTACTGTGTGTTGATAAGACTTTTGCTTTTTATGTGTTTTTGTGGAATTTTCCGTTGTTCTCATTTCATTTAGAAGAAATTCTGACTGATTTTGTGACTTTTTTTGCTGCTAATTTAACCTCAGATTTAGACTAGTCAAAAGATGGCCATGTAAACCCTAT
Organism: Solea solea; assembly: GCF_958295425.1. Lineage (NCBI taxonomy): Eukaryota > Metazoa > Chordata > Actinopteri > Pleuronectiformes > Soleidae > Solea > Solea solea. The sequence continues at coordinate 12,587,760 of NC_081142.1, forward strand.
TTTTAGTAAACGACACATATTTTAATAAATAAATAAATACTGTTCACCATTATTTCTGGTTATCTGAAAACTCCATATCCATTTTTCTTCTCTGTATTTAGTTGGTGGAATTGAGGCACCCGCTTTCCGTTGGACAAGGAGGCATTTTCATATATTTTTGTGTTTCACTTAACGTCGAAGTTTTGCAAACTAGCTTCCAGAAGGAAAACAAGATTATCAGAAGCTTATCAGACTATATATAAATAAAGATTAATGAGGCAGAAAGGAGCAACGGTCATATACTGGTCAAGATTACTGCATCAGATATCAGAAGAAATAAAAAAAAAATAAAGGGTTAGGGTTATTGATATCATCTATAAACCCTTATTATCACACAAATGCTTCTCTCACCACATGACGCTCCACCATCACGTGACCAGAACGTGAGAGAGATGCCGTCTGTCACTCTGCAGTAATCATGCCAGCTGTGTGGAAGATAAAAGAGAAGGGTGTTACATTTTTTGTTGTGGAAAAACTTAAAATAGAAAGCAGCAGCTGCACTTATCTGAGTTGGGACCTGTTTTTTTCCTTTATGGAAGCAGAATATTTGTTACACATTTGGAGCTTTATGCTATTGAAATGTCTCATTATGGCATTGGCACAACACACACACACATGCACGCACATAAAAATACCCACTCACCCACTTGGACTATCTATCAGAGACCTGGGAGCTGTTCCTAGGGCTACCCTCTCCTGGACAAAGATCTCAGATCTTCTGTTGGAGCCTCTCTCCTAGTTTGGGGGTTCTAGCCCGTAGTGCTCCTATAACCACTGGGACCACATTTGCCCTACTCCTTACATCTCCTCTAGCTCCTCTTTCAGCCCTTGATATTTTCCCAAGCTTCCTTCCTCTTGATGTTGCAATTGCTTTGCTTTATCTATCACTACTGCCCTCTTCTTCTGCTTATGGACAACCACTAAGTGCGGTTAATTAGCCATCACCAGTTTTTCTGTCTGGATCAGGCAATCCCATAGGACCTTAGCCCTGTTGTCCTCAACCACCTTTGTAGGCATCTTGACCCTGGGACCTCAAGTCCATACTCAGTGCAGATGTTCTTGTACACTATTCCAGCCACTTGGTTGGGGCGTTCCATGTGCCCCTTCTTACACGCTACTGTGATGTGCGGCACTGTCTCATCTGGGTGTCTTTACACAGCCTACACTTGGGGTCCTGTCTGGTGTGACAGATCCCAGCCTCCATTGATCTTCTGCTTAGAGCTTGCTGTTGTGCAGCCATGATTAGAGCCTCTGTGCTGTCTTTCAGGCTGGTTTTCTCCAGCCATTGGTATATCAGCCACTTCTTCAATTTGACAGTGGAGCATGACATGTAGGGGCTTGTCCTTCCATGTTTGCACCTCTGGCTCCTCCTGGATTTCAGCAGCCTAAGGCATTTACTTAGCTGGTCATCATTGGGACATATTCTTGTTGTGTTCTTGGATGTTCGTTTTTTTCATCCTGGATAGTGGCTTTGACACTCACTGCTCCTCGGCCTCTCTGTGCTTTTCTTGATGTCAGTGGCCTCTAGCTCTTCCTTCTTGGCCAGGCAATTATGCCAACAGGGTATCTTATTACCGCAGGGCATAGGTATAGATGGGCTGGATCAAGGTGCTACTATTGATCTTTCAGCCACGTTTCAATGTCTTCGCTGTCAGAGAGTCGATGTCCCGCTCAGCTTGAGATCATGCATGTAGAGGAGGTGGCTGATTGTTGTCTCACTTCAGAATTAGTATTATATTGGATAAAACTCACGGTGTTCTTTATGTAATATGTTCTGTGTGTAATCTCTAAGAGTATAGGTCATTTAATCTGTGACCCTGCAGGGCACTATATGTTATACTTTCCCATCTTGAAAATCAGCTCTTCTTATCTTCCACATATGCAGAGTCTAGACTTAGGTAGCTATGGCAACAGCTGGACACTGTTGGCGGTAACCGCTATCTTTGAGACACAATGATCTATGTGGTGACCTGTGGAAATACTCCCTAATATATCTATGTCTTTCTCATACACAACCCTTAGGGTGTTCGAGTCAGATTGCTCCTCTTCTGTTTGAGCAGGCTGTGAGAAATGTGTGTCTAAATTCTTTATGATGGTGTTTGTGCAGTGGTTTGGTACATGGTTTGATGTATTTCAGTGTAAATTCACAATGACAGATACCGTCTGTTAAAGGTTTGCCACTTACAGTAAGGAGCAGTGGTCATGGTGACCTCTGCAAACCCTCTGTTGTTCTCAGCTCTCTACTACTCTGACTGGCTTTTGTCTTGGAGGTAATGTTATGTGTTATTGACTGCATTCGGTGAACATTGTATCAGACGTCATGAGTGAAACTGGCGCATTTGATACGTTTGTGAGAGTTCTTCAAAACACTCCAATCTACATGTAAACCAGAAACACACACTACCTTCAGTTTGAGGTTAAGATGCACACGTACTGTAGCTGTTACCCACTCAGACAACAGACGTTGGTGACCTCGTAGTACTTAATTTTGTTTATGGTCGAGCTATCGAGGAAACCATTTTGACTCCTAACGATGTTGAAGTTGGAAATGAACCTCTCTTTGGAGCCTTGTTGTTTATTTGCGTTCTTTTACTCGTCTATCTACTTCAGCTCGCTCCTTTGGACCCTACAGTTTGATAACAAAATCATTTCATCTTTTGTTCATGATGAATAACACTAATTATGACGTTGGAGGTCCTCCTCGTGTGACCAATAGTTTGTCATTCACGGGCACATAGGACTGAAAATGACTGGCATGAAGATGTTCCTCTTCCTCATCCTGAACATGTGCACATCTCTGGGTCATCTGTGTCCACAGTCGAGCGTGGTCAAATATGCGAAGGTGAGAAAACATGTACAGTAAAAGTTTTCAGTTGTTATTGCCAGGGTAAGATGCTAGAACAACACTCCGGTATTGGAAATCTCTCCAAGAATGGGATGTCTTCTTTATTTTTAGTTTATGGACAGGAGAGTGTTCCTCACCAGTTGGTTATGCCTTATTCCCATGAGCCTATACCAATTAAGGAGGTATATTGATTTTTCGGGGAATTTGCTCTCCTCCTGAGCCTTAATTTTCTGGCTCAAAGCCAACAGACTTCCCTAAATACCTGCCATTCAAACCACAGGCCAGAGCAGTTCTGCTTGCAGAGGGACCAGAAGACCACACAGAGGAATTCCCTTTACTCTCGATACATGTAAGTAAATGTGAAGTTGAGCAACGTTGATGGGAACATTCACTCCAACCACCGTGACTAAATAAATGTAATGGTTGAGCTGTTTTTGTAATGTTTGTTTACTCTTCCATCACCTCTGCACACATTCAGTGTCACATTTCTTTATAGTACCCACTTTGATGCCGTCGTAGTTTTTTCATTTTTGCACTGACTGATTGAACATCAGCGTGTAATACATGTCCCTCAATCATTAAGCTTGATCTCTGAGGGCTTTTTAGTTTACGGCTGGTTGATAGTTGATGTTTTAAGTATATCAGTGTAGGAGTCATTTGCTCCCATCTGCAGAGATTGCTGCATCACTCACCACTCATTATGTCTTCAGGGTTACTGTGCTTTATCCCCTTTTTATTTAATGTAGTTATTAAGATTCATTGGCGCATGTTCTGCTACTCGTGAGCATGGCTCCAGACGTCGTTTTCATGTTACCATTCTGTTTACCAAGCTTATCCATCAAAGCAGACGGCAGCAGAGAAAAGGCCACCTGCCTTTATTCATTTGCATATAATTTGTCCACATATGTCATTTTGACCTTGAAAAATGATGCTTCCGTCCACGCTGTCATTACAAAATGATTACAAATGTGATATTTGTAGTGAGCTGGCCTTTACTGAAAACTAAAATTGAGTATAGCCAATGAGTCAAATGTAAGCTTCTGACATATATGATTCCAAACCTTCATTTTCCTGAGTAATAAGGTAATAAAATGGGCATTTATTGGGATGTGGCCTGACTCTGTCTGACTTTCAGCTTGCAATGATCAGCAATGCTTGTGTGGAAAAAAAAAAAAAAAAAATCTATTCTATGTGAATATTCTTCCCTGCACTTTTTAATGTATTAAGCCCAGACACAAAAATACACCTGCTGCACTCTTTTTTTGAGCCGTTTCTATATTGACACAAAATAGAACAGTATATCTATCAGAGACCTGTGTATTAGTACATAATTATCCACTGTCAAAATATAAATGACATGCAGAGGCCGTATGGGTGTCTTTTAATGATCTGAAGAAGAGTGTCTTTAAGTGTCCTACTGAGAGATACTATACAGCTATGAGATACTATAGAGAGAGAAAGGAATTAAAACTGAAGCTGTTTGAAAAAAAAAACACATTTGTGGACATTTTGTAGTTCTGATCAGTGAAACTGAGACACATGGCTTCTTTTCATATGTTGCGTCATGTCATGGGAACGTGCATGATGATAATTAGCAGAATGTGATAATTAGCAGAACAATGTCAACGGCTCTCTCGTTTTCCATTTCCCAGAACCTTGCAACGATAATTAAACTCCTTCTTAGATATATTTATAAATCAGCAGTAATTAGAGCACTGCAGGATTTGCGTGAATGCAGTCAGTGCAGGGCTTAGCGTAATTTTCAGGGTACATACTAAGAACTGGTAGTTAGCATGATTACATGTTTATTTAATTAAAAATTAAAAATGCTTGCAGTTTGTCCTTTTAGTCTGTTGCCAGCATTTTCTAATATATTGATTTTGTACTGAGAGTTACTGCCTCTACAAACCAGTTTAATTTCCCTCATATGCTTTTGCATAAGTGCAGTTTGGTTCCCTTCAAGGTATTCCTGGTATAGTGTCGTTTCACAAGGTGATAGTGTCCGTAACCAACGACATTTAACCATAATATTTGAAGTATTTAATCATCACATTGTTTTTATTGTCTTCTTTATTTTTGTTTTGGTCAGAAGTAATGAAATTCCCTGTGATATTGTTATTGGTATATTGTATTCACAACTTAGGGTGAGGTCTCTCTGAACCTGGACAGAATAGAAATGGATAAAACAGCAGTGTTGAACTGTTGCATGATGAGACGAGACGACAAGACAACCAAATACAGTGAAGGAGGCAGGTGGGAAAAAAAACTGTCCAAAGTCCAAAGACACAAGGAAAGGTGAGACACAGCAAGTTCACGTTTCTGGATGGGAACCACAGACACAGAACTGATCAGGCAACAGGTGTAGAACTGACAATTCAACAATAAAGCCGCATATTAGATGATGCAGAATGCCATATGCCTTATATTTCCATTTTACACAGTTTTTACAACATTTTTACAGCATTTAAGTAAGTCATCCACACTTTAATCGTATTTCAGCATCACTAGGTAAAAAATGAAAACATTGTCTTTCAAATCTAGCCAGAGCTCTTACAGAAGTTGTGCACATGCAGCATTCAATCACTACGCTTCATTATTTTTAATAGCCATGCAAGCGAGTCATCTGAATATAAATAGTTAGAGGTCATCAACGTCATTTTGATAAAACTGTGCTCTCAAATTATAATCTCAAAATGAAGACCTTTTGATGTGATGTTGTGCTTTTTATGCTGCTTTTCCTCATTGAAAATTAGCTAAATTTGATGAGATTTGTGCTGAATTGTGTTTGATTTACTTGTTGGGTGAATTATGTACAGAAACACTTCTGCCTCCAAAACCAGGAGGAATTTGCCCATTATTGTGGTTTGTTTTGGAACTAAGACAGCAAGATGGGGCTGTATTATCTTGCATTTCAATGCTTAATGGCCACTGTTGTTCATTTAAACTTCCTGATGGGGATCTTACCTCTAAGATTTGCTATGTAATCCCTCATTCACTTGCAGAATGGAAGACTTTGTCAGCCCACTTGGTTGATTGCATAGTTATCCATCCATCCATTAGTTACACGGTTTTTTTCTTTGAGAGCAGTGGGGGAGCTGGATCTTTCCTCAGCTGACATTTGGCGAGAAGGTTGCCAGGCTGTCTGTCACGGCGCAAACATAAAAAATACTACAAAAACCTCAATGCCCACTGTTTGTGTAATTGCCTAGTGGAAGTTGAATACAACTGAAAGTTATATAAAGGCTTCAACAAAAAGAAGCGTGTCTTTTCAAACAGTTCTCTTGCAAAGCTGTTCGTGAATCACTGATGATTGGCAATCACCAGAGAACATGGGTGCATGTGTATCCTTACCCTCATGCTCAGTAAGACATTTTCTGGTTTCCATAGCAACATCACATGTATGATAACTGAGCCACATAAGCTAAACTGGCAAACTGCCACGTTGGAGCAGCTGTTGTAAAGACATTTATCATGAGAACATTTGCTTTTTTAATTATTATTCCTGAGTCCATTTATTTGTTAGGTGATGTGTTGTTTATTTTCTTACAGTAATTATGTTGCTGTATATCACTTCACCAAGTTGAGTCAAGTATCTTTTTTTTCATTAGCAGGAAAGTGTGAGCTGAGATCATCTTTACAAAGCTGTTTGTCAATAATAACACTATCGCTAAATACACCTGACTCCTCTGTTAAATGTTGAGATTTTAGACATTTCCTTGCTAAATGTTGGAGATTAACCCACGTTTTCAGGATTCGGGATTGTTCGGTTTGATTCTTGTGCCTCTTCCTGTGACGGCACTCTGACTCTGTCGACGTCACATTTTAATAGCGGCTCAGCTCGCCTGGAACCTCGCCACAGAAGGTACTAAAATAAGTACCAGGTACTATCACTAATGGAAAAGCAAAATGGCCTTGCCGTGCCAAGGCGAGTAGAGTTGCACTAGTGGAAACACGCCTTTAGTGTTGTGCCAGCGCTTAAATTAAACCTTATTTTCCAATCTGCACCTTCTCCTCTTGGGAGAGCCGGCTTTAAGATCACTGGAGTAGTTCAGTAGTGGCTAGTGTTGATAATCTATCTGGACGACGGATCCAGGGGTTTTAAGCATCTGGCACCACTCAAGACAGGACAACGCGTGCTAATCAGCGTTTCTGCCAGCATTCCTAATCTGATTTAAATTTCAACTTCAACCCTTTGGGTATGATACTTTAAGAGCCATTCAAGTGGTAAAAGGCATGATGAGTCATAATGCTGCAGGTATGTGCTGTAGCTCTGAGTCATAGGTTGACAATCATTTGTGAAAACACATCTTTTTATGTTTACGTTTTATGTTTTTACTTACGTTTGCATGTTTGTCTTACACTGCTGTGGAATTTCATGTTCAAGGTTATAGGTTATAGAAAAAGTAGAAACTCTCACTTTGTTAATCTATGTAAATTAAAGCCTTGGGAAGCCATTAAGGCGATCACACCAAACCACATGCTCCATTGAAGAACCCTGATTATTCATCCAAGGGCAACATGTTAAGATGTCAAGATATTTGTGCCAAATGTCTTAACAATAGCTTGCTGTTGAAGGCTACGCCTATGCAATACTAGCCTGACTGAAAAATTCATGGGAAGATGACATGTGCACCAAAGTACGTGCAAGTATAGCTTAATGATATGCTTTGTCTCGTGAGCTTGCGGCTACAGGTAGCAAATGAGCAGTGCACAACTCTAATGTGATACCATTAGATGTTGAGAATGGCAACATGGATCATGAAAAACCTTTAATTTTTGATGTTGTTGTTTTTTCAGCCAGTGTATTAGCATTGTTACTCACCCTGTAAACACTGTACACTGAAAGGTGTAATGCTCTCATACATTTCCTCAGTAAGACAGGATGGCTTTAATATTGTGCTTTGTATTTATAGGTTTATTTTGGGTTAATGGTCTGGAGTGGAGCTGTGGCGCTACAGTTGTCAGACCACACGTACAGTATGTGCTAAATGTTGTCCTGGTAACAGAACATAACTTTCCCACCTGCAGCAAAAGAAAGGACTACTGTAAAATGGTTTAGTAAAGACCACACACCAAGTTCAAAACGCCAAAGCTTTTTGTTTAGCCTGTGAAGCCACAGTGCCTGAACAGATAGACAGCAAAATTAGACTTTTAGAAGCATTTTCACTGCACTCAGTATCGAGAAATAAATTAATTTATGCACTGACAAACAAACTGAATGTATTTGTGGAAGAAGTGGTTCATGTTTTGGCTTCATTACGTGCACTGTGTTTAGATCATTTCTATTGGATGTATCTTGCTCACCTCTTTAACTGTGCACCACACAGATTCAGCTGATTAGCTAATTAAAAAAAAATAAATAAATAAGCCATTCACAAGGAAAGAGGAGTCTGCAGCAGATAATCTTGTACCTCTGATAAACTGTAGCTGTCGACAGAGATGAATACTGCTGCTGGAAGACTCAGTGAATCCACTGATTAGGGTCAGAGACAACCTTTTTCATTCTCTCTCGTTCCTCTGCATATATGAGAACTAAAGTTTAGATTAAAGGTCTCATTTCTACAGGCACTACTCCCATGTGATTTTAAACCGGTATAATTCTAGTCCTCTTACAATGCGACAGCAGCAATGACATTAACCATTAACACCGCAAGCATTGTTAACGGTTACTGATGCCAATGCTGATCCACAATAAGTGATCCTTGGCTTATTTTCACCATCACAGTTCCTCATTTGTAGTATTTTCTGCAGCTACGCAGCCACAGAGAAAACTATCTGCTTCCTTTGCACTGGCTCATTCATCCCCAGTGTGCATGTGTATGGAGACATGATGGAGAATATTTGTTATTTGGCGATCAAATGCTTTTTTGGGACATTTGTGTTCTTTCAGTGCTTGTGGACATTAAGGGTTTCTCTATAAGGAGCATACCTATTTCTGGAATTTTGAAGTTCATACATGTTGGATTTCACTTGTTTTATGTACTTTCTGTGTCTCTTGTATATCTTTTCTTGGTTCGCCTCCTATTTTAGTTTTGTACATTCTCCCTGTGTGAGTGTTTTGCCATACTTGCATAATGCTCGAGACCAAATCTTTCTATACTAATCCTAAAAGGTTATGCTGATTTGTCATTGAAGCGTGAAAAAAGGTGTGACTAAGATGATAATATTAGAAGTTCCAAGGGTTAACAAGGGCACCTCCCAATATATCAAACATTTACATCACATTAAAATCCTCTTAATCCACAGACTCTGCTCAACTACACCTCACGTCAATTTTTAATTCTCAAAAAGCACAGCTCGTGGTGGTTTACTGAGTCAAGATCTTGACATTTCTTGAATCAGTGGCATTTCATTACTCTTGAACCTAGCCTTAAGCTAGTGTTAAGACTCCACTGTCAGACTTGGGTTAGTATAATGACATTTCCAGAGTGTCAAAGTGTGAATTGTGCAATCTGCAGTGCTTCAGATCACGAGGAACTCTCACATGTAGATTCGTCAAGTGACATGTAGTCATCCCTGGCTTTATTACATGAGCAGGTTTCCAACGTTATTGTCGATTTCAGGAGTTTTATGTACGTAGCTGTTCACAGGCAACTTCTGCCACTACCATGAGAAAAGGCTTCACTCTCAGTAACATGTGACAAAAACCAGCAATTACAGCTTCACACTTTCAACCACAAAATACTATCTAAAGTGTGTTTGTACTTGAGTGCAGCCCGTGGTAATCAACTATCAAATAAGGGCGTTTTATAGACTAGGCTCCTGCAGATGCCTCCTATTTACTGGGTATTATCCTGTGATTATATGACAAGGCATCACTACATGTGTTTATTTTGCAACGAATGATGCTACATCTGAATTTATACCAGAGTGACAGAGTAATCCAATTGTAACCCACTGCTCAGTTGCAAAAACTAATGTGTGAGCAGCTATGGTTCTGGAGGGGGAGCAGGTTGTCCATTACCCACATGGCTGTGTCACAGTGTTTTTTGGGCCATTAGATATGGTACTCAACGGCCCATTGTTTGTTCTCATACAGATGGGTTATCCTTGCGGCTCTTTCATGGGGTAGAAGGCTATTTAGCACACCTCATGCCTGCAAATGAAGTATTGATATTCTGTGTTTTTTATTAGCTTGTTATTACAGGAATACAATGAATAAACAGACTTTGAATGCAAGGGATTTCTGTCGACAACCTTGAAATCCATATAAATCAAATCACCCAACTGTGAGGACAGAGAGCTGAGCAGAGATGAGATTAAAGGTGATAACATTAGTTTGCCTCATGGGACGACTTAGTATCTGCAGCAAAGCTTTTACAGGTCCCTGTCAGCGGTAAAGGAAATCTAAGTGGGTAAATCAGCACCTCTACTAATTATTATGATTGAGTTACACATGGAAAATGCTGTTGTTTCTGAGCATGTTGTGGCTCATGGTACCGCACAAAAAGTTGCACCTGCTGCCTTCTGCTTGAAGAACAGATGAAGGACCAACAGCAGCTCTGCACCAAATGCTTCCCATAGACATCCTCAGTTAACATGACAAACTGCTTCTGTGGACCTCTGACCCATCCACTTGAATAGCTTTAAATAAGAATACCATGGTGGCTGTTTCCTTAGAATTTTTTTAAATCTTTATTTGTGCAGTGTCAGCCATCCATTGGAGTACAATAACATTTTGCTCACTAGATTAATTAATGATGTGCGTACACTGAAACACTGCAAGAGGCACATCAATAAGTCAACATCATAAAAGATTGAAACTAATGCGACAGGTCACGAAAAGCGGTGAAATCACCGCATTGTCCAAGTTTGGCAATCTAAAACATCACGCGTGAAATGATTTGAGAGTTCTCGAGAATCACTGGAAACAACTTGAAAACACTGTGTCCAGCATCATACGTAACACAACGCAACAGAGAGAAATTACACAGGCAACACAAAGAACAACACACGTATAAACTGTAAAAAAAAAGCAACATACATTTAGCAAATTCATCAAACACAGAATTAGTCTTACTGCACACGGACAAAACTGTACAAAGAGTAAACACACTTTCAACATCAAACTGTCAGTTTGTATCATTTCAATTCAAACATAGGGTAAAACTGTATTTTTCCTAATAAATGAACTTGCGTGTTTTCATTTAAATCATAATCATACCCCTACCTATCATGCAGGGAAACAAACTCTATGGGATGGAGCATTGAAAATGATTTGTTTTGCATTGCTTTTGACACTGTTATGTTTTATTTACTCTCATTTACCTGTAATGAAGAGTGAAGACTATCCGTTGCATTCAAACCTTTGTGAAGATGAGTGTACACAATGCTAATTAAGCCTCTCATCGCCACAAAACTGCTCCTGTGTTTCTCAGTGGTGTTTAGATTGCGGGTCATCACATTGCACTAGTAAAGCGAGATTGTTGCGTACATTTTGTGACAGTGTGACAGAAAACATTTTCAGACATTCGGAGCAGTTTTCTGCTCAAAAACCCGGTCATTCAGCAGTTCAATGGGGTAAATTGTTCTTGTGCTGCCACTATGAGCCTCAAGCAGTGTCTGATTCTATTGCTTGACGGATCTTTTTTTTCAGTTGAAGGATTCAATGTACATATTACAGTGTACATACTCACGAAGACCAAACAGAGGCAGAATAATAACATCAACAGCAACAAAAAGCTTTTTTCACTTAATTACAGTATTGGTAGGACTTAATAAGTTGCCAGGTTTGAGAGCACTGACCTACATCTAAAACAGATGAGCATGCGATTACTTTTTCAAACAAAATGCTAATGCATGGATAAGTTCGAATCAGATGAGGACACCTGGACACCACACTTGAAAAACCCCTTAAGCTGAAAAAGTGGTCTCGTGTCTTACTCCATTTTCTGCCTCGGCCTCAATAACCGCCGCTCCGTTGTTGAGAGGCGCGTCGCTCAGTGTGCTGCGGAGCGTCACCCGGGTGACGCTGAGCGAGTATTTTCTCGGAGTTGCGTGATGTGGCCGATGGCACATGACTTTCATGAACATTTCTCTAAAGCGGGTGGACATGAGGTTGTAAAGGATTGGGTTAACGGCTGAGCTGAGGTAGAAAAACACTCCAGAGATGATGTGGACATACTGGAAGATTTCCAGGTGGTTTTCAGACCAGTCATGGATGAAACTCCACATGAGCCGGTCGGTGTGAAATGGCGCCCAGCAGATCCCAAATACCACCACTAAAACAACTGGAAAAAACAGCAAGAGAGAGAAAAACACAGCAGGAGTAACAGCCCGGGGGTCAGTTTAATGTAGCAGTACATTGATTGATTTTGCCAACACGCTCCCTTTGTTCTCAATTAAATTGTCCCTCTGAGGGCTGTGTGTCTATAATTCAGTGGATCCTCAACATGCAGCCTTTTATTTCGTCAACAACAATTCATTTTTAGACTAAAAATTGGAAAATAGTCCTTGCCCATACCATTGTGCGAGACCAGTACTTGTCCTTAATAGTTTTTGAGTGCTCCTCATAAAAGAGCTTGACCTGAGATACAAAAACAAAATTACATTTTCACATTTGTCATTGTGGTTGGAAAGTCAATTGCTTTCTGCCCTTCTGATTTATCCGTCTCACAGGGTTCTTGAAGGAAAATCTAATGACTCTCACAAAACAGTTGTAACAGCTGTGTGAAAGATTGCAATGAAGGAACATATTTCTTCTAAAAAGCTCTTTGAAAGTTCAAGATTACTTTGTAATACATATATATGTATATATGTACATATATACATATATATGATATGAATATGTGTATATATGTATGTATATATATACATATATTTGAATGTATATATATAGATACATATATGTATCTATATATATAGATACATATATGTATCTATATATATATAGATACATATATGTATATATGTACATATATATGTATATATGTACATATATACATATATATGTATTACAAAGTAATCTTGAACTTTCAAAGAGCTTTTATATATATATATACCTTGTTAAAACAAATACAGTGCTTTTACTTTGAAACAGGTTACCGAAGCGTTTGTGTTTGTGACTTATTGGACAGATATAGACATTAAAGCAACACAATGCATGCTATAACATAGGCTGCTGTACCTGGTCTGAAGACATGGTTGTTTTTATATTAGAAGTCCTGCTTCAGATTTCACTGGTATCACTGGCTTGTCAACAAATGCCCACGGTACCTCAACATTATTGTAATAAACGATACTGTTGACCAACTGTTGGGGGAGCCCAGGAGCAAATCTATTGTTGTTGCCTACAGCTTGCTACTGAAGAACAAGGTGCTATTTGTACAATAACTTTTCTTTGCCCCAAAAAGAGGATTGTTGGCGGGAATGTGATTCATCACTTGCCACAGACAAAGGGTTTATAAAATCTCCTCCTCTAGTGTTTTCAGGACGGACGTGATCGTAAATAATTATCAACAATTAACAGGACAGACGGGCTGACCTGAGGCTAGTTGGTTAGCATGCTAATTACAGTGGAAGCAAAGTGACATCATTAAAAGCAAAATCAGAGTTAATCATTTTTTTTTCCTTTCCTGTTAATTTTGAATGCAACCTCTGAACTTTCCAGCATTTCCATTTAATCATACACAGTACATAGGAATATCTTACGGCAGTGTTTTAAAGGGGAAAATATGATTCTAAATTCAATACTTTCTTGTTGTTTCATAGGAAGTTTGATGACTGACTTAGACAACTGACTGGACTAAAGTAGTGGTCACTAAATTATACGAAAAATATGTCTCAAAGTTTTTGAAATATGATATAGTCCTGTATTTGTTTATTATGGCTCAGTTATTTTCTAAAATGACTGCACTCTGTTTTTCAGTATTGATTATTCACACAGGAGGAAATTGTGCAATCTTCAGGGAATACTTCCATGACTGAACACACATTTGGCTTCATGGTTTTAGTGTCTTCTGTCTTCAAGTGTGATTTTATTTATGCAGCACTTCAGAGTCTCAACAGCGACCAAACATCTGATGTGAGAGCCTGACCTGGAGTGATGCAGAAGCACACATGGCCTACATCAATAAACATACTTGTGTGACAGATGACGACAGATGAAAGGATGTTTCAGATGAAGGGATCAGCATTGTTTAGGTAACCTTTCATTTTCAAGTAAAGTAATAAGTGGAAGTATAAAAACTGTTTATTTTATCATTTGTATTGTGAATTGTACAGCTTGGTGAAAAAGCTGCATGTTTTTATTGTATTATGTCAAGAGTAGAAAAGTTATATAGTTGTTATATTTACATTAAACACTGAGTGGCAACAGATGTCAAGCGTGAGTCCTTTGTGAGTTTTGTTTTCCATCTCCTCTATTAGTGATGTATCAAACACGATTTTGAAATGCTTCACAATAAGGTACACACAAAAGTTTTTGTGTATTTTTTTAAGTAATCAGGTAATATTAGTGAATGTTTAGTTAATGGTTAATTATTAGTTATGGATTAGGTAACCGTTAACCAATGATTAGTTAAACATTGAGTAATGGTTACTTAACCTTTTTTTTGGTACTTTATTAAAAAGTGTAATTCATAAATCCAGTGTCGTTCTCCAGAGTCTCGCTTTGCACTATTTAATATAAGAAAAATCAGGCCTTACCTAACCCAACAGGCTACTCAGCTCCTAGTACAGTACTTATTGTAAGTCGCTTTGGATAAAAGCGTCTGCTAAATGACATGTAATGTAATGTAATGTAGTACAGGTTATGGCCATCGACTTTGTGAATTTCTCTGTGAGATGAATAAAGTATCTATCTATCTATCTACTGCAGCATCCTGCTAACAGGCCTCCCGACCTGTGCTGTGAAACCCCTACAGATGGTCCAGAACACGGCTGCCTGTCTGATCTTCGATCTGCCTAAAAGGGCACATGTCACCCCTCTGTTCATTGAGCTCCACTGGCTACCCTTGGTCCGTCGGCATCAAATTCAAATCCCTGAAGCTAGCCTATAAAGTGCTCCATGGAGCTGCTCCCACCTACTTAAATGCTCTCCTAAAGGCCAATGTTACCCCTCGACTACTACGTTCATCAAAGGGTTGTCGTCTGGTGGTGCCAATACTCCGCACTAGACAATCCAGACTCTTTTCAAGTGTCGTTCCACGCTGGTGGAATGACCTACCGCGAGCGCTACCAGAACAGTCTATCTTCAAGAAGAACTTGAAGACCCAGCTCTTCCCAAGAGGATCTTCTGTCCTAGCTTCCTTCTGCACTTGCATTCTCACCCTCTGTCAGTCCACTGTTTTTGATTTCCACTTATTTCTTTCCAAGACTTCTTCTATGTAGCTTATTCCTCTTTTGTAAGTCGCTTTGGGTAAAAGCGTCTGCTCAATGCTTAAATGTAAATGTAGAGTGAAACATGTTCCATTTACAAAGACATAACACAGAGACAACAATGACAGATCTTACACTTAAAGGTGAATTAATGAATATGTGGCAAGACAATGACGGAACTAGGAAAATGCTTCACTTTTCACATTTCCATCATTAAAATAATCAAATTGCTCATCAGTTCAGCGCTAAGTCAATTTGGTAATCCCACCTTGCTCCTTAAAAGAGAGATTTGTGGTTAGTGGTTCCATCTCCCCTTCACTGACACAGAAATGACCCTGGGCTACAATTTTAGGCAGGGCTGGAAAACCCCCAACACCTCTAAAATGACTTGTTATTTCCTTTAATTGGATCCCTTCAGAGGATGTATGCCATTATATTGTGCCGAGCCAACAGACAATCCGCTGACTCAGCCAGAGGAAACAGTACATGCTCACACCCCCCCTTTAAAAAAAAAAGCCCAGGAGCACTATGGTCATATATGTGCCAAGATAGCCCCCATATTATAGTAAAGAAATTAAATCCTCTGACTTGAAAAACTCTCAAATATTGGTACTGACCCCAAAGAACGTATTGAGGCTCAGTTGTGCTACAAATGTCACATAAATATGTTCTGACAAATGACTCCAGGACACACTTCCCAGTAAAATAATACAAGCGTTAAATACTCACACAACATTTTAGTGACCTGCCGGCGACGTGTCTTCTGCTGCTGCGTACGGATGTTACAAAAGCTCTCCTGTCCAAACTCCAACTTCACCTCCAGTGCCTGATGCATTTTTTCGTGCTTGAGCTGCAGCCCAATCAGCATGTAGAGAACGCTGATGATGAGCATGGGCAGAGCAAAAAACAGCAAAGTGGTCACCTGAATGGTCAGATTGTACATCCATAGTGGTTTCACCAGTGTACAGATGGCCGAGTCAGGGATCTCCACATTTACGTTTCCAGCCTGGCTGGTGGAATGACTATGAAGGATGGCGATCCCATGCAGACTTGTGTTGGGGATGGCACACAACACTGACACACCCCACACTGTGAGGATGACCCGTTTGGCATGGGTGCGCGTCACGACATACTTTGCTCGCAGTGGGTGCACCACAGCAATGTAGCGCTCCACACTCAGGGCTGTCACGTTCAGGATGGACGCCAAGCATACGGTCTCGAACAGAAAGGTTTTGAAGTAACACCCTCCCTTCCCCAGGAGAAAGGGATAGTTTTGCCAGAGCTCGTACAGCTCCAGTGGCATGCCGAGCAGCAACACCAGCAGGTCTGACACTGCCAGGCTGAACAGGTAGTAATTTGTCGGGGTCCACATCACTTTGTTGCGTGCGATAACAGTACACGTCAGCACATTCCCCAGTACACCTACCACAAAGATGATCAGGTAGATGAGACAGACTGGGAGGAACACAGAGGATCGGCGAGGACCCAGATATTTTTCCAGGTAGTCTGTCAAACACGCTTCATCCTGGTCGACGTGGCTGCTGTTCGTTCCTGGCGTCAGATTGCTACACTTTTCCCCGAGAGGACAAAGCCACCCACCTCTTTCAGGTATTAGATCAAGGGAGCAGTTGTAAGTTGACATCTTTGTCTTTGCCGACTTTGCCCCGGTGCACGTGCTCTCTGAGGAAAAATAAGATAAAACAGTCATCTGCTTTAATTGCCATTAAAATGTGCTTTAAATGTTATTTAGTAAATATGCAACTTCTGCCTGAGGGTCAAAAAGATCGCTCTAATGGACAAAATGGGTTTAATTAGTACATTAATAAATAAATAAATAAAGTACATTCATGTTTGGTTCAGTTGCTTTGATTGCATGAAATTTTATGAGCCATTAGTTTAAGGAAAGACAATACATTTGTGTCCCTGCTCTGTATGAAAATACTGCATATTTTCTTTAAAACGATGATAACTCATATTTGGCTACACGGTGCTGTGCTTTTCTGGTCACTGTATTTTTCTTTTCATATTTGGTATTGTTGCAACGTTAAAAGCAGAAGGAACCAGGTGATTTACGAGTGATACGACAGTCCCTACACCCGAGGTCTAATTTGTTTTTGAACTATCTTATTCACATTTCATTTTTTTGAATGCATTTACTTCACAATGCAGTCTGATTAAATGTAAGTGTAACCTAGTTGTCCCCCCCATCCCCAACAATCCAGTTACGCTGAACCTGCCACTGATTCAACAGAAAGTCACCACTTAGACAAATGAAGTCACCAATTAAGTTATAGCCGCAGAGATGTAACCTCAGTAAATCCTTTTTTTTTTTATTGGTTCCATGGACAAACATTAACATAACAGAAATACCCAATATTCAAAAGTACCTCTAACATGATTTTTTTTGGTGTTTTGTTTTATTTGAATGTTATTATATACAGTAAATAGCTGTGTAACGATCCACTGCATGATCAATTAGTCTTAAAATGTTATCTTTAATTAAGCTAAATGTGTTTTCCAACATTTTAACGTGACATCTCTTCAAAACATAGCTGTCGCAATAAATGGGTAAATTACAACAAACAGTTGCAGGTTAATTAATTGGCCAATTACATTAGGAAACTGATAAGATTCCTTGCTATATTTAAGCACATAATAATGGGAAATAGTGGCTTTAGAGTACAATGAATCACTTTACTGCTCTAAATGTCTAGTTTTCACCAAGGAGCATAAATCGTCTTACCTCTAATGGGTTCCTGTGTTGTTATTCCCTGGAGTCAATGCAGATTAGTGTCTAAAGAGGTGGGTTAACAAGAAGCTGCTCTCCGTCCACTGTACTACTGCTCTGCCGCTCCTTCTCCTCAAGCCTCACTCATGATCACACACATATAGTGCACACACACACTCATTCTCCCTCTCTCTCACTCTCCGTCATTCTTACTCACCCCCATCCTCTCTATACCACACATAAATGTGCAGACCTTCAAAATCTACATTTATAATGCTGCAAATACAGTGATAAAGGTGATGACATGTGGTGTGTGTGTGTCTTTCACACAGACAAAACAAACAAAAGCAATACTAACCTTTAATATGTTATAGTCGTTATTGTTTGTTTTGTGAGTGGAAGCAGTGAGGCATGTTCTCCCAGATTTACTGCCTCTCGTTGGATGTTTTGTCTTTTCCCGATCTTTCTATCATAAACCCTAGATATGACAGTGAGTGAAAATCCCAGTAGACCAGCACACATGCCATGTTCAAAGTGACTAAAAGCATCTTTCATCCTCGCTCTGATGCTGGATTTCAACTTCTGGTTCAGGTTCTCTTGTCCATGTCTACATGTACAATATATATCCATAAACATAGCCCAACATCATGAACACAATATGCCTCGGCGGGCTTTACAGTCTGTACAGGAAGTGACGCCTTCTATCCTTCGACCCAATGTCAGAAACAGAGGGATTGTCCTGGACTGTCCCTCTCCCAGGACAGTCAGAGTTCAGTAGATTACAAACAAAACATTCAATTTACAAAGAGAGGAATGAGTACAAGATGAAAAAAAAAAAACATTACTGACATCATCTCGTCCAGCGTGTGACATGCTGCTTGTCCCAACACCATCTGGAGGTTGGTTCCAGCTCCTCATGTGACTCTCAGAACAGTTGTCTGGTCTGAGGAATAAACTGCGTGCCTCGCTGAAATATCTTTATGGTATAGGCTCTCTACATCATTGCTTCATGATGGAGGGAGCCTAAGATCATGTGGCCCAGGAGCTGTACACACGAGGTTAGGTGAATCTGCTTACTTTATTTATTGCACCGGCTTTCTATCCATATGCAACAGGTCCCACAGTGAGAAAATCTTATAACACCACCCTTTAGTTTTCCTCTAAATAACCAAAACTCTACTTTGGTAAAACGCTAATGTCATAGTCCCATGCGCTGCTGGTTCTGCCGGCCTGAAGATTGTGTACGACCTTAATAGACAGCTTTGTTCGTTGAGCATGTATATATGTATATATATATATATATATATATATACATATATACTGTATAGGCAATATGTTGCTGTTATTGCCTTTGCAGTGCATGATATGGCATATTAAAATTATGGATGTTTTTCAGTCTGTTTATGTTTGCCTTTTTCTTTTTAGCTTTCTGCAACAAGATGGTCTGCCCACTTTTGTACAGGCCCAGAAAAAAACATTTCTGCCTACGCCACTGTCTAGAAATAATAAAACTTTGAAAAACAAAGGTAATTTAGGTTTATGTCCTGTTTCCATGTGGATGGGGGCAAAAATCATCTTGCTGGGTCTGCAGCAAGCTCTCCTGTCAGTGCTGGGAAGAAAGCTATCTGTGTCTTTTCTGTGTCCACAAGCTCCAACCTAAGTGTTACAGGCGTGATGATGCCGTGCTGTTGTTGATGACTGTCATCATGTTTCTACCCTCTGGAATTCTCTTTTCAATTAATTAAACTCTGCTACATCAGCGTCATCTTTCAAACAGAACAAAACTGATCTCTTTGCAGCTAAGGTATGGAATGAAAAGTATGTATTCATAATTCCCTGGTAGTAATAATAATAACAACAATAGTAATAATATTAATAATAATCTTACCATAAATGTTTTGCCATGTACTTGCTCTGTGACAAAGAGGCTTTGGCAGAGTCAATTTGTATGCATTTGATGCAACCTGCAGGAGCAGTGATGACACTTACATGGAAACCAATGATCTGATCTGATTCTGAATAAATTATAATGATGCTCTGATATGAAAACTATTAAAACGCTTTAATTTATTGCCTCGCTGTAAAAAAGAAGAAAAAAGCCATCATATTTTGTTTCTTTTTGCCGTGCACTGCTCCTGTTTTCTCCATCACATTTCTCTTTTTTTCTGAATCTCCTCTTGTCTTGTATCTCATTCCTGCCTCGATGCTAAGGTGCTGTTGTGCAATAATGTCCTTGACCTCAGAACTTGAGAGCACTGCATGCATTAATGTTACTGCTCAGTGCTCTGTAGATGATTGCACTGGACAGATTTTTCTTTTTTTTACTGAATCAGCAAATGTGCCGCAGCTTACATCAATGTTAAAAAGTCGATCTTCAAAAGCAACTTTGTAAACAAAAACGTATGCATATATATATATATATGTATATATATATATATATATATATACATATATATTCCTTATCCTTATTCTAGTGGAATTTAATGTACCAGGCCCAATAGTAAACACATTTTTCCAGTCTGGTGGGTTGCAGAGCTCTATTAACTGTAGATGTGAGAAATCTTACGTACACATTCATTCATTTATGGATCATGTTCCTAAAATTTCACAGTAATAATAATAATATTATTATAATACTTTTACAAAGTCAGTGTGGCAGAGACATTATTTCATTCGCAACTCTAACTGCTAAGTAAGAGGTTTAAAATGAGCCCTGAATCTCTGAATTACAAGCCTATTATATAATAACTTAGATTTACGCATTTTGGTAAGTATAATTTCATAACACTTCATTTAGGAAAGAATTTCAGGAAATAATATTGAGTTCAGGTCTATTAGACAGCTGATAAGAGTGAATAATTCAAGAGCATACAGGTGTCACACAGCATTACTGTTGTACATGAATAACCAATCACTGCTGAGCAGATGTTAACCCAACCAGACTGATGTATGTTGATAAGAGACCTTTCCACTCTCTCACACGTATACCACCTTTATCTATCTATCTATCTATCTATCTATCTATCTATCTATCTACCTATCTATATCTATCTATCGATCTATCTATCTATCTATCTATCTCTATCTATCTATCCATCTATCTATCTATCTATCCATCTATCTATCTATCTATCTATCCATCCATCCATCCATCCCCGGTGCACAAAGCAAGGATTATAAACACATGGTTTGATGAGTTTGGTATGGAAGAACTTCACTGGCTCAACCCCATCGAGCACCTTTGAAATGAACTGGAACAGTCTACTGTAGTTGATCCATGATTCTGTGGCAAAAGAGAAAGAGGCAGGATTTTTTGAAAGCTGTTTGTGTTCAAGAGTGGATGCATGTGCTGTGGATACATTAAACACACGTTGTATGTATTCATATCAGTCAGCAGGGCATGACCCATGGTGATCACTGTTCTTGATTACCCGAGTGAGTATAAATATTCAGCGTACTAACATTGATAGCCAACATTGTCTGTGTCACAGCTGCACTGCTATGAGCTGACACGTGTTGCTCACGGGGTATTTGATCAAGTCATGAGAGAGGATAGTGGTGAGGACTGGACGAGCTAAAGGCCATTTCATAAATATGAACAGGATGGACACATTAGATGGAGGTTGCGCCACAATGCATTTTAATTTTCACTTTTCTCTCTTTTCCCCTTCAGGGACTGTGTGTTGTGAAAAGAGTATTTGGCTAAGGTCATAGAGCCTTTTTTTCCTCTGTAGGATGAATATTTTACACCTGATTTTTGCTCCTTCTGTGGCATGGTACGAGCATTACTTCTAACTTTGTGTAAGCAAGTTTGTGAAACCTTTTTTGCTGTAAAGTTTCGCTGAAAACATCGATTTGCAAAGATTTGTGATTTATGGCAAGCTTACTTTCTGGATGCCAAGAAAATGTCATATTGAGCCTGTGAAGTGATGTGAAGTGGATAAAGTTTAAGGATACATATATTAAGCCGATGAGTTATTGTTTGTACTGTAAAAAAAAAAGTACACAGTCAAATTTCACTCAGTTCTTCTTGTCACTCTATTTGCACATGTGCATATGGCTGCCCTACAACTAACCAACAAAAAACAGGTGTGGCTTGTCTGACTTCTTGGGTTTCAGACCCAGTGCCAGAGTTGCAGAGGTGCAGCAGTCTAGTGTCACTGCAGTGCAATAAGCACAGAACCCATTGCTAACAGGCACTACTGAATTTAACTTCATCCAGACGAAGTTAATCTCCTCGGAGCTTGTTCAGATTGAACTGTCAGCCTGATGTACTTAGATGCACCAGTTTAGTCCTTGTAACCTCTAGTGGTTGAGCTTGATTTCCACAATGTTCCCCCTGTCAGCCTATGGCTCCCAAGCAGCTACACCAATCAGGTTGCTGTTGCTCTCACCAATACGTGCGCTGAGCTCTGCATGCACAACATCCACAACAACCTCCATCATTGCGCTGCTGCTAAAAGAGCATGTTTTCCACTTACACAGTTTGACTGGGTATTTTTCCAAAATCACCTGCTTGCATTTATCGGTGCAACTTGACACACATAGAAGAATTCAACAAGTGTGCTTAGTCCAACCCTCACATAATAAAAAAAAGACATCATTTAGTGCAGGTGTGTGGACATACTGTACATCTATCTTAAGATAATTTTATGTCCATATTTTGCACTCGCCAAAAGCTTGCTTAATAGGATTAAACTTGAGGCAAGTGGCATATTCTATAGTTCATAAACTGTCAGGAGGCGTTCCCTCTTAATTTCCTGCCAATAACAGGGCCTGCAGATGATTGACAGGCATTGCTGACACCATCATGATGCACTGACTGACCTCCAGGAACTACATAAAGCTTCATTCTTATCTCACTAAACATGACACAGATTTATCACACTTGGAACTCTGGTCTGGGTGGGCATTAGTATAATTTGGCATTGATTTGAACATGGACCATGAAAGCTACTGAGGCTGTCCCATTTTTGAACATCAACAAACACATTTTGTTGTCGTCTTCACCCGGAAACATCCAAAGGCTTTCTGTTCCTGCCCATAAAAGTATATCAGCTCTGTTAACAACCTTGCAGACATTGAACCTGGATCTTTAACCTTTGCTTTGTGAATTATCTTGGTCTGCAGCTTAAATTACATTTTAAGGAGAAAAACAAACCATTTACATGCTTCATTCCTTAAGTCATTATTATATAAAATGTCTTTCCTCTCTACAACAATTTCATTCATAGCCTGTGATTCCATCTACATTTTACCTGATAATGAGATAATTGCTCTAGATTGCCCCACATGCAACTCTTATGTTTGTAATTAGTATTTGGCTGGAATGAACCCTTAGAACTAAGTAGTTAGCGAAAGGTGTTGATTAGGTGGAATAAAATGTTATTTGCACTTCCAGAAATGCAGTTAGAAACTGCAAATCCTTTTGATTTGATACAATTTTATATTATTTACTGATCCTTGATCCTATTTAGTGATCCTTGAACGAATTTGTGTGAGGAACTTATTGTTTTCCTTCAGATTATTCCGTGGCTTTGAGGCTTTGAGAGGGTTAATGTGCATAACAACTCTTGTTTGGGTTATTTTTGTACATATGTTTTGGTTTTCTTTGACTTTTTTTTTTTTTTTTTTAACTTTTTTTGGTTTATCTAACTGTTTGTATCAGGGGTCGCGTTAACCGAATATTTTCCGTCATTGACCGTTTTTTTAAGACGGTGACGGAAAAATCTGAGGGCCATCTGTCATTTTGACAGATTGCAATTCACACCCCTGACCACTTGGTGGTGAAGAGCATATTACAGTAAGTTGAAAGTAGAAAAGAAGAAAAATGTCACGGCAGTGTCTTTAAAAAGCCCAAAAACTATGTTGATAAAAGAGGTGAAAAAAGAGGGATAGATGCAGATGAAGGACAAACTCAGCCCTTGGCCTCAGCGGAGCGAGGAAGCGGCAGTAAGGAGGTTAGGCGAGTTCAGTGGGAGCGGGAGTTCTCCTGGCTGAGGAGGGCGGATAGAAAAATGTTGTGCGACAAAATAAAGATTCCCATCGGAGAATCTGAGCATAATTTCTGACCTGGACACCGTACTCAATGCATCTCGCTATCCTTGTAGTGCTGACAGCGTGTTAAAGAGCTATGGACAGGAGGCTTTGGAGCGCGTCTGTGACCGGTGCAGCTGATCCACTGGTGCAGAAGGAGCGCATGTTGCGGGATTTACTACCACGCGCAACTACGCGCAAGCAGGCACGCGTCCATGTGGACCAGGAGGAAGGTGTGAGACTGTGCGTTTAGGCCACAGGTGAACTGTTCATATTCCACTGCAATATGAACAATGCAATTGAATATGTCATTATTATCATTTAAAGTGACCGGTAAAAATTGATTATGACGGGATTTTTATGACCCTGTCAGTCAAAATGACAGACAACGAAAAAGTCTAGCGCAACCTCTGGTTTGTATGTTTAAAAAAAAATGTCTTCGAAACTGTAGTCTCTGGTCATCCAAGTCCCGCTGTCGGTGGCGCTGTGAAGAAAACGTGTCACCGCCTGAGACTACGGCCGTCTGAAACTACCCTCTGCACCGCACTTCCGGCGCCGCTTGTGACCATTAGGAATGAGGGAAGAGCAGCGTCACAGCACTTCTCACTCTCGCAAGACGAAGAAGAAGAAGAAGAAGGCGCAATAAGACGTAAGCGGTGAGTTCTGTGATTTTTATGCAGCCGTATTTTATTTCAGACAGTAGCGGTAGCGTAGGAAACAGTTATAAACATGGTTTGCTGTGATTAACGGTAGTTTGCTAAGAATGTCTGTGTGCGATACCTTCAGTGACTTTCACTGATATTGAATGTAACCAAACCCGAACGTCACATTCAACTGTGCAGCCTTTCATGGCAACACATTAAACCCAGTCACAAAACTGAGCAGCGACATTTTTGGGACTGTAAAATTAACCGTTAATCACTATTTACATCAGAGGAACCTTAAAGGTTCAAAACTTCATATTTACTTGATTTAAACACTTCATATAGCTCTACTAACACGAAACGTTCAAGGAACGTTAGCCCATGGTTCTCCTAAGGCAGGGGTCTGCAACCTTTAGTATTAAAAGAGCCATTTTTGTCCCTTCTCTACCCAAATAAATGTAATCTTTGATCCATAAAATGAAGATAACGCCATGTATTAAGTTTTATATATAGATATGCTATATAGACAAAAAAAATAGTTTGTATCATTTTTGAAATCTAAAAATAAGTTCATCCTTGAGAAAACCTGCTGGCATAACTATGTGGATCCATAGATGGACAGGACAATTAATGTGTACTTCTTCATGTACAAATGACTTCATTTAAGTGCTGGGAATGTCACTCCACATTTCAAACACTAAAGTCTGTCGGCTTCTGGGACATTTTCAATATCGCATTTGACGTAGACATAGGATGTGACACATATTTTAGTGGACGGTTTCACAGGAATAATGAAAGAAAGAAAGATAATAAAGCTAAACATATATTGTTCAAAGGTACAGGGAAGCTGTTGAAGAGGTGTTGAAGAGCCACATTGCCCCTTGCCTAAGGTTAACTAACTAACTAAATAACTAACATTTAGATAATATTCCCTCAGGGTGAAGAAGTTCCCTAAATGTTGAGGGAACCAAAAACTGAAACATTCTCCCGTGGTTTGTACACAACGTTCGCATTTGGTTGTATTTAGTTTTTTGGGTTTGTTTGTTTTTTTACAACTAAAAGAGAACGTTCTTAGAACATTGTCCAGAGGTTTGAATGTTTGTATTTCAACCAGCTTCATTACATTTTTTTAGATACCATTATGAAAGGTTTGCAGTTGTTAATTTCAGCTTTAGTTTAAAATCATTCCACTCTCACATCTGTAACATCACCAGGTCTGCTTACTTCACTTACATAACAAAACCACCTCCGCCCTTCCCTTAAAACCAACCTGTTCCAACTCGCCTTCCCCTCATGATTCTACTCCTCCACATTACCCATCTGTTTTTATTTTCTTCTGTTTTTAATCTTTTGTTTGTGTCTTGTTTTATCCATATTTAACTGTTTGTTGTTGTTTTTGGTACTGTGACCTTGAGAGCTCTGAAAGGCGCCTCTAAATGAAATGTATTTTAGGGATGCACGATATATCGGCATTATTATTGGTATCGGCCGATGTTCGTCATTTTTGAACATATCGACATCGGTCCAATGAGTAAAACTGCGCCGATTTTAACAACCGATGTTTATACCCGTCTCATTGCTGTTTGTGTATGTGTGTCGGGAGGGGGAGGCCATGCGGCATTTGTTTGGACATGTGACAGGGTCAGTGACGCAAGCGCAGCACAAGACGTGTGTGTGTGTGTGTGTGTGAATGTCAGCGGTGTGGGCGTTTTTTCACGGTAGAAGATACACAAAAAGCATTATGCAACAAAACTGACTGGGTTTTTGAAATCTAAAAATGAGAAAACCTGCTGGCATAATTATGTGGATCATAGATGGACAGGACAATTAATGTGTACTTCTTCATGTACAAATGACTTCATTTAAGTGCTGGGAATGTCTCTCCACATTTCAAACACTAAAGTCTGTCGGCTTCTGGGACATTTTCAATATCGCATTTGACGTAGACATAGGATGTGACACATATTTTAGTGGACGGTTTCACAGGAATAATGAAAGAAAGAAAGATAACAAAGCTAAACATATATTGTTCAAAGGTACAGGGAAGCTGCTGAAGAGGCGTTGAAGAGCCACATGCAGCTCTGGAGCCGCAGGTTACAGACCCCTTGCCTAAGGTTAACTAACTAACTAAATAACTAACATTTAGATAATATTCCCTCAGGGTGAAGAAGTTCCCTAAATGTTGAGGGAACCAAAAACTGAAACATTCTCCTGTGGTTTGTACACAACGTTCGCATTTGGTTGTATTTAGTTTTTTGGGTTTGTTTGGTTTTTTACAACTAAAAGAGAACGTTCTTAGAACATTGTCCAGAGGTTTGAATGTTTGTATTTCAACCAGCTTCATTACATTTTTTTAGATACCATTATGAAAGGTTTGCAGTTGTTAATTTCAGCTCTAGTTTTAAATTTAAGCTTATATCTTACTTTTTTCTTTTACAGACTTCACACTGACTAGGTCTAAAAGAGCCATGTCAAGTTTTGTGCCATCAAGGGCTGCAACTATCTATTATTTTTATTATAATTATTATTATTATCATTATGTTTCATCGTGTTTTACAATCAGTTTCTTTAATTAATATATTGATTATTTTAGTTATTCAGTTAGTTATTTAGTCATTGATGAATTGATTAATATTTCACATCATTTCAGTAAATTGCTCTATGAAATACTTTGAAGAGATGACACACTGTGAATACTCACAATTCTTTCTGTCACAAAATGATGTGATGATGTATGATTACCGTTGAAATGTTGATTACCTCTACAGTTTATCATTCCACTCTCACATCTGTAACATCACCAGGTCTGCTTACTTCACTTACATAACAAAACCACCTCCGCCCTTCCCTTAAAACCAACCTGTTCCAACTCGCCTTCCCCTCATGATTCTAGTCCACATTGCCCATCTGTTTTTAATCATTTGTTTGTATCTTGTTTTATCCACATTTAACTGTTTGTTGTTGTTTTTGGTACTGTGACCTTGAGAGCTCTGAAAGGCGCCTCTAAATGAAATGTATTTTAGGGATGCACGATATATCGGCATTATTATTGGTATCGGCCGATGTTCGTCATTTTTTAACATATCGACATCGGTCCAATGAGTAAAACTGCGCCGATTTTAACAACCGATGTTTATACCCGTCTCATTGCTGTTTGTGTATGTGTGTCGGGAGGGGGAGGCCATGCGGCATTTGTTTGGACATGTGACAGGGTCAGTGACGCAAGCGCAGCACAAGACGTGTGTGTGTGTGTGTGTGTGCGTGTGTGTGAATGTCAGCGGTGTGGGCGTTTTTTCACGCACGGTAGGAGATACACAAAAAGCATTATACAACAAGTCGAGGTGGATTCCGCGTCAAGTCATTTGAAAAACCGCCACCCAGAAGTACGCAAACAACGGCAGGAAGCTAACGCTAGTAACGTTAGGCAGCGGACAAAAAAGAAAGCAGCGCAGCTGGGAGCCCAATACAGCAAGTACTCGACCAAAGGAAGACATTGGCCAGGGCAATAACGATCAAGGTAATGGAAATGATTGCTCTTGACGACCAGCCATTTTCCGTAGTGAAGGACCGAGGGTTCCGGAGGTTGATAGAGCATATTGAACCCCGCAACAACCTGCCAAGTCGGCGCTACTTTTAAGATGTTTTGCAATTTAATAAATGTCTGGTTGCCATGAATACTGGCAAGTTTGATAAAGTAATGTAACGTATTTTTTTTTATTATGGCAGCTCTTAGTAGAGCTTGTCAGGTATTGTTTCTCATATCGCGGTTGTTGTTGCTGGGAGGAAGGGTTGTTGACTTTATTTACGTACCCAGTATAGACGCCCTTATCTCGGTTACAGTAACTTTGGCAGGGTATTATTTTTATTTATGTTCATGTTTGTAATTTATGATCCAAACTGTCTCACAGGAGTTTAGTGAGTTGAGGGAGTTAAACTGTACTTTAATTTAATTTAGTTACTCACTTGTAACTAAATTACAGTGGTAAAGGTTTCTAAAAACCTTTACTTGTAGTTGGTTACTTGTGTCTTATGGTAGCCCTGTAACCTTGTTATTTGTAGGTAAAACATGTTTTGAAAATAAAGAAAGACATTCAAAAATTCAGCTTGCGTGATTTTCAGTCTGTACAAACTTTTATCATCTCAGAAACTTAAAAAAAACCAAACATATATCAATATCGGTAGATATCGGTTATCGGCAGCAATATTAATATCAGATATCGGTATCGGCCGAAATATTCATATCGGTGCATCCTACTATCATTATTATTATTATTATTATTACTGCATACATTTTTTTTTTTTTTTATGTTTAATTCGGTCATGTCAGTTAGATCAATCATCATCACACATCATCTTAGTGTAGTTCACACAATACACATAACTGAAAGGGAAAGTGGGAGAAGCAAAAGCTTATGTAGTCCCGCCTAGGGCTGAACGATATGGACAAAATTTCATATCTCGATATTCATGCCAGATATCTCGATATCGATATGATACGATATGACTACGGGTTCGGTGAAAACCAAGCATTTTTCAGAAAAGTAAAAAGATCATAATACAAAAGACTGTGGAAACTTTCCACATGAAAAGTGCAGTTTTATTGATGAGAACTCACTGTGAGACTGTGTACACGGGTACCATGTCTTTTGCAATGTGGTATGTTATAGCGTCTATAACGCCTTTATGTAACGCCTTTATGACGTCGACTCATATGGTGTAACGCTACTGAACGCATCAGTAAACACACTTTGCTTGGGCTTCTTTTGGGATGACTGAGAAGTCCCCGGTGTTTCTCTCATCGTAATACACTCTTCGTGCAGCACGCGATGGTGTTGTTTCAGGTGGTGAAACATGTTTGTTGTGCTACCTTGCTTCGTCGCAATTTTTTCCAAGCACGACCTGCACAACACCTCGCTCTGGTTGACATCATCCTTTTTAAATCCAAAATACCTCCAAATAATGGAGAATGATTTATGTTTTGGCACAAAATCGCCACCGGCCGCATTATCTTCCGCGCTCATGTCACTTTCTTTCCCGCTGTGTATGTCGTGTGTGTATGTGCGCATCTCAGTGTCTGTCTACCGCCCGCCCTCCTATGTTTGTCATTGGTTGGCTTCAGCTGTCGATCCACAGCAAGCATGAAATAAGGTTTGTGGTTGGCTTGGCCGCAGTGGTGCATTCAAGGGCAATCGTAAAAATGAAGTTTATTGTGCCAGAAATGTACATGTAGGGCGAGCGCGGGGGAAAATCGATATTTTTTATATCGTTGCTTTTACGATATGAATATCTTGAATGTTCATATCTAGATATCGATACGATAACGATATATCGTTCAGCCCTAGTCCTGCCCCCATTACCACTTTTCTTATGACAGTTTGACAAAACATGTTTCAGCAGCAGTATAAATGCAACATCGCATTCAGTGACCAGTTTAGCAATTCCATCTTGGATCAGTTGATGCTCTGTAGTGGCTCGATTCACAGGGTATATTAATATCATGTATGTAATGATATGAAGCATGTTGATGTGGTGTGTATTACACCCACTGATGCTTTTACTCAAATTCATTTATTTTAACAGTTTAAGTTTGTCGAATTGAACTGAATCAACTGTTTGTATTTAATTGGAAATTGGATTGTAATTTTCCTAAAGTCTTTGGTGGCCTGCAGCCAACTTTCACTCTTCACACTTATTTGTACAGAATACAAGAAAAGTAGCCTTGAGCCATAAATCCCGAAGTTATATATACAACAGCTACCACATTTTTGCTTCAAATCGTTTTTTTTGCTGATGATGTATCTTTTCTTTTAGCAGTGATGCCATTGAAAGAGGCCAAGCCCAACTTCAGTCTCTCTCAGATGTCTGCGATGTTGAAGAGGGTTTTTGCACTGACACCATCAGAACTTCACAGTCTGCCCAGCTACGATGACCAAAACCTCTATGTGGAGACCGAGGAGGGAAGCAAGTACGTCCTAAAAATCCTGAACTCTGAGGACAGTCAGGATCACAGGCTGGTTGAGGTGCACACATATGCCATGTCTTTTCTGCACCAGAAAGGACTTCCTGCCCAAACAGCCCTACCCAACTCTTCAGGACAGCTCATAAGTCTGGAAGAAATGGGTATGCAAAACACTGTCCATACCTTGAAGTATAATATCATGTAGCACAAAAGTTAAGCATCCCATAATTTGCACAGTATCTGTCTGATTTAGTGATCTGAGGTCTGAGTCCATAACTACACCAAGATTTTTGGCTTGCACTGTAGAAGTTGCAGGGAGGAATTAAATTACACATCTTCAGCTCACAACTCAGAGACAGTATGCTGTTAATAATGTCTGCTTTTAACATTCCGCGGCACTGTGGTTACCGTTGTCTCACAGCCGCTCCTGAAAGGCGTGTGTGAAAAGACATACCTCATTAGCACCAGGGGATATTCCCTTCATTTGTCTGTTAGACTTAGACTAAACTTTATTAATCCTTTGGGAGGACTCCCTCAGGGAAATCAGATTTCCAGCAGCTTACAAGTGGTACAAGAAAGAAAGTCAGCTCAAAAATAAACAGTAAACTCTTTGTAATAGGATAAAAAAAGTAAACAGTAAACTCTTAGCAATAGGATACAAAAGTAAACAGTAAACTCTTAGCTAAATATACAAAATATAGATAGAATAAAATAAGAATGAAATAACAGAAATATAATGAATGAATGAAAAAATATAATGAATGATTGAATGAATTATTGCACAGTATCTGTCCTTCCTTCCATTCTGTCCTCTGTACCCTATTTCCGTGTGAGGAGTTGTGGGGCCAACTTAGGTGTTGTTAGGACCTTTGTTGAACAAGGCCTGCATATCATCTACATACACTTCTGCAGGTAAATACTGACTGCCCTCTCAGGGACAACTGTAACATTCTCCATAGTAAACTGATGTTTGCATGCACATTAGGCTCATGTCATGTCACTCACCACAACAAGTAAAATCTTAACTGAAGGAAAACATTTGGTTAAGTACACATAGTATACTTTATGTTATTTAAGTATGTGGTGTCTGCATGTGTGTAGTTCATTGGCTTTTGTGAGATTTAAAAGTAAAGCACAACCATTTGATATGCCTATGTGGCAGAAAGGCATTATGATTTTAGGTTGTTTGTGTCATTCTTATGAGTTTGATTCAAATGTTCACTTGAATTCGACAGTGAATTGATTCGATTGGGGTAGTCATTATGGTCAACAGGTGCATGTTATTCTGCTCTGGAAAATAAATGTATAGACTGAAACTGTTGGATGGTAATTCTGGTTTACCGTAAGGCATCAACATGAAAGGCTAATCTATGAGTGAGCCAGTTTAACACTCCGGGGAAGATAAATGATCAAAATAGATCATGAACAACAAACCGGTCACAAACCTGGCTACATTACTAATCCTATACTAATTCTAACTTTTGGCAGATTGTGGCTATGGCTCTCAGAAGTACTTGGTGCGGCTGTTGACTTATTTGCCTGGCATTACTGTTTCCAAGGTCCCTCTTACACCAGAGTTGTTGTACGACATTGGCAAAACAGCAGCCAGAATGGACACAATCCTGAAAGAGGTAACACAACTATGAAGCACAATGTATAAAATAAGACTAGAACTTCTCATGAAGCTACTTAACTTGGCATTCATATGCAACAGATTGTATTTTACAGATTACTTGATGTTTTGTACCTTCTCTTCTGCCTTCTGATTCTTCCCCCAGATGGAACATCCTCATCTCAGTGTGCTGCAGAGGGAGAATTTCTTATGGAGTCTGACGAATGTTCCCCTTATGGAAGCCTATTTGAGTGTACTTGATGGAAATCCTCTTCAGGACATAATTAAGTCTGTCATTCAGCAGTACAAGACCTGTGTGGCCCCGAAATACTCCGACTTTCGCAAGTGTGAGTATGTTTTACACTTATAAGGTTCCCTCCTAGAAGTTTTGACTTCACTGTGAAATGTGAAATGTGCTTTTTATTATTCATTTTTACAAGTGAAAGTATATAGGTGAGCATCAATGTACTTTTTGGTCCCTGTCCTGTCACGTTCTGTCAGGGCCCGATGGTTTCTTCGATGCAGGAAATATGCGGACAGAATTGCGGAATTGAGCGTTAAGAAAATTTATTTAAAAATAACAACTGTTAAACACTGAATGATGTAAATTGTTACAGGGCCACCTGAGACAAAGACGCACTGTACAAAGTTACGAAATTACAAAGTAACTCGCGGAGTCAGGTGATATGTTGTTCTGTAACTTCTGCCAGCACAAAACACAGTCAACTGGACCCATAAAAACATGAGCAGCGACCACTTCGCTTCTAAATCTCATACGAAGAACAAGGAAAAACAGCGTGCAAACAGTGAGTGCGCCTCCACAAAGCACAATTACAGCTACAATCGCTTTGGACAGATTCAAGACAAGACTTTGTGAGTGAGACGTTCCTCTAGAAAAGCTTAGAAGCTGCAGTCATATCTAGTGAAATCCTGTAAACAAGGAGGGGCATGAACATGAGAGCAATCTTTGAAAAACTCACCGCTCTCTAGTACGTTGTGTTGTATGGAATTAGATTTGATTTACAATATTTTCAAAGACATTTTAAGAAGCAAAAAAACGGGTGAACGGGTTCCGGCTTTCAAAAAGCTGTCAATCAAAATGTACTTGTCGGGCTCGGGCCTAACTTTTAAGGCCGGATTACAGCTCTACCCAGAATGTTCACTGAATAATCAATTGCTGTTTTTTTCTCATGAAAAGGAGCATTTCTTCTCTCTGGTGTGAGTATTTATCTTTTCTCATCTACAATCTTTTGAGATTATGCTAAACAGTCTCACCCACTTTCTACACTAGTTTTGCATCCAAGCTGTCGGCTAGCAGTGCACCTGACCAAAGTCAGCTGCTTCGTCATCTTGTCGCCCCTTTTTTTGTATATATTTTTCTTTTGCATGATGCTTTTGGAGGAGCTTGATTAAATCCACAGTGTTTTATTTTGCGGTGTTACCACCACCCCCTCATAGCATTTACTTTGCAGATATTGCAAGTAGCAAACCTGTTGGCGTAGCAAGCGCAAAATACTTCCAAACACCCGCTTCTTTAACTTGCTCCATGGTGTTGCTCCGTGTTTAGCTTGGCATCAAGATCAGCCCCATTATCCGATACCTGTTTTTATCCAATTTAGTTAACATCCGATATTAATATCGGATCAGTACATCCCTAATTAGCTCTGCAGTTATATCCTCACCCCAGTGCTGCAGAGGGAAAATGTCATATGTATTTCAGTAAGTGTGTGTGATGTACTACTACTTTTAGATTCCCACCAATAAGTTTTGACTTATTATTTAGGTGAGAATCAACACACATTTTTGGTCCTTGTCTTATCACATACTGCACATAATATATATTGAAGCTTTAGGAAGCTGGACCTGGTCTAGCACTTATAGTTATGTGCAGGCAATTTGATTTATATTATATCATAATGGTGTTATGAATTCATTGACCAATAAAACACACTGTACTTTCCCACCCCTGCAATGGATTTCCATCAGTTGGACTGAAGAACAGCCCTGTACACGTCTACAGAGGTCTAATAAAAGAAGAATAACACCTAGTTCATTTAGTAAAGCGTTGATTTATCGCTTCTTCTTTCTCTTTTGGCTTCTTTATGGGTCACCGTGGTGGATCATCTGCCTCCATCTTGTCCTATCCCTTGTGTCCTCATCTGTGACCCCGACTGTCCTCAAGTCCTCCTTCACTTTATTTATTACTTCTTTTTTCATATATACTTTACTTAAAATATATATTTTCATTGTTTCTGGTTAAATTACAATCTGTAACATTGAATTAATTGCCAAATTATCTCCATTTACTGTTGAGTTATCTCTAAAAGATGCTTTTCAACACTAAACCACATAACAGTATCAAAGTAAAGGGCCATATGAGCAAAACACTGCAACTTTGAACACGTTTTTTTTGTTGTCATTTATTATGCATACTTTACTTTCTGCAGTAATATACTGTATAATGATACCGTGTATTTGTTTTTGAAGATAGTAAATTCTACATCATGATTTACACAGTCTGTTTTAGTCGAGAAGAAAGAGGATGCTTCCGTAAAAGAAGTTAATCAGTAAACTAAGCTAAGCTTAATTCTCCTTCATTATACTTGGCTTCACGATTACAGTCAGTATAAGGGACGTGCAACGTTACTTTTAGTAGAATTATTTGCAGTTCCATAACCCATAATGTTTTATTTATTTATTTTCCAAGGTATTAACCATGGGGACTTCAATGACCTCAATCTGCTTGTGCGATCTGATGGAAGCAATGGCTACAGGATCAGTGGCATCCTTGACTTTGGGGACATGCACAGTGGCTACTACATTCACGAGTTGGCGATCACTATCATGTACATGATGACGGAACACCCTAACCCTGTTGAGGTGGGTGGACCCGTCCTCGCGGGCTGGGAAAGCGTGCTTCCTCTCAATGAGGTGGAAAAAGAATGCCTCTATGTGTTGGTGATGTGCCGCTTCTGCCAGTCGTTGCTTTTCGCTCGTTACTTTGTGACTCTGCATCCAGAAAATGCAGAGTATCTGATGATTTCATCCAAGAAGGGCATCTCAATTTTCTCTCAAATGTGGGAGCTCGGCAAGGACCAGACAGAGAAAGTGTGGTTCCAAAGTGCTGCTCACTACAGGGATGGAAAAGTAGCCTAATGTCCAAGATCATGAGTTGGGAAAGTAGGCCTGACATATTATGCATGTTTTAAATACTTTTAAATAACAAAAACTGGGGTATAATTGGTACTGTATGGTACTGTTTTTTTATCACACTTTATGGGAATTTAATTAATTTTAATTTTTTGTCTGAGCCTCTGCATCAATGGTACCTTCACATATATATATGCAGATTGCCCCTCGCCATGGCCACTGATACACATGCTGCTTTTTGCAAGTCTGCATGGTCTTCTTCATCTTTGACATAGAGGTCTGTTTCCCTCCAAACACATGCTGAAACTTGGACTTGAGGTCGGGCTCAGAGAGCTGTGTGAGGTTTCTGTGTAAAACGAACGTGTGGCTTAGTTTAGTACAGTTTCAGGTTGCATTTGCTGATGCAGTGGCAAGTTGTGTTCATAGTCACAGTGGTTTTTCTATGCTCATGTGGCCATTTTCATCATTGTAGGATGATGACATCTTGTATGACTCTACCTGAGGGCCCGATGTTTGCACAGGATTCACCTATTTATGCCCAAGTTTGAGTGGGTTCACTAGGCTTTTCTGGATTTCAGAAATGAATCAAGCACAACAATCAACCACTAAAACACATTTTACTGCTCAGGAATACTATATAATTATAAGGTGACATCTTCATCAAGAAATAATAATGTGCAATGTTGCAACAATTTTTACATTTTTATTTGTAAACCAGAAAGAGATTCTACGTATTAGCCAGTACGGAAACATGAAAAATGATTTTGATAATTAACAATGCTGTTAATTAAGGGCAGTTTTGGGGAACTTTTCTGGAAATGGGGTTTGTAATAGAGCGAGTCTTATTTTAGTGCGAAAATGACATGTAATGAAAACATTTAGGGATGTGGTGGTGCTACATGTAAGAAGGTGTGTAACACCAAGGTGCTATAATTATGAATTTTCTTTTAGTTTGTACATGTCTAGTTTTTCAGGAACACAGATTTGTACCTCTTTGGATTATGGGTCGCTTCACTTTGAGTGGGTGAAAGGTTTACATGGAGTCACACAATCTTGGACAAAATAAACCCTCTTGAGGTTATGCTTGCTTTGTTACTGCAATGGTCCTAATAAACAAATATAGCACTCTTAAATGTGTTGAGGTTTCTTTCAGTGTGGTTACTTAAACTATGAGTATGTGTGTGTTGGTCATGAAAAATACTTTATTTCGGTGTTCTGGTCATAATGTAAGTTTGCAGGTCAAACAGAGCAGAGTCAGTGTCTGTGTCACCTACTACTGTAGCGTGCACGCTAATCACTTAGCCACTCATCACAGTCATCTTCTACAGCTTTAGCCTCCACATGAGGGTCGCCGGGGACATTGATATGAATATATTTATGAGAACAGCAAGTGGGCCAATGCTGTGTAAGTCGGTAACAATCGCTGTTTTTATTATATTTATATATTTATAACAGCGATTTTAATTAACCAATTTATTGTACAACATTCATTACTGTTATTAATGCAGTCACATTTACCCTTTAAGATGCAGATATCAATGAAGCAAATTTCCAATTAAAACAGATTACACTGCGTAAACAGATTATTTCGAAAAAGCAAAACAAAAATATATATATAGATATATATATATTTATTTATATATTTATTATTATATATATTATTTACTATTATCTAGTACATTATTTGTGTTGTACTGTAGGGACTGCCCTGTCTGTACAATTCTGTGTATCAGGTGTAATACTGCCCTCATGTGGTCCTCAGTGGCTCCTTCATTCAGTGGAGTCAGTTGAGCATTAAATACTTAAAAGACATTATTGAACTTACGTTTTTGTCCAGAAGCAGATGTTGTAAGATTTTCAATCTTACAACATCTGCATCTGCATCAGAATGTTGAAATAGTAAAACCTGTCATATCTTATATTGAGCCTATTTGTGGTCGAGTCAAGCAGGTCCCAGACTCAACTTAAGGGTTGTCAAGCTACTTTTAGTGCTTCTCTGGAGACTGACTGACAAATGAAAGATTTGCTTTGAATAAAATGTAAATCTTTCGGGTTTTATTGGTTTGAAAGGCTGCTGGTTCAAATCCTGGGAAGGTTTCAGATAAGTGCTGCCCAGCTTGTGTGTGCAATAAGGATAATATAGGTTAAATGGAGAGGTCAAATTCACTGTCACTAACTGGTGTGTGTGCAAAAATAATAATTTCTAATTCAATACTAATCAAGTGCTTGATAGAGGAGAAACCCAGTCTCTTAATGTGTGTGGTGCTGTGTTAGCAGGCTGTGAAAGCATTATACTTCTTAAACTAAGGCATTTCAGCTCTTTTTTCTTGGTGCTTAGTTGACTGTGTTGACGCGGTCCCTGTTTTTTGAACGGCACAATGACACAAAAGAAGATAAACACAGTAGAACAGAGTAATTGTGATTTCTCAGGCGTCTTTAACATCTTAAATCCCCATGTTTAGGTCAAGATTTGTGCATTCAAATGAATTTATTTAAAGATAAACATAAGGATAGAGGAAAATGAATATTTCATTTCGCCGTTTCTGTCGTTGACTCTGATGCGCTCCAATGTTGGATGATTTGTTTGAGTTTTTTAAAGCAGAATAAGCTGTTATTGATGACATTATTGCATTTATAGTATGATTTTTAGAGATTCCAGTGAGAAAGCAGAATTGCCTATAAGAAACCACTAGATGGAGACATGCACTCACTTACTGTGTGCGTGTTGCATTAATATATGTACCATAAACTTACTTGTATCTCAAGTATGGACCTTTTCCCCACCTCTATTTTAAAAGTAAACAAGTTACATTGTGGAGAAAAGCACAAGAACATGCTGAAAAAGTTAATTAAGTATATTTACACGACTGTTAAGCATTAAAGAAAGATCTAAGGGTCGAGGGGATGACACGTTTTTATTTTGAGTAAATCCAGAAAAACAGATAACACTGTCAGAATATCAAGATGTATTTTCTCTCACTTTTCTCTCATTTTCAAGTGGCGCTGTGCTTCAAACACCTCAGAGAGATGTCAACACTTCCATCACACACGCACACACACACACACACAAACACACATGAGAATATTGCAACCCAAAAGGCACCGTCTGCTGTAGCTCATATCTGTACCTGCAGTCATGCAGAAAAAAGTCACAGTGTGCATGTGTGGACGTCTGTTCCACTGGAGCTTGCCGACATTTGAGCACGGTGAGCCTACGTGAACCTTTGCACGGTTTTCCACATAAACCAGAATCCCACCTCGCTCTGTTCTCTCTGACTCTCTTGCGCCTTCTCTCTTTTTTTTTTTTTTGTCTTTGTAATATAACTCCAAAGCCATGTTCAAAATGATCATAACTGGAATGGAAATGGCAACACTCGAAGGACTTAATACACCAAGTCCACTTATCAGTGCCATTAATCCTCTTGGCATTTCAAAACAGGGCGCTGGGTCTGTGCTGCACCTTTTTTTTTTTTTTTTTTTAAACATGTCACAGAGATCAACATAACACTCCAAAGACCATCAATCCACAGGCTTTAAAAGTCTGAATTCACTCCTTCAAAAACACACTGCACCCACTGTTGAGCCTCTTCGATGGTCATGGTACGACACAAAACAAATAAGAAATAAATACTAATACATACAGTATACTCTTCAATTACACATCCACAGATACAGTATATCATTTGAAAACACTACTGTTACAAAAAAACAGACAAAGACTCCCTGCTCCCAAACACTGCTGTGAGCTTAATTTGTATTTATCATATAATTATCGATTGCTAAGTACTTTAATTAATTAATTTACATAGTATATTTCTAACTGTGGTTTTCCTGCTCTGGATCGTGTGCACTCAGCCACGAGTGTTTTCAAGTGTTACTAGACCAGAGTTTGAAAGACATTTTAAAAGATTGGAACAAACAGCATTTATTTTCAGCAAAGAAAGTTACACCCAAAAACAAACACCGTCGTCAATGATAAGTAAAACTGTGCCGCTGAATCTGGACATTCTAAACAATACAAGTTCCATGTTTCATGCTTCCTTGCGTCAGCTGAGAATGAGAAACAAAAACAAATCCCGTTACATGACATGACATTACACCATCTTCGCTTCATTTTAAATACGTGTTTCTCTGTTTTATCAGAAACAAATGTTCGCCTCTGTCTATATTATGGATTCATTAGATGCACACAGCTCTTGGCCCGCCTTTGCAGGACTTTGCCGCTGCCAAGCTGAACTGTTCAAACTAATTCACTTCATGGATTGCTGACGGATATTTGTATAATCGGTATTATGCCTGGACCGTGTTCTGGCCAAGATGTCAGAGTTTGATACCAGTCTAATGGGACTCTCTCTCTGTTAACAAGGATGTCTCTCATCTGGTATGTTCGCTGACAGTAAATAAAGGCTATTAAATAGGCTTCACATAAACAATCACTGTGTCTATTACTAAACTGCGCATCCCACTGAGTGAACGGTTGCTTCACATTTATTGTAGAGCTTTATATTTAACGCCAAAGTCATAAACAAGTCACGAGTGTCTTTATTTCCTCAGTGTCTGTTTTCTAATACAAACCAGTCATTCAATGATAAAGGCACTCTTAATGTGTGCCATCACAAAAGGGCTGTGTCACACAACTGAAAGTAAAGGTGAAGAGGAGACAGAAGGCTTACTTAGTAAGCTGCGGTGGTCGCTCACCGGGTTCTTCAAGTCTTATCGGTTTATTTCAGAGCATCCGCAGTTTGCAGATGGATGGTCTCAGTCGTCTCTTATGAACGCTAGACTATCACATCTACAAAAACTTAGCTAAAGGAAACAGTCGCCACGAAGCCATGA
This sequence comes from Solea solea, assembly GCF_958295425.1. Lineage (NCBI taxonomy): Eukaryota > Metazoa > Chordata > Actinopteri > Pleuronectiformes > Soleidae > Solea > Solea solea. The sequence continues at coordinate 12,627,927 of NC_081142.1, forward strand.
AAACCTTTACCCATTATCACGTCTTTTTCCAGTGGACATATTTGTCACAGTGGACTATCTGAGCCCCACAGTGGCCTCTCAGAGCTGCAACATTAAAGGGGCGTCTAATTAATTAGACAGAGTGGATTTACTGAGGTGCGAGACAGAGGCATGTGTATTCATGTTTGTAGTTTAGGCTGTGAGGACAAAGTTTGAATAAAACCTTCCTTTATGAGGACATTCTGATACTTGCGAGGACAACACTTTAAAGGGCCTTCTGAGTCCACCTGCAGTAAAAATAGCTAGATGAAGCTCACTCTTTCAGAACTGCTCATTTCCTGAGTGTTATGTCAGAAAGTCGGTTGGGGGGGGCAACACTGTTGTTTGGTCTGTTGGCTTTAGGATAACTGATTTTCTTTCTTTTATTTCACTTCCTGTCTCCATTTCTGTGACTGTATACATTGTAATGTGTGCAATGTCTTCAGTGTTACAGCAGCACTCACAGGTCTGGCATGTGCACTACAGTGTTTGAGTGAGTCGTCTTTCAACTTCAAGGTTGTGGGTTTAATTTCCTGGCTGCTCCGCTAGTCCACATGCCAGTGTGTCCTTGGGCAAGACACTTAACCCCCACGTATGAAAGATGAGTGATAAAAGATATGCTGTATGAAAGTGTGAGTGAATGGGTGAATGGCAAAACTGTAGTGTAAAGCAGCTTTGAGTGGTCATCAAAACTAGTAAAGTGTTATATAAATACTGACCTTTTTTTTAATTTATATTAGAGTTAGGAATGACACTTAGTTTTATATATACAGTACAGTATATAAACTGTATAAATGTGTGGGTGTCTGTTGCTCTAGTCAACTTAAAGCAGCCTAAACAAGGCGATCGGAGATGGCAGACTTTACCCCATTTACACAACAAGCCTCTGGCGGCCTCTGTTGGTCATATTGGCAAGTGCAAGTGCGGAAACACAAACAAACAAACATACAGACAGACACACAGAGCCACCAAAAACAATACTTCACTCCATGGGGTGAAATAACAATGTGTTGTCCTTTAACATTAACCATAACCAGTTAATGCCTCACCTTAAGTTCATCCTGGTCCAGACAAGGTCTGTGTTTACACGAAATAGTGTTTATCTTTAATGAATTTCATGTATTGAAGATGCATGTTTTGTTTGTTTTTTATACTGGGAGGAAAATTAATACATGTAAAAAAAAAAAGTAAATACATTTGTACGTTTATAAATGTTTATACAACATTTAAAATGTAGCCACAGTCAGTTAACCTGCCCTTTTAGATTAGCTTCACTGCTAAAACAATATTAAATACTTTATTTGTTTTAGCGGGATCATGTCCAGATTCTGCTCAGTTATTCCTTCATTTACCGTGTTTTCCTCTAGTTATTTGGAAGGATGATAAGTTGCTATTAAGATGTGAGATGAAGTGAACCGTGCTGAAGACAAACACTGTGTAAAGAGGCTGCTTACATTCCCCTCCAAGCAGTGCTATGTTTTTCTCTGTCTGACACTCGAGTCATGCGCGTCGCAGCTCCAGTTGAGAGACACGTCCAACCCAACACGTCCAACATGTGAGGAAACTGTGAGGGTGAAGGAGTCATATAGACATGTGACTCCTGTACACAAGTACCCTGCACAATTTCAGGTCATCAACCAGCTCATCTCGAGTGGTTTTAGCCAGACTGTGTAGGAGAGATGCCTCCTGAGCTTTCTGTTTATTCTGACACCCTCTGGCAGAGAAGGAGAAGCAGAGCATTTACAGAGTCCGTCTGGAGGTCAAAGGAAGTTGATTTACACAGTACTGCTTGTTTTATAGAGAAAAGTAAGCAGGAGTTGTTCGTTATCGTGACTAAATGTTTGGAAACAGTTGATTTATTCAAATATCTGCAGGTTTGGCTGAGTCCTATCAATTATTAATCATAAAACATTGACATGGCTCTTTAATTTCACTTTGTCAATCGATGAATTGTTTGACATTTCAAATCAGGAAAAAAATACATCTATATATATAAAATATATATATCTATAATTATGTAGACTTTATGTACTAAAACACATCCAACAATTTGACCACTTCATATTTTATTTGACTCTTTATGCAGATGTTCATATCAAACTCACCATTGTTCCATAATACTCACTGATTGCTGCCTGTGAGTATTATCTGAGTTCTGTTTATTTTCAAAAGTGTTCATGTTCACTGTCCTTCAACAGTTTCGGATTCCATTTCGCTCCTCATTTGCAATATCTGTTCTTCTTGGTTCCTAGAATTTCCAAATAAATTGGCCGCAGATTATTTCAACATTGAACTCCATCTGACTGAAATAATCTCCCAGACTTTTAAAAATCTATAACCTCTTTCCACTTTTTTTTGTGCAATTATGTACATATGAGTATGTTTACGTTTATTTAGACATATGCGTGTGTGGGAACATTTGCATGTATGTACTCTGACACAAAGGTTTATATATATATATATATATATATATATATGCATGCATATATTTATATATATATGCATATCTACCTTTTGTTTTTCTTTTTATCAATAAGATAAGGACACAACATGGTTAGTATTTGATTTATTTTGTCACTTCATATAGTAACATTTTTGTTCATGCATTGATGCAGCCCATGTCTTGTACAAAGAAATTATTAATGTTTTTGTGTATTAATATTTTGTGATGAATATATTACATTTATTTTACATTTTGGGGTCACAAAATGTAAACGTCTTTAGATTCCAGAGAAATGTAATAATGACGTGAAATGGTATCACGAAGATGATGAGTCATGAGTTTTCCTGGAGGTCAGTGAACGCATCTTGACGGTCAGGTGTAGTTAAAGGCCTGTCAATCACGTGCTGGCCCTCGTGATTGGCAGCAAATGTGGTGGGAACGCCGGTGTGTTTTCTGATAGTTTTGAGTACAGACAGCAGACAGTTGTTTTGGACAAATAACCTGTAAAAGTGGAGACTGACAGCTAAAACGTCGTGGATTTATAGTACAACAAGTGTATTCTAGAGCTGACGAGGACTAAAGTGGTGAATGTCAGTACCTCGTGCACCGGCACTTCCACCTGAACGACCTGATTCAGTGGCGCGTGTTTACTGCGATGCTGTGACACTTTGCTGTGAGCGGAAATTTGGGCGAAAAGAAGTCGACTACTCGGCTTTATTTATGTGAGTACACACCTTTTTATTACTTTACTCACGTGTCACATGCTGTGGTGTAAGTGACGCACGCTCATGTGCACTATTTGTTGACTGTGTGGATGTTGTCATACTCCACTGCGACAATCAAATGTTCATAAATTAGACTCAAAACATGCAGCAGTTGTGTGTGTGAGTGAGTGAAAGCAACACAGCGTACAACAAAGTCTGACCGTGAAGACTGGGCCTCTCCTATATATTATTATCCTCTTTGTGTTATATTAGTTGAAGCATACTGTACCCCACTATACACTGCACATCTATGGTGTAATTATAAAACCAGAAGCCTTCAGAGACTGTAAGTTGCATTTAATGATGCTCTACTAACTCTTGCTCAAAAAGGCCCACATGGACTATAGGACCAGTTAATTGTGTGTGGCTGCTCAAGTCAACACCGTTCAGATGGTTTTCAGAAATCCAATGTACAAATGTATTTTTTCGAGTTATTTTAATACAGTATTTATAAGTGTCTCAGCTTTAGAAACACTGGTATAACTGAACACATTTTTAGGGTTTGATTTTATTTCTGTATGTGTTGTCTGTCTTTTTTTTATACTAGTGCAGTGGCCGAGCATAATCTGTTTGTGTGTTTTTTTTTTTAGTAATTGTTGGTTTGGTGTGTTTGAGTGCTCATTGTTCAGTTACACTCCAGTCACAGCCGTGTCACACTGAGGTGGTCCATTTTAAACAGGACTCCTTCCTTTGCTACACCATTGCTGCCTCACCTCACTGCCCACCCCAGCCTCCACCTGTCTATAGTCCAACAGACTCAAAAGTTTAAAATGCTGGGGCCCACTCTTGAGTGATCACCATCAGGTCACTTAAACATAAATATAGTATAATAAACAATATAAATAATTGATTTAATTAAGACATGAGTTTTCTTGACTAAATGTAAGATGGTTTAACAAATAACTAGCAGCTGTCAAATAAATTAAGCTGAATGAAAAACTACTGTTTCCCTTGCTGAGTAGAGATTAAAGAGGAATAAAATAAACCTATTCAAGTAAAGTGTAAGTACTTGAGTAAACGTACTTAACTTTCCTTTACTGCTTACTTAAGTTCACGCGAGCTGTGAGGTGCTTCATTTTCAAGTGGACATTGGGGATAATGTGCAAGCCTGCAGGCTAATAAGACAGTTAAGGCTGTTCCAATTAATTTACTGTTATTTAACTCCACTCTGTGATGTGCTGCAACAGCTGTTTCTTTGTCACTGTGGGAAAACAAGTTTTATTTTTCCTTTACCTCCAGCCATTCCGCCCTTTTTATGAAACGCATCGCTTTGCATCTGTTTCATGTCATGAAGTGAGCGGTGAGTGTGCGGGGCAAAAACACCGCAAAGTAACTAGATTAAAATATTTACAGGGAGGAAAGCGATTCAAAGGAAACCTACCTTTTTTTTGTGATCCAATCCTCTGTAATTCAATCTAACATGTCAAAGTGGTTTGCATGAATATTATCTGGACTGTCCTCTTCCTGAGGTTATAACTGCATCATTAGACTGAATGTAAACACATTTTGTGATTCAGTGGACTCATAATTGACTGTAACATTAGGTGTGGGCCACACCGTGGAACAGATTGTGCAAGTCAAACCGTTCATCATCTTCTAAGATAATGTGTCCGTGTCAGTGGGTTTGTGTGTGAACACTGCATGGGTACAGGGTGTACAGTTGAATGTATAAACAGACATTCTGGACAGCCCATATGATTGTCACTCAGGCATTTGGTTCAGAATGACTGGGATTAAGAGTCACACATGAAAACAGACAAGTAACTTCACTAATAATGATAATAATGAAAAAACTCCCTTCTGGGAGAGAAAATGTCTCCTGAAATCCCTGAGCTGAAAGTGTGTTTATCTCTCTCCCTTTTGACAAATGACATCCATTAAAAGAAAAGTAGAGAAATTAAGAGAAAAGCTGCTGGTGGAAAAAGCAATTTTGCTGAAACAATAAAGTAATGTAAAATTATGTAGGGTGGCAGGAGTAGTTAAGCCAACACAGAGCTCTTGCCAACGGTCGATAATATTTTGTCTCTGTCAAAGGCCCTCTGTTTTTAGATGAAATTGACTTTTAATTCGGCATATAATTTCCAGAGATTCAGCAAAATCCCCTCAGTCTTTGTGGGGAGAAATTGAGGTGACGTGGGGTAGATTTGTTTTCCCAAAGTTGGCAAGAATGAGGAAACAGAGTTAAGACACTTAACTTTTTGCTGTGATGTTTCCACTTTTGTCTCGGCACACAATAGAAAGCGCAATATTTTGATTACTTTCTGCATTAATTTGGTAATCTTAGAAAATTGCGCCGATGCCGTGTGAGGGAGTTTTGATATATTTGACTGTTTGCGTGTGTTTATAGTCTGGTCTGAGTGAAAATGACATTGGAGACAGAGATGGAAAGATGGCAAGAGATCAGGAGAAAATGAAGGGAGTGAGTGGGCGGTGTGTGGACATCTCAACTGTGAATCATTTGAAAGACGGGAAGGGGGTCAGCGTGACCCACGGTGACTCTTTACCCCCATCCACATTATGCAAACTCCCGCTGAGCTCTGTTGTTGGCCCCTGTCATGTTTCTGTTCAGCCAAGATCAGAAAACACTGCGTTCCAAAGAGACTCCGGCAAAGTGTAGCCAGGACCAGTCAGCTTTGGCTCCACTGCACCCGCTGCGCTACAAATAATGTCCATCATAGCAATAAACAAGTTTTTTTGAGAGTGTTTTCTTAGAATAAGTGAAAACACATGGAATCCTAGTTTTAATTTCTTCTACATTCACAATAATGATGATAATAATATTAATAATCTCCCACCCACAGCTTGGTGAACCAACTTTGATTAGTTTTATGGAGTGATCATGGTTTGAGGGACTTTTAGTACTTTGTTAAGGTCAGAGGAGCTTTCATAAGCACATTGTTAACTTTATGAAACAGTTGTGGTTAAATGAATCATAATGTTGACCATCAGCGCTGAAATGCGGGGAAAAACCCAGCATCTCCCATGTTTAAGTTAAATGCTTTTTTGTCAAGCATATGGCATGGACATCATGAATTCAAAGGCTTTGTTGTTTTTTATGACAATGTCACCTGACTTCCTGCTTTGCTCCATTCATGATTATTACATCCACAATAGGGCTTTGTCATGTCAACATAAACTTTCAGCCATGGACAGTAATAAGCTTCTAGCACAAAGAATTTATGGCATGAGGGTCTTGTGTCTCCAGCAGCACTGCTGTTGCCAGTGACCTGAATTTTCCTTCTGGGTCTAAATCCTTCTGATTCTCAATATGCGGCTGTTTTTGCTTTTTTTTATTTGAAACGCATTTTTGTTTTATAGTCGCTGCCTGTTTCTGTTTCTGGAGGATTTGTCTCTTCAAAAGATTATATTCTGCTCCCCAGCTTTGCAACTTTCCCTTTTCAGGCTCCCACAGTCTGCCCAATATGTTGTTATCTTGTGAGCATGTCTTATCAGGGTCTCACCTCAGAAAATTCTCAACACTCTGGTTTATCTTAGCGGACAGATGTAATTTCCTGCATAAGTGTGAGTATGATAGTGGGACAACTTACCAGTTTAAAACAAAACATTGTAAAGCCTTTCTGGCTTGGCTTCTGGTTTGTGTCATGTTATGCATACATCTTGCCTTCCTAGCAACCAACTTTGCTAAAACACCCTGCACAATAGTTTTGTAAGAACTGTTTGGCACATATCTACACCATGTACACAACAGCTCCCATGCTCAGTGTAGAGAGCTGTGGGAAAAGCGGTTAGAGGTGCTGTTTTGGCTGCATGCTGTCGTCTTGTAAATTAGATGCTGTATAAACTGGATTTGCTGAGAAGGACACAGGCGGGCTGTTAACCTACTAGATCAGTGCACTGTTGTGGCTGCGTGATGGCAGAGCGGAAGAGGATCGCTGTTTGGAGGTTTTTTACAGCTGTTAATCAAACCACTGCAACCTGCGATGTTGTTAATTGCAAATGCAGATTACTACACCAAAAGGGAAATTTAAGTTTTAAGTTTTCTATAAACATTTCTGAATATTTTTATTTTTCTGGCAGTAATTGCAACATACCTGAGAAAGGATTTTCTCCAAGGCAGTTCAGTTAGTGAGAGAAGAAGCTCAATAAAACAGAAAACAATATTTCTGAGTTACTTAATAATAGTATTTTTATTTGCCTGAAAACTTTGTCCTGTGTTTTATTATCATCATAAACATGATTAATTAAAGGAAAACTTACAAAATAATCATGAAAATTCAAGTTTTCAGTCAAATTTGCATATTGATGATGCATTCACTTAATAAATTATGATACATGGCTCTCCCCTACACAAAAGTAGATGGTAGTAGTAAAAAGTATCGGTATTGGTATCGGCAATAGTGGCCCTGTATTTACTTGGTATTGGATCGATACCAAATTTTGCAGTATCGCACAGCCCTAATGGCGGGCAAGAGGACCTGGAGCTAAGCCCTGGCTGTCCTGAATAGCACTGAAAATAGGAACTTACGTTACGATATTTATCAAACAACTGTAATAATGTATCCTGCATGGACATTGAATATAAAGATTTCCCCAGATGGTGTAAAATACATTGGATCACAAAGTGTTTTTCATGCCTCTGTGATTAAGTTAGACTGAGTTTCTTGGTTCTCACCAACAAATAATTTGACACATGCACTGTCATGAATTTATGATTGTGACTCATAACAGGCTTCTTAGTTTTCCAAGCAGTTATCAGTTCAATGGTGGATCTGTGATTTGTAGATAGACTGTGACGCATTATAAATGTTTCCCTTGCCAAAAGGAACGTTTCGTGAGTTATGACAGTTTAATTATTTAATGTCTGTGACAAATGCCTGATCAGTGTGTGAAACTGAACATTCTCAACATGTCATGGTTCTCTGACATTTCTGTTAATTGACAAAGACACAGATTTGATTTTTGTAGTAACTCGTAGGTAAAACTTGCAGATTCTTGTTTTTTAAGCTAGTTTTGGAAACATTTGAATGGGTTTACATCACTATTCAACAAAGAGAAAACAAAGGGTTCAGAGGCACCTTACATTTCTGGTTAAAAATAAAAAAGTCCAGGCCTGTGATGTCACACTGCTCCAATTTCTTTGGTTCCTTTCCATCTCTTTGCTGACATTAAATGTTTTCTTAGTGTTGCTAATGACCTTCTCTCTATTAATAAGTCACAGAGGGAATGACCTTTGAGCAACAATCTTGATCCTTCAGTTTTATCCACATCTGGTTGAAATTACACAGAAAAACACAAAAGAAAACATGGTTGGTTGCTTCCCAGCTTAAAGGAAGTGATGCCACTGTGCCTGCGGTCATATCCTGGATAAGCGTGGCCGAGGATGTGACCTCACAATGAGTGCCGGGCTGACCTGCGGTAGCTTAACGTTGTACGCCGCGTCAGAGCCTCTTCAGTAGTCTTGCAGTCTAACTCCATGCACTGCTCTAATGATGTCTGTAGAGCGGCTTTGAGAGGGCAAGAACTCAGTATTTTGCTCATGACAAGAATCCTGAGACAAAAGAACAGAGTGGCTTTGACTTTCATTGTTTGAGACCGGTTTTCTACAGCCCAATTAAAATAAATGTATTTCATTCTCCCTAATTTGCTAAACACGGAAGAAAATGTTCACCTTGTCAGACTCGGTGAAACTATATCTTTAGCATCTTGAATGAAATACATTTTACATTAGATTTTTCTTTACTTAAGTTACAAACATCAATCTTTTAATCTAGCGTTACTCCTTCTTCTCTTGCCTTCGCCTGCTCACTCGTGATATAAATAGCGGTCCAGCGTCTGTGTGCAGCACGAAAACACGAAACACTGCTGCTGAGAGAGACGTGTGGAGGTGATAATCAGCAATGTGTGAAACTCATTTGAAAATGAGTTCAATATAAACAAACAGACATTTTGTTTATATTTAGAAAGTTCTGCAATACAGCTTCAAGCATCTGGGATATGTTCAGTATCATTGACAGAGAAACCGATTTGATGGACGTCTGTGTTTCCACATAAGGAAAGTGACATGCAGTGTACTTTAGGCGTGTGATAGTTAGCGCTAGGTGATTAATCTAATTGCAAATTTTTCTTTGGTTCAATTTCTAACCAAAAGCATCACTAGTAGGTAGATGTATCTCCTCCACTCACAATTGACTCCGGCGCCTTGTTCTCATCACTGACGGAGACAGTTTATGTTAAGGTTCTGATATTCAGTTAGGAAAATACATGGCTTGTGAGTAACAGGATGGCACTGTGTCTCATTTGGAAACCAAATTATTGGCATTAGCATTAGTAAACTCTGGTAGTGGTTCCATATTATTTGACCAAACCACAAGTACAAACGTCCCACCCCTCCAACATTAAACACATCGTATTCCTTGCTTAATCGGGTTTTCTCTATAAAGGCAAACTCTGATGAATAAAGTGTTACAGGGAACCACACACAACCTCTGCTCTGTTCTGAAGACTCGCTTGCATGACTATTTCTGTGACTAAGTCTGTGAACTGTTAGATGCAGCCAATGTAATGTTTTTGGATCTGCTGTTGACATCATTTGCCTGTGTATATTCTCAAAGGACATTTTTGACATGTGAAAAATGTATTTTGTAAACTCTGGTTTGTTTTTGGCCTCTGCTCGCTCACTGGCTGCTCTAAGCCACTCTAACTCGCATCACTTGTGTGCCCGTGATGATGACTTTTGGGAGGCACATGACTTTTTGAATATTTGGAGACATCATTTAACTGTGAGGGGGCCCGATAAGACTGTCATTGCTCTGCTGACAGCATGTGTTACTGTTCTGAGAGCAGCTGTGGGGCGTTTCCCCCTTGAATCCTCCTCTCCTCACGTGTTTTAGATAAACAAGTATAACTTAATATCTGTTGGACAGATTTACTGATTGCCAAATGCTGGAAAATGAATCAGTATCCAACAAAACAACAAGTATGTCTTTCTTTCTTTCTTTCTTTCTTGTGTGTGTGTATATGTGTGTATATATATGTTCGTATATGTGTGTATATATATATATATATATATGTATGTATATGTGTGTGTGTGTATGTATGTGTGTGTATATATATACATATGTGTGTGTATATATATATATACATACATACATACATACATACATACATACATACATACATACATACGTATGTGTGTGTATACATGTATGTATGTGTATATGTATACATATAAACATGTTTTTCTCTATATAAATTTCACAATAATACTTTTACCATCTGCAAGTCTAAGAGCCGTTCGTCTAGCACAACTAAATGGTCGTTCATCCACAATTTGTTTGCATTTCAGTAATTTTATTACTGTATCCATCTTCTTTGGCAGCCATAGCATTTTGGCCAAAGGGTCCCACTGAGTCAACACCCACAGGAAATAAGAAACCTCTAAGTAACAAGAGAAATGCCTTTATTTGACTTATAAAATGTCTTGGGTACACAGGCGATGAAACCATTAAATGGTTATGGGAGATGTAATCCTGCTGACACTGATGGTATCAGAGATAAGTGGGGAGCACACTCAAGGCTGACCATATGAAAATCAACCCACCCCCTGAAAGCCTTGCTGTTCACCTTGTCGTTTGTGAATCTGGGTAAATGAAACACTGAAATTCCACTCCGGGCCTCCATCTACCTCATCTCTCACCCTTTGTGCTCTCTTTTCCCTCAGTCAATCAGAATGGGGTCCAATTCTCCCCACCAGCGCTACTCGCTGTTTAAGCTACCATTTCCAACCCCATTCTCCCGCTGACTAATTAGTGTTATGGTTAGTTAGTGTTTTTGGCAGGCCGGGGGTTCTCTGTGACATTATGTCTAAAGCACTTGTCAAAACAGTGGTTGGGGGAGCCGTGCTGGCCTGCAGGCTGATGGGGAGGAGGAGGTGGAGGGAGGATGGAGGGAGCCAGAGAAAATGCGGGTGGGCGAGAGACGGGGAGAGAGCGAGAGGCCGGCGTCTTAGGCAAGGCCCTGACAGCTCAGTCTCCAGGCACTCTGCCCGCAACAGTACCGGGAATCTGAAAGACAGGCAGCATTAGCTGAGCTTGGCTGGAGCTTTAACTGCAAAACTCGTGCCTCCCGGTCCAGGAACGACCCCCACCCTTTTCCTGCAAATCAGGTTATAGATGCTCATGTGGTGCGGTGCACAAGCTCAGCTGCTGTCGTCATTGAACCATTTAATTTCACCGACTGTAAGAAACAAAACAAAGAGAGCGAGAATTCCAGTGAATCTTCCTCTTTTGTCGTGTTATGCTATCCCCCTTTCTGCGACTTCACTGATCCCTCGACTGTCTGGTTCTCAGTTTTTTTTTCCCCTCTTTCTCTTGCTAACTTCTCCACACACCATTTTCTCCTTCCACACGGTTCCTCTGCATTTCTCCTCTGTATCAGATTAGACCTTGAGCTAGTGTTTTTTCAAGTGTCTCCTGTTTGCATAGAGGCTATACCCCCTGCTTGCTGCCCATTTACGACTGATCTTGACGGATCTCCTGCTGACAAGCGATCAGTCTTTTCAATGGGTAAACCTTTTTGTAACATGGCTTATTATGAGAGTGGGAGAGTATGTTAGGCCCTCGAGAGGATACAGTTTACACATTCTCTCAGCCACAGTGAGGAGGTCAAATGGAGCATAGCGGTAACATTTAGACTCATTTATAAGATGTGGCTTCATGCTGGTCTTGCATATCAAGAGTGGCACATGCTGTGACTAAATGAGAGGTTTCAAAATACTAATTTAAAATCATTCGACATAAAATGGACTTAAAATAATAAGGTGTTCCTTTTATTTGCACATCACTTTATTGAGGTTTCTAATTGTGCACATGACAGTTAATTGTGGAAATTCTGTAGCTGATTCATTGGATTATGGGTACGATAAAACCATTCCGACATTCGTTAATGAAATGAAGACTGCTGTTATTATTAAGAAGTCACAAAGACAATATTTTTAAGAAGTTAATGAAGAGAAACATTCATATTATTGAATGATTTCTTTGGCAGAAAAGCTGAATGTTTTTTTCCTTAGTGTAATTACATCACAAAACTGGCAAGAGTATGAACTAGTTTTGGGCATAAGGGGAAAAACTGTAAACCAGCAGCATTCATTTTAATATGTACTGCCATCATTTTCCATCAGTGTGTTATATGTACTATTTAGAGTTGCCTACACAATATCTGTGCAGTTGTTTTTTTTCCTCTGATGTCTATCAGGATAGTACATAACTTGAAAAATAGTTTTAACCCTAAAATAGATGAGTCGAGGAACTACAGAACTGTATGTATAAATACTATATATACTGATTTGCGGTAGGGCTTTTCATTTACTATTTCAGACATGTAGTTTATTCCCTTGGTTGGACTAACAAGCAATGACTATGATGTCACTATCACATCAATCCTCTGCCCATGCTTGAATTCCCAAAATCTGACCCCATATCCCTCAAATCTTCTCCCGAGTCAGGTATTTATTTGAAAAGTACAGTCTACTCTTGTTGATTTATGGTTTTTAAAATGGAGGGTTTATAGTATCCCCGCCAGTTAAAGGCTCCCAGGATTGCACGCAGGTTTTTTTGGCTGGAATCAAACTTTCTTTCACACAAGACCATCACTCGTCATCTCTCCACACAGTGCAGTGCATTCACAAGCTCACTTTCTCAGACCGTCACAGAATACCTGTGCACTGCCGAATATAGTTTTCTTTATTTTTCCATCAGCGGGAGGCATTCCAGCTGGATGCAGACTTAAGCGCGAAGCTTCGTTTCCTCAGAAATCCCTTCTGAAGACTTTTCTCCTCCCTCTGGATTTTGTGGTGATTTGGAGCTGAGTTTTTCTTCAAGGCCTGATGAGTGGTGAAAAAAGGCAGGTTGCACATCAGCATTTTCTGTCCGTGACCCACAGTTTTATTACAAACAATTTTCTTTACAAGAAAAAGGCCAACTGGGCGTAGTCCAGAAAAAAAAATGCCCTCATGCATTCTTCCCCATGCATTTTTGTCCATCTGTCCACCCATACCTACATGCATACATGCATACATGCTCACATTTCTTCCTCTGCAATCTTTGCTGACCTCAAATCCAAAGTTCTTCTTGTTGCTGCAGACTCTGTTACAGCAGAATCTCTGTAGTGCAGAGACTGACAGACAGTTCATGGGGCAGAGGAGCTCATTAATAATGCAGCTGAGTAGAGTTGATAGCTGGGTACGGTGGAGAGGCGCATCTGCCCTCGAGGCTTGGAGGTCCGGTCAGGCCCCACAGGCAGAATGATAGGCTAGTGCCCTCAGGGTAGCGGGCTACTGACACTAGAATTGCCTGAGGAAGCCTGGTGAATAGTCCTGCTGTTTGGATTAGCCCTGCCAGACCTTAGTGTGTGTGTGTGTGTGTGTGTGTGTGTGTTTGTTTGTATATATATGTGTGTGTTTGTTTGTGTATGTGTGCGCGCAGGCTGCTAAACGAACTTAGTGCTATCATTAACCATTAGCACCTCCTGATTATTATCACTATGTTTAATGCTAAGCGGCAGGCTGAGATGTAGATAAATAAATATTCTCACATGCACACAATAGATGTGATGAGTGAGTTCTTGGTAAATAACTGGCTCATAGCCAAACTGTTTGGGCTTTTTTTTGATGGTGGCAGACAATTCCAACCACTGTGTGACTGCACAATGTCACGCAGCACATTGATACTCTTCGGAAGTTCATCATAATGTCTAATAGCTCTCTTAATCTCAAAGTGTGTTCCCTTTGATAAAACGGCTTAAAATACTCTGGGTATTCTCAACGACTTCCTCTCTTATGATGCACACAAACCCCCGATCACTCGTTACTGTCAGACAGACTCAAAGTGGCCATAAATTACATAGAAATGTGAGTTTGAATTTTCCCTCTACCCACCTTGTTGCTCACTAAGGAGACATCTCCACAAACAGAAACACAATCTGCCCTTCAAAAAAAAAAAAAAGGAAATGAAAGAAAAAGGAAAAGTTTCCAAAAGGAAAATCACCAGCCCTCCAACACCAGAACTATGCTGGGTTATCTTGCTGAGGTTCCCTGCTCAGTGTGATTGCTGCTAGCTGTAATTATGACCAATGCTAACCAGGCTTGGGCTGTCCACAAGATGACTGGACAACGCAGACATGGTTTGAAACTGTACTCCTTTCCTTGCAAGATACTCCAGTCTCTTCCCCTCTCCTCTATATCTCTTAATGACAGGAAAGCTCATGTGAGTGTGAGGCCATGATGGGTTTTTGGACTTTTGCAGAGCAATATTCACTGTTTGGGTGATGAATGTTGGGTTTTGCTATAAACCTGCAGGTGGTCAGAGTGCAGTTGCTGTGAAACGCATTATCACTGGGGCGATGCTGCTTTCAGCTCTGCGTCGTCATCGCCCCCTCCTCCCATCAGGCAGAATGACATTTATAGGGTCCCGTGCAGTGGTCTGTGACCGTGAAAACCATCTTTGCTCTTGAACCCACATTCTACCCTCCTGCTCCAACAGTATGTCAGTCACATTGCTGAGAATGTGGGGATGGAAAGTCTGCGGGACAGAGCGGGAATGGTTGACTGACTCGTGCACGTGGTCTGCTCTATCTCAAATAATAAAATGTAGACTGGGCAGATTTTAAACCAGCGACCAACAGGACCATGTATGAAAATTGGTCTGCTTTTGTTTTGTCAGTCTGTTCTGGTCTATTCAGTTGAATAAACGGTTTAAAAAAAAATTATGGGATATTCACTGTGTTGAAACTTCATGGATGTTTGAGTTATTTTGTGAGATTTTATTGTCAAAAATAGAAAATAATCTTTTTTTATTTTTTATTATTAGTTGGTCTTGAAGTAAGAACTCAGAATTGCTAAAGTACAGGGTGATTTGACAGCTTAATGGTTAAGATATGTAGTACTGAGCAGCAGGTCCCAGAGAGCAGGTAACATTTATTGCATGTCACTCCCCACCTCTCGCTCCCTACATTTCCTTTTTCCACTGTTATTGTCCAATAAAGGCAAAAAGCCAATAAAAATATACTTAAAAGTAACTTAATACTGCTCTGAAACGGTGTAAAGTGAAATAAATTGAACAGTCAATAGCAATACTGTACATGAATGTCTGTCACACTGAAGACTATATATGTGTATATGTATGTGTATATGTATATGTATGTATATATATATATATATGTATATGTATGTGTGTGTATATATATATATATATATCTCAGAATTTATAGCTTTTAAGTAAAATGACTTGATGAGAAGAATGTTTTTTCCTTTTTCTAAGAGAACACACTTCTAAGAGCATAAGTAATGGTGAGCCACCGTACCCTGCTTGTAATGTTTTATTTGGTCGACAGAAAACAAGTGATATGGAATCAAAGCGAGTTGCTGTTGGTAAAGGACAAGACGGGGAAAATGTGGGGAAGACTTTGTGGAAAAACTGACGGTTGGTTTGACTGGTTGGCTGACTGGTTAGCTGGTCGACTTACTCTCCAAAAGTGACTTTAATGGATATTTATACATTCGAGTCCTAAAACGTCATCAAAACCACCATCACTTTCCTTCCCACCCCCATCACCACAGGTTTGTATGCCACACAAACACACGTCTTATATGCTGCTCCAGTGTTAGCCCTTAAATACTCTTACTCACACACACACACATTTACAGAATCCTGTGTACTCAAACATTCTGAGCAACTGCCTCCCTCACTCAACTCTTCACACTCACACACAATGGGACTGATAAACCCCAAAGTGCTCCTTTATCGTTTGCAGATATTTATTTTACACAGTTTATAGTTCTGAATGTCAAAATCATCTGGGAAAGTGTGCTCCAACATGTTGATTTAGAGAACATTTACATAGGCTGCACTCTTTCCTCTCGCGTCTTTGTCTCCCCATTTCCCTTCCTAACCAGAACCACATTGACCCTGCCTTTGAACGCAGCACACCAAGAGCAGCTCTACTTGTGAAATGAACTGAGTGGGCACATACAGTGCTGGGCTGAAGCCAGACTAATAACTGTACCATATTAGCAGGTCACAGAAAAGCCATGTTTTTACATGTAGTGGGCTGAAGTCAAATAAACCAATGGTTTGCCATAAGCTTTTCCTGGTGTTCTGAATGATTACCTTGTCAAAATTACTTGGGAAGTATATTCATTCAGCTGCTTATGAAGCTATAAAGAAGGACTGCATTGAGGTTTGCCCCCTCATGTACATTTGCTTCAATTACACAAATGTTTCCGTTTTGTGTGATAGATGAGAAATGCAAATATATGCATTTCATGCCGCTACCATCCACCGCACTGCACGATCGATGAAACTGCCGTGACTTTGTTTTATACGCGACATACACAGACTAGTGACTGGTGACTTGTAAAGCAGTTATTTTCAATGTACTGAATCATTACAATCAGTTCATTAAAAAGATTTGTTCAGTACTTCCTCCATGACCGGAGCACTCTAACCACTGGGTTTGTGAGGAGACTCGCCGTGCGCGATCGCAGACTTTCAGCAGTGCTGTTGCTAAATACACCAGATTCCTTTTGTTAAATGATGAGATTTTAGACATTTCCTTGCTAAATGTTGGAGATTAACCCATATGTTAAGAATTGTTAAGGCTTGACGATGTCATGCATAGTATCGGCTCAGCTCTCTTCGCTAGAGAAGTTACTAAAAAAAAGTACCAGGCACTATCGCTAACGGAAAAGCAAAATAAACATGCCGAGTGGAGTTGCACCAGTGGAAAATGTATGCAGTTATGTACACACACACACACACACACACACACACACACACACACACACACACACACACACACACACACACACACACACACAGTCTGTCTAATTAAAAAAGCTAATTACAAAGTAGCAGAAGTAACAACATTATCAACTTTTCGCCTCTTGAGATGTTACCATTGGATCACCCCATTCTGATTTAGTGTTCAAATGTGTTTACTGTTTGTCAGTGTCACATTTGTATGTCAGTGAAAATCTGTAAAAGCTGTAATTAGTAAATACTCTCCATTAATTAAGTGTTTTTTTTCTTTTTCTTTTAACCTCACAGAGAGACGGTTAAATTCAGACAGACAGAAAACTTAATTTACTTTTTATGCCAGTACAGCAGCCTTGTTGGAAAATCTTTTGGGGACATTTGGGGTATATATGTGCGTGTGCGTGTGTGTGTGTGTATATATGTGTATAAAGAAAGACAATTTGGCTCTAAATCTCATCTATTACAAAAAGTGAGTATGGATCCTGGGAATATGCTCAGTATTATACTGATGTTCATTATGGCTGCAGTAGCTGACCAGACTTGTGACCTTTTTGTTAGAGGGTCAGTTGCTGTGAGCATCAGATGCTCCCAATGTCATTTAAATTCTCACCGTGTACTATAGTATCACCTTCCTCCTTCCATATAAGGTGTTTGACAAACAGCAGCCAACATACAGAGGGAATTAATGCTTTTATAGTTTTATAGTTCCACTTGTCTAGTATGATTGTAAGACTGAAGACAATAGAAATAAAAAATGTAGAGAAAAAAAAAAGAGTCCGCTGGTCTCTGTGTGGATAACTGAAACATGTAAATTTCTGTGTGCAGTAAGAACAGGGTTTCACCTATTTGGTGCAACATAAACACACACCTCATAGACATAATGCATTCCCTAGCCCCTTACCCTAACCATCACAACTAAGTGCCTAACCCTAACCAAAACCAAATGCTAACCCTAACCTTGAAAACCATGTTGTAACCCTGAAAAGCCCCTTCAACGTTGTAGGGTCCAGAAACAATGTCCCCACAAATATAGTTTTGTATGTTTTTTTGTACATACACGCACACACAAAGACAGACATGTACACACATACATATTGAACAATAGTGTCCTCTAATGACTTCCATTACCTTTATCCAAGCAGAGGCTCTGTTTCGATTTAAACTTTTATTGTTCCTTGACAAGACACATTAAACCAACAGAGAGGGGACTGGGATAAACATTTAAGGATTCAAAATCAAAATAAGTCCTCTTTATGTGTGTGTGTGTGATTGTGAGACGAACTGTGCATGTGTGTGCATCTGTAATAACTCAAGTATTAGTCTGTTTTGCATGTGTGGACCTCTGTCACGTTGAGGCACATTCACATTCATCCATAGTTTACATGCATCTGCACAATCACTCTGTTTACAGGCTTTGGGACAGAGCGGGGTCCCAGAGTTCCAGCCATTACTCATAGCATTAGAACTTTTTAATAGGAAACCAAGTGAGATTTGGCTCAGTGCAGACTCATGCACAGACAATAGCTCATTGATGCTAGCACTGTGTCACTCTTACCTTCTCACTCCCTCTGTGCTTTAAGGTGCTGACAGACTGATAGGCGGCTATTGTTCAACATCTGAATCGAAGGAAGGCAAGCTGTGGCCTCTCCCCTGCTCTCTTGCTTCCCTCTTTCAATTTGGTTCTCTTGAGCTCCCTCTCCTAATTTCTTGCTTGTTGTCATTATGTGTCTTTTCCTCATTTTTTCAGAGTTTGATTTCACTGATCTCCTCCATTTGCTTGCCTACTCATTTCCTGTTCGTTTCCCCTTTGTTCTAGTTCCTCCCTCTCATCTCACTGTCTCTTCCTTCCCCCTCCCTGGCCCTTTCCCACCGTGCATCTGTCATTCCCACTCTCCCTCTCTTTTTATCTCCCGACTGTATGTATCTGTCTATTCGGGCCTGGGGTGCCACAAGCAACTTGGCAGGTCACATTCTTTGCTCCTCCATCTGTTGGCTTGATCTCCAATTTCACTTTATCAACACTGTCATCTCTTTTTCGGCATTGTTCCCCGCTCTCCTGTTCTGTCTCTTGTGCTCCCTGCATCCATCTGTGTCATCACCTTCATTTTTCCACAATCCCGTCCGCTCTCATAATGCTCTCCACCCAAAGTAACCCACGGGACCAATCTGGGGAGACTTCATGGTGAAAAGCACATTCAAAGTTCAAAGGAAAGTTTTCTCGGCAGTGGCAGTTTAAATTAAGACAACTGTTATCTTCTAAAACTCGCCTCAGTGGTGTCACGCTCCGATAATTGCTGCAGCACTTTATGATAATTGGGGTGCTTTCAAAAATTCCACTGTGGTAACAGAACCAGATAAGCATGCAGCGAAAACTGGGGGTATTTAAGTGCATAGGTATTACAGTAAACAATGCTCAGGCCTTTCATTTAGCTTGGAACGTATTATGTAATTGTTACATTTTATGAACGTCTGACCTTTTGGGAAATAAAGTTATTCGCTCATTTCTAGAAGTGAAATGAGACGATCAATAGCACCCTCAGCTCAGCACATTAAACACCGAGCTACCACCAGCAGCTGTTGAGTGTAGCTAAGCATTAAGACGGGTAACATGGGAAAACTCTGTGAAAGAAGCGGCATCTGTCGTTCAGCACCTCACACCTCAAATCTGCGTCATTTTTTACTGTACGGTCGTGAAGGTGCTATTGAGCGTGTGTGTGTGTTAACATGAGATGAGTTGAATTAACACATAGTTGAAATGTCTTCAATTACAGTAGAGTGTAAAAATGATTTTTTACATTTATCAATCAATAACATGTAAACTGTGGCACTCACTTTTCAAGACTTATAGATTACTTTAGAGCTGCAACTAACGATTATTTTCATAATCGATTAATCTGTCGATTATTTTCTCGATTCATCGTTTGAGCCATAAAATATAAGAAAACCTTAAATGTTGAGCAGTGTTTGTCAAACCTGGAAATGATGATGTTCTCAAATGTCTTGTTTTGTCCACAAACCAAAAGGATTCACGTTTAAGGATTTCCTTGTTATCCAGAGCAAAGAAATGAAGGAAATACTCACATTTAAGAAGCTTAAACAATCAGAAATCTTGTTTTAATCATGGAAAAAGCTTTGAACTGATTGATCGATTATCAAAATAGTTGTCGATTTAATTTAGTAATCGATCAATAATCGATTCATCGATTAATTGTTTCAGCACTAAATTACTTAATGCATTTTTAAATGTGGTATATATGGCGACAGCTGTTTCTAAGTATTTAATGGAGTCACAGGGGAAAAGGCCTCTTTCCTCCATCTATTCATGCTGCATTCTGGCCTCAGTCCACTGAGTGGCAGTGTCATGTCACAGCTAACATTTCAGACGACGGCCCCCCTGCCACACAAACACCCTCCGACACACATGCACCTCCACAACTTCATACAAACCAATTGAAAAGATATATGGACAGAATATGGGACACTCACGTGCGCGCACACACAGATCAGGCAAGCACAGACACACACATGCAGCAACAGAACAGTCTCTTCTCTTCCTGACAGCACCGAGTGACACTTTACAATAACACTATGGTCTGAGGGGAGAAAGGAAGTTGACTTAACGAAGTGTCTGTGAATGAAAGGTGGCCTGTCTCACTCGCTCACAAAAAAGGTCAAAGTGGAGCAGCGAGAACAGGCCAGGCTCTGAAAGAATGTGTCATACTTTCACTTTTTTTTTCTCAGGGATGTCACATTAACATTTAAAGAGTGCCCACACAAAACGAGGTACGGTTGAACAAAGAACACATGGTTCAAAAATAATGACCAGCGCATTATAATAAATACAATTTTTAAACACAGTGGATGTTTATGTCGCCGACTGTCTTGTTTTTATTTAACCTCATGTGACTTTTGTCCACACAATGACTTTTAACAATAAAGCATTGGCTTACTGTTATTTATTTTCATACATAATGTGTGCATTTGCATCATCGTAATATGGGTGGATTTTGTAACACTAAGGCAAGACGATTTTATGATTAAGAGCAATTTCAATCCACAAAGGCAGATTTGAGGTTCTGCTGTGCAGAAACGACAGAATTGAAAAATCAATACGAAATTCAGAAAAATACAATCCAAAACAATTTGTTAAAAAGACCATGAAACAAATGAAAAGTTTTTGTGAAAGAGGAATTCGAGTGTTAAAAGGTGTAAAAGGAAATTTTTTTTAATTAAAATGGTTAAAAAAAAAGGTAAAAGCAGTATAAAAATAAGTCAATTAGAAAAAGTTCAAAACCTGGAGAAGGTTTAATATGTAAAGTAAAAAGGAAATATACAAAAAAGATAAAATGCATACAAAGCAAAGAAATATCTAAACAACACATGCTAAGTGTTTAATTTCTGCAAACCACCGTGAACTTAAACCAAACACCCGATAATGTGCTTTTCCCTTCATCAAACGATGGCAAATAAATAATAAGTGCGTTGCATCTGAATATGATTGTAAAGTATATGGCTGTAATGCCAGCATAAGAATCCACTTCTGCTTTACTTCCCTGCCTATTCTGTTTTCATTCAGCACATACTCATACAGTACATTACAGTATTTATGAAGAATGGAGCACTAAGCCTGCTCCTGGCACACTACACTCCACATACTGTATACATTCAGCTCAGACTGAATCCTGTTAACCCTTTAAAGGTCCAGTCTGTAAATACAGCCCCGGTGCTGAAACACTAGGGGACTACTGGCCCATGTTTACACAGTGATTTACTGCGCCGAGGACAATGTTTTCTGTAGAAGTTATTGTCTAAGTTTCGGGTCCAAGGACTCACATGGTCTGGCAGGTCTATGTGGATTTTGCATGTGTTTTGGAGTCTGAACAAGGTTATTCATTCGTGTGTGTGTGTGTGTGTGTGTGTGTGTGTGTGTGTGTGTGTGTGTGTGTGTGTGTGTGTGTGTGTGTGTGTGTGTGTGTGTGTGTGTGTGTGTGTGTGTGTGTGTGTGTGTGTGTGTGTGTGTGTGTGTGTGTGTGTGTGTGTGTGTGTGTGTGTGTGTGTGTGTGTGTGTGTGTGTGTGTGTGTGTGTGTGTGTGTGTGTGTGTATATATATATATATATATATATATATATATATATATATATATATATATATATATATATATATATATATATATATACATACCCTAACCCATTTATTTATTTATTTTGATCAAAATAAATCTTTGGTATATGTGTGGGTATGTTTGAAATATGTGATGAGAGAACCCTTCATATTCATTTAGCAAGTACAGTATTATTATATATCTTTATTTTCCCGATTGTCACAACCTAAAGAGACCATACAAATCTGCATTTGTGGTGTTTAAGTTAGGGAATGGCTTTGGTATTTTCTTTACTACATTTGATAATACATTTTCCCCCCGTGTTTGTCTGTGTTTTGTTGTCTTATAGATCCACACAGAAAACATCTGTTCATGTAACTTTGACACAAAAAAAAAATCATGTAGCAGCTGAAAATACATACCACTATCTTTTACGATTACCATTGTCACCAGGAAAAATGGAAGCCATCAACAACAAATATTTAGGGTCTGTGACTGTATTTATTTGCAGCCGTTATTTTGGCTGCCGCCTGCTTTAGCCTCTGGTTTATCTGTAATTAAGGAATAGTCCTTTTCATCTCTAAACGGCAAACACTGCAATTTGCAAACCCGCTGCTTCGTAAGAATTCCACTAGATGATGAGAAAGGAAGAGAGACTTAAATCAATATCCAAAGACAGTTTGAATCCCAGCAATAATTGGTTACAGAGGAGAAAACAAAGGTAGCAAATGTGGAAAAGGTGGACACTGATAGTTTTTTGTTGATTTGTGTGTTGGCTGCAGCAGTCTTTTATATAGTAAATGCGTGTGTGTGTGTTTGTGTGTGTGTGTGTGTGTGTGTCTGAAGATGGCAGAGCTAGAGCTTCCAGATGTGGACTGGGCAACCTGCCTGCCGGGACCCAAACACAGGAACTTCCCCCTGACGGCTGAGATTAATCAAAACCTGGGGAATCTCTACAGTGGGACTAGGAGGAAGGATGTGTGTGTGTATCTCTGTGCATGTATTTATTTCTGGGAGGATGAGCATGTTTTTGAACATATGGTTTTGTGTTTTTTACTACCTAATTGATGAATAAAAGGACAGCGTCACGTCACGCAAAGCGAGTTGATTTGTAATCTGCTGCCTCGGAAATGAATTCAACCCTCACTTTTATAGATGGTGCCCTTTGGGAAGAGTCCAATACCCTCGTTGTTAGGAAAACGCATAGCTATGCTGGCGTGCACACAATATTTACAATACAACCATCCAAAGCAAAGTATGTTTTTCCCCCCAAAATTTCAATCTGATTATAAATCAGCACATGTGTCCACGCAGTAATCACGAGGTCATAACACGTTTACCACATCCCTAATGATGGTTTTCAGATTCAAAGTCTTGACGATGGAACTTCATGAGTTTGTGTCTGAAGCAATCAAAATGGGTTTGCAGCTTTTCATGGAAGACTTACAGAATTTGCCATAATCTCAAGGGCTTAGTTCAATTTAAAACTCACTCTATTGCCCTCCATTATCAGTTGAGGGCTTTGGTAGGTTAATGGCATTTCACTAACTTTCTCTTAATGCATTTTTCAGTCTTTGATTCACGCCCCAGTGCACTTTTTTGCAGCACTTCCCGGCTATCTGACGGGACATCACGCCCTGACATTTATCAATTAATTGCACGCTGCTCCTAGGTGCCATTGTGAGCCATTCATTTTTTTTTTTTTCTTCCTTGAATTAGTGATACATGTCTTTTTCTGAGCTTCCCTCGATGGAGGAGAGTAATTATTGCCGGGCAAAGCTCTGGGTGCTGTGGCCAGATTTCTTGTGACATCAGTGTCCATCAATGAACTGAAATGCCATTTAAGACTGGATATAGACATATTTAGGTATCTTATTTCATATTGGTACATGTGGAGTTGCAGAACTTTTATATTTTAGTATAGGTGCCACTATACAACCAAGTATTGGTGCAGATTATAGATGTATATTGGGGTTTTTACAAAGTACATTAAAGGTAATGAGGTGAAACTGAGGTTGTAGTAGGATAAAACTTTTGTAATAGGGCAGTACAATTTTAATATATTACGTGTCATATAGTAGTGCTCATTAAGAAGCGATTACTTTACAAGGTATTACCGTTATCTTCTCATAATAACAGACTGTTACTATGTTGTTATTGTACTGTAATGCTAAGTCTTACCTATAAATATTTGAAGTTATGTAGACCGTCCCCATGATGGTCCCAGTGGTAAGAGGGAGAGTTTAGCAGAGTTTCATATATAGAATTACCCTGCCATACATCCATCTTCTACTGCTTTATCCTCCACATGAGGGTTGCAGGGGCTGCTGGAGCCAAACCCAGCTGACACAGGGTGGAAGGCAAGGTACACTGTGGACAGGGCGCCAGTCCATCGCAGGGCCACACAGAGACAAAAAAACGTGTCCAACTAACCTCCAGTGAACCCCCCCCCACACACACACACACAGGGGAAAACATGCACACTCCATGCAGAAATTCTTGTCTTTTTTGCTTCAAGGCAACAGTGCTAGCCACTACCTCACCATGTGAGCCACTGAAATACATTTTAATATAAATGATTAGAATCCCATAACCTTCCAAAAAAGTCTTTTAGTGCCACCTTTTTAACCTGCCACTCATTGTAAGCTATGTAATCCCTGCTTCATTGTCCCATGTCTCGCTCTCAAAGAAGATCACTAAGGCGGTGGTGATATTACAAAAAAAACATGCATCTTTCGCACCACTTCTTGCCTTTCTACTGATAACTGCTCTGTATAATGGCATCAATTGATACTTCATATGAACATAATATTCCCAGTGGCTCAAGGTGCAGCTCAGCTTTGTTTTTTTTTAAATTGCGTTTGAAAGTGTGAGACGTGTCGGGGATGAGGAGTGGAGAAGAGGAGGTTTTATAGGGAGGCTCGCTGTCGAGCACTGTGCTCCATAGGGCCTGCAGTTGTGCTTGTGAATTGGTTATACTGTAAATAATCAGTGCTGAAAGTTAAATTATGCACATGTGGATGCACATAAGCAATAATGCACAGCTGACAACAATTACTGTCCGCGGCTGAAATTAATTGCAAACACCCAGCAGCAGTACATATGTGAAACACAATTACTTTTAGTAGCCAGCCTATCAACTTTTCTTATTCTAAATTCTACAAGGTACATGCACCCTCCGCTCTCTCTCTCTCTCTCTCTCTCTCTCTCTCTGCATAAATTCTTCTTCCTGCTCCTCTCCTGTATTAACGCTCCTGATGCAACATCTCCATTCAACGCTGCGAAGCACAAGATTATTGTAATTACATGGATACGCTCCCCCACTTAAATTAGGAGCATTACATTTGTGACCCCTAAAATGAGAGAGCAACTATCTCTTAGCAACCAATACCAGCAATACAGTACAAACCTCCTGGTTGAAGGGGCTCATACTGGAATATTAGCTGAGAATGTGCTTTTCACTGTAGCCTAATCCTGCACAATTTGCATTTCGATGGGCTGCTGGAAAATAGGTGAAGGCGCCAGGCAGATGGTTCAAATTGATTCTTCTGTTCTTACAAATTTTAAGCCTGAAAAGTTAATCCTGAAATATACTGTCAGTGCCAGAGCTTGTCTGCTGCTGGCTTTACTGCAAAGCCAGTGCATGTGATGAAGCCATGCATTCATTTAAGCAATCACAGCCTTGATTGCAATGTAAAACATAGATGTCCATATGCGCTTTAGACATGGAAATGTACACATGCGCTGAAATGCATTTATTAACAAGAGATTTTTATTTTATATATAAACCCGCATATATGTGTATTTTTATTCAAGGTTTAAATAACCTTTCATAGATAGAAAACCCATTCATAGATTCTGGGTTTATTCTGCAGTGCATCATACAAATGTCAATTTTCTGCCTCACCTACTGGTCAGCAAATACCTTCTCAGCTAAAAGCTGTGGAAAGGGGATTCACACGAGGCCCAGAGCTGAGCTCGCTCCCTGCAGGAGACTCGGGACTCATTGGTTCTGCATTTCCTCAGCTTCCTTGACCGTGTTGGGCCCTGTCATGAGCACGTCACAACGGTGAAGCCAGTTCAGCGGCGAGCAGAAGCAGGAGCATGGCGCCATCGCAAGGGAGCAGCAGTCCCAGGTGTAAACGGGGAGGGGTCAGAGGTGGGCTGTCTGGGATTACTTTTGCCCTCAGGGTTTGAGGCATTTACATGTTTATGATGCTACAAGAGAGAACATGGAGCTGTGGAGGCCGCTGACATTTACACTGTGGGGCATTTAGCTACTGCACAATAGTGAAACAGGACAGTGTGTCGCCCAGTCAAATCTATTGTTGGAGCATGGTTACGCAACATTAAGCAACTTTGTGTAAATGTGTGTCCTTGGTTGTGTGTATTGCATGCTACTCATTTGCTGACTTTTAGCCAACTCTTTACAATGTTATGAGGAGGTTAAAAGGGGTCACTTCATTAGAGAGATAAAAATACCCTAGGCTCCCAGGTAGACTACTCTATTTTCCAGTGTTGTTTGTGCTCCACAGGGTTAGTCCGTCAATGTTTTCCAGTGTCGGCCTCATTTGCTCTTTGCTGCTCTCTCTGGTGTTTGTCCTCTATCTTTGACCACCTATTAACAAACACAATGAGATAATGTAACTAAATACACGCTGCAATGAGGATTTAGGCAGCACTTGGAGTCAATCAGGAGTCGGAATGATGCTCTCCTTTGCTCTTGGCCTGCACATTGATTAATGGATGAAGGAGATTATATCTACTTTGTTATTAACTTTTCTCCCTCCTTGACTCTTGTGCTCCCTCTCCATCTTCCCCTCATACATTCCCAGAGTCTTACCTCACTTGGTGAAGATGTGCAGATGTGTCTTTTCTTGTCCTCTCCAAATAGCTCCCCAGATGATGGCATTTTTTAAAAATAATCCTGATCTTCAAGCTGCTAATTTTTCCAACAGAAGTCCTGCTGTTTGTCACATGTCATAATAGCCCCCCGTACATAGACTTAAAGATTAAATCATTTAAAAAATAATTGTCAGATGTACTGCAAATGATCAGTTGCAGGATTTTCTTTTTCAGCACAATTATAGTGACTCAAAAAGAGGCAATTCTTAATTAGATTAACCTTTCATTTCAAAATAAGCAACAACTATGATTCAGGTTTAACAAACATGTGTTGGACAGAATCGAGAAACTGTCTCTTCTGAAAGGGTTCCTTTTTAATTCCAGAATAACCAATAGAAAAAAAACCCAACTGATAATAAGAAACATAACAAGACTCCAGCGTTTGTGCACCAATGAACACGCTTGATTTTTACCCCATAAGTTGCATTCTTCGCATGCTCTCGTGTGCCATGTTCTCAGTAGTGGGCATACCTCGGATGTTATGTGGTCAGATTGCATTTGACAGCGGCCTGGCACCATAAACAAATAACACTGCGACCGCTGTCAACCTTTTCTAAATGCGGGATAATACACAAAAGTCTGTGACATGTTCTTTTGTCACAGCCACTTCAAAGCAGTGGAACGAGCTTAGACAAAAACACAAATGTGAAAATCTCTCATCTAAAAAACCCAAAACCAAAATGTTTGTGTGCGAAATGTGTGTTCACATAGGACCCTGTCACTCATGGAAAATAGACTTTTAAGGGCCTTTGAAGACACAATATGGGATACATAAGTGTGACAAAACAAATGACCATTTGAAGTGGCCATTCCCAAAAATAGAAGTAACACACGGTTCTGTCCAGGCTATTGTACCATCACAACTTCCCTTGCTTGAATTGAGCATTTTTATTTTAACCAGTAATATACTGTAACTTTGACTTTCAACAAGGCATTTAAATGTTAAGAAATCAGCTGATATAAGTGCATTTCATTGATTTTTCTGTTTGCCATATCCCAATTTGGTAACTTCTTGACCATTACTAATTCACTAGTAGTTGAACCCTTATTAACCAACACATGTTCCCTTATCCCTCCTTTTCCTATTATTGTGATACTACCACTTTTATAAAGTCCATGCATATTAAGATTGTAATTCATATACAACAACAATAATTCTGAGGTTATTGAGGGACAACTCTTAGTTAATGGCTTACTGGTTGTATAATAAGGCCGTGCAGAATAAGGCATTAATAAGTACTTAATAATAACTAATTAAGAGCCAATATGTTACTAATTTGTATGCTAATAAGCAACTAATTAATGGTGAATATGTGTTCCCTAATCTCAAGTGTTACCCACAATTTTAGCCAGTGTTAACAGTTATTTGCAGATACAGTGTTTAATCAAAGTTTGCACGCTAGCGTGTGGTGTCACTCCGTGACTACCCATGGGCGTACACTTTCTCTCCCTCTATGTCTCCCTCACACTGCGTGCGTCTCTCTGTCTCTCCACTTTTGTGTCTTGGGTTACACAGTAACTGAAGCCATGTTAGTGTGTGGCGTTCCTCAATCCCCTAGAGCACTTCAGCCCTATGTTATGGTTTCCATCAGTCCTGTGCGTAGCCCGCCAGTAGGTGTGAGTGTGTGTGCATGTGTGTGTGTGTGTTGTGTGTGTGTGTGTACTGTCCATGGATTGCCTGTAGTCCTTAGCAACCATGACTCAGTTGTTTCAATGTAACGGTGTGAGTTGGAGGATGTGCTTGACAAATGCTGCAAGTCAACAGCCTGATTTAAACACTGCTATAGTTTATGTCTGTGATACTTCACATAAACACATGACCTCATCCCCTTTTATTCTCCTACACTTATTTCTGACCTCTAACATTTTCCCTCGGCCTTCTTTTACACCGCACATACTGTATGTCTGGCTCTTGTTAAATGGAATAGTTTTAGAAAGCATTCTGTCTGCCTCCCAATATTTCACACTGTCGCTGGTGGAAGGAATGTCTTTCACTGCTGATCTCAACCTCTTCCCATTAATGTTGGACGGTGTATGTTAGCTTTTAAGTCGCCACCAATAAAACATGAGTCAGTGATGAAACAACAAACTAAAATGCACTTTGCCCTGTGCTGCAGGATGAAACATGGGCCTCACACATGTGGGAAAATCACATCTTTTCCTGTTGTTTATCAGAGTAGTTTAAAAGTGCAGGGGGACCTGGAAGAATGCTTCCAGTTTCACTTTCTATCCAACCCTTAACCCCCCATAAAGATAACAAAAGTTTCCTTTTTCAACTCGATTTCACATTTCTAAGGACGAGATCCCCGTGAGGTCACAAGTATAATATGCAAGATGTTTTTCCATATGTGAGCAAAGTGTAGCCTATTGTACATATCCTCCAGTTGGTCATGTTCCCACCAATAACACCTGCCACTTATCTTGATGAACCTTCTACCTTGAAACAGCATCTAGCCTGAAGCTGAGGGCACAAACCTTCATAAAGCCACAACAGGCATGGAGGGAGCAGACAGCACATGCACAAAATAACTGCAATAAAATGCCAATTATCCACAGGCTGTATTGTACTTTTGTTTTGCTGTTGTTGCAATGACTTCCTGGAGCTTAATAACCACTCAACTCATCACTGCCCCCAAAACATCATAAGCATGACTGAAAATCCAGTTTTAAACAGGCGTTTAAGTATGCCAGCGAGGTCGAATGCAGAAAGCAGTCATTATATTCCATCATTATCGTTATAAACCAGGAGTGTATGAAATAGTTTCAACATTTTTACGGTAATTTTAAGCAAAGTTGAGCTGGTTTTGGAAGTCTTGTCCTATAGCTTTCCTACAACTTTGATCTGCTGAGTTGTGAATTATACTTTTTCCACTGTGTTATTGGTTTTAAATTGTTAAATACCAAATAAAATGTATTTTAAAAATAATTTACATGACGTTGAATACCACACATGCTACTAGTGCAGAGGGTACAAAGTAAGGGGGCCATAACAATAAATGCCAAGTTGGTTGATGGAAGAGTTTAAGTAAGATTTAACTGCAACTTCCCATAGGCCTAAATACAGCACATTTATTTTTAATCCAGCAATATTTTTTTATTTTTATCACAATATTGACCTTACAGTAATAATGGGCTGCTGTTTATTACTGGAACACTTGTAGCAAATGAAAATCTGTAAAGTCCCCTGTGACTTGAGCGTCACATGACCCGTGTGACATGTGTAAGACAGCAACAGCCTCGTCCCTGACAGCCAACATGGACAGCTTTGTTGTGGTCAACGCTGACAAATCAAAGTTCTCTGTTAAGTCGGTGGTTCACAAGGTCAAGGGCTTACTGAGGTTTTCCCTGGTAGAATTAAGATGGCAGAACAGCCTTATTTTTCAAAATAAATGGCCTGCTAATCTGAGAGATCCCTCTCTGATCTTGTGGCCACAACTATGGGGTTGAGCTAGCGGGTCACTGATTTGTTCCTGGTTGAAAGTTTAAGTTTAACCATATACAAGCCTTTATGCAGACCATTGCTTTCTCAGAAGAAATGTACTGCTTGTTTGTGTTCTGAGCATCTGTTTCTTCTGAAACCACCAAAACCATCTTTAAGCTTAGGAGTTCTAGAATGAAAATAAGTCAAGACAATGTGTCATGGATGGGAAATACAAAATACGTTAAGTTGTGATAATTACTGGAGTCTTTACCACAACAATTAATGTATTACTTTGAAACAGGGGAGTGCATAGTGATGGGACCAAACAAAACAAAAAACAGACAAAAACAACACTTTTGATAGTTGAGAAAGCACATTTCTTATGTGTATATATGTATGTGTGTGTGCGTGTATATATGTACACATATGTGTATATATGTACACATATGCATATATATGTATGTGTGTATATATGTATATATATATATATGTATATATGTATATATGTATATATATATATATATGTATATATATATATATATATATATATATATATATATATATATATGTATATGTATATATATATATATATATATATATATATATATATATATATATATGTATATGTATATGTGTGTATACATCTATCACAGGGCCACACAGAGACAAACAAACATCCACTCTCACGTTCACAACTAAAGTCAATTTTAGAGTGTCCAATTTGCCTAATCCCCAAATCTGTGGGAAGAAATCGGAGAACCCGGTGAAAATTCATGCTCACACGGGGAGAGCATACAAACTCCATGCAGTAAGGCCCTTGTTCCCGTCTTCTTGGTGTGCTAGGCAAGAGTGCTAACCACTAACCATGTCTTTCGGTTTTACTTGAGTTTCTTTTTAAACATTTTGTTAAACATCTTGTTAACATTGTCATGTAATTACTGTAATATATTGGTAGGTATAGACGCAAAGGAATACTTCACCAATTTGCATTTAGCTTTGTTTTGCTAGAATAGGGGTAGTATTTTTGAAAAGTTGTGCTTCCCAACATTTAGTTTCCCCTGAGTCGAGAAATGTCCACATTCTTTTTTTTGTTACGTGCCTACCAGTGACAGAGCTAATAGCAAACTATTTTGAATTAAACACGAACATCCTTACAACAGAATGATCCACATTGCCTTACGCATTGCCCAAACTTCATTCAGAGGTTTATGCAGCATATTTTTGCAATATTACTTTCCCTGAGCTGTGTGTTCCTGTCACTTAAACTTAACAGTTGGCATGTGGTGGGTGAAGACAGACATGTTACCTTCGAAACACATGCTGTGAGCAGCCACCTCTTTCCTTCTGCCAGCAGGGCCTTACACTGGGCAGGTGTAACACACATGCAAACTCCTTCCTCCCAGATTGTAACCTTGAAAGTCCCCCCACTTAATTAATAAGAGTCAGCAAACCCATGTGACTCAGGATCACGCATGACCAAGCTAGAACTAGAGGGAACTGAACCCCGGACCTCAACTAGTTAGCAGGAATTCAACCTGACAGCCACCTGCGCATCCATCGGTGACGGCTGTGCCAAAGTCCTTTCAGGGCAAGTCTTGGCACTTGGCAGCTGTCTTGGCAGACATCTTAGCAACTCCTTGGGGCAGTAATATTCGGCTAACATGGCCCCTATCTAAATGAATGAACAGAAAGCCACTACTGCACTTTTAATGGTCACTGGGAAACGAAAACTACAGGTCTAGAAGGAATCATCAGTCAAATCTGATCAAAATAAAAAAGTTTAACATGCTTTTCCCCACTCTTCTAGGCAGCTGCTTCTCTTGTATCACTGTTGTGCCGATGATAGCCATATATATAACAAAATCCTCTGTTGTAGTTTTTATACGACTAGGCTTAGATGGCTTTCATACCCCGGTATTTTTCCAAATTTCAATGACTGTTAATGTAACTACATACATAATTGTTACTCCGACACATGTTTTCTGCTAAGGTGGTGGAGTAAATTGCTCAGTCCTGCAATTACTACCACAGTTATTTCTTCAGCTAAGCCCTTAGCATGTGTGGTGCAGCAGTGAAAAGGGTCCCTCTCCAACAGTGTTTTGCTGTGGGACATGCCGCTTTTCATAATACAGGGTTTGCAGTATATGAAAAAATTCTTATAATAAAAAAAAATTCAACTGGTATACCACCCAGCGCTTGTTGTGCTGGCAGCAGTGCATCTCTTAGTGTACAGCCTGTCGTAACTTATTAGAAGAAGTAGAAGGAGAAGCCGCAGTTTGGGTTGTGTTGCATATTACTTTGGTGTTTCGCTGGAAGGATACTGATCTCTTGTTTCTAGTAGAGTGCGAATAATATGCAGTCTTCTTACAACAGTCAAGAGCTTTCCTCTACCTACAAATGGATGTGGACTCGAGGGTTGTATACACAGGGTGTTTGTGGAGGTCTTGGTAGAGGCATCATCCATTGTCATGTTGCCATAATTTATGAGTGACAGCGCAGATATGATAAGAGATGTGGCCCGAGTAATCAAATTCCCAAAGGTCACTGGCAAGGTCTAGGGGAGGGGATCATTATAGGAGATTTTATCGATGTCCTTCTATTGTGTGTGTGTGTGTGTGTGTGTGTGTGTGTATTGGGTGTATGAAAGCAGGGACAGTACAGCAAGAGGGACACGGAAATAAAGATGAAGTCAGACCAAAGTGGTGTGTCTGAAGTGCTTGTGTTTACTGAAACTGTTGCCTTGGTGGCTGGAAATATGCATGCTTGTCCGTGCGCCTTTAGTATTCATCTGCTATTTTGCTGTGTGTACATGTCATAACTGTGTGGCTAACAACATGTGCTGTGTGTGTGTGTGTGTGTGTTGTGTTTTCCTGAGGTGGAAATGCAAATGGAGGCGCACCACTGGTGTAGAGCAGCCCAGTTCCTTGCCCCTCTTGTGGCCTTGAGTCCCTCCACTCGTGAGTGTGACTGCAATTTGCACGCTGTCTTCAGGTTAAAATTTATGACCTTTCATGGCTTTGTTGAACGAAAGAAGGGATTGAAGGCAGAAGGATTCATTGGACCCCATCATGCACAGCTCTTCTGTGCGCCACTTAATTGATACCAGATCTTCTCAGGACCCAATTCAAAATGTATCAGGAGGGAGGAGGTGGATCACTGTGCAGTAACCGCTCCATGCGTTCTTGATGTAGAATTAGGACTTGGCATGAAAATCCCAGAGTGCATCCTCTCTGTTGAGTGCTAAGGCTACACAGTCTGGGTCTGCTGTAGGGCGGCAACAACACTGGTAATGTGTGCGTCTGTGTGTGTGTGTGTGTGTGTGTCTTGTGCAGAGACACACATGCACAAGACTGTACAAGGGTTTTCTCACAAGTGTCAGTGCCTCACTGTGGCGTGAGTAAGTAGGGTGCTGACCCCATCTATCCCTGGAGAGCATATGGATGCAATCACGCAGAGTAAGAGAGAGGGAGAGAGAGAAATTATAAAAGCCTGAATTGGAGGAAAACAGAAACAGAGAGAGAATAAGAGAAGGGCAATAAATTGGTGCCTGGCTTGTATATTTGGAAGTAAGAAAATCTCTCTAATTCCTTGTTCTTCCTTTCCTTTATGGATTTGCCAGTGGAGGGTTTTGGTTAAGTCAGACTGTGATGGATTCCTCACCCATTCTTGTTAAGAAGGCGAGAAATGATTGTGGTCACTTTGATTTTGCTCCTTGGACACAGCCAGTAGCTAATAAGCCCAAAGAAATCAAAATCATTCCTCGTTTTGAATTATCGTTAGCAGTAACTTTTCGTTGTGGTGCGAGTTATATGTTGCGTGTTTACAAGGGACTGTTTTCCCAGTGCGAACACGAGGGAAAAGCATGCCCGACTGACATACATTTTGGAGTATAATGAAAATGATTATCCCAGATGATCATCTATAGTTTCACTGCAACTTTTAATTCATGAATTCATGGCAGCCGTCATTCCTAATCTGGACTTTTTTCTGGCATGTTGTCACACACGCAGCAAACCCATATCCCTCTAGTGTGATGCTGTTCATTTAGTCTGATAAACATCTCAGCACTCTCAGAGTCCATTACTTGCAATTTACGTCTCCCCCTGGCATGTGGACACTGGCAATTCTTATTGAAGTTACACGCTGGCTCATCTCTGGCTGCAGGCTTCTCGCAGAAAGAGAAGTTGTTAAACTGGCTGAGCGATCACCAGAGGGACACCTTTTAATTAGTGAATCAGTGTAAACATACTTAATGCCAGTTATGCTTTGAAATGATTTTTGCAACATTAGCCAATACCCCCAACCCTAAACACGGCAAATAATCATCTTTGTAAAATGTTCAAAATGGCTTATTTATTTAATTTGTTTTCAATTTGTGGTTGTACGTGGATTTTTATTGATCAACCCTGCGCTAATTTAGCTGCATTTCCCCCCCCCAAGTGTGATAGTGTAGTACAGCTTGCCACAGTACGGTTTGGAATGGTAAACCGTGATCTGGCTTGCTTCTCTGGCAGCTACGTATATGCATGGCATTACATCGTGCCAGCGTAACACAGCGTGGCCTGCCAGTAAATCCGATGAAGAAGTAGGCAACACGGTAAACACTGCTGCACACTGACATTATTCGTTAAAGAAAAACACAAAGGGCCACAAATCTTCTCTCTGTCATAATGTATACCTTATTTAACCCTTGGAAAATTGCCTTGGGAGTAGTACACAACTCCTTATATGGACATCCTGGGGCGTGTATGTGTTTATAGGTCACATCTTTAGGCTTTACAAAATTCCTATGTGTTTTTGAGTCAAAGTTATGATTCATTAAAACGTGACATATTTCCAAATTTGTCAAATTCAATCCGGTTTGAGTACTTTTTGCTCAGGTGTGTTTATATGGTTGATGAACATATTTTTTATAAATAATAATCTATATAGGTTCTGCTGAATTAATAGATAGAAGACGCTCTGTATTGCACATTCCTATAGCCTCTGTATGTAAGTTTTAAGTGGCCTAAATACTCTGTGTTCTAAGGGTCAAGACTGTACAATTTGCGTTTTTTTCATTCCATTTCTGATGGATTCTCAGTCTAACATTGGTGGACTGCAGTGTGCCATACCACTGTACTAGGTACCTTAGAAAGAAGGGTTCCCAAAAGTGGTATGGTGTGGATAATTTATATTGCCACCTTTTCCAACCGCTGACAATCAAAAGTCAACTAATTGTTTACTGTACCGAACTGAAATGAACTGCACTGCTTGATGAAAACAGCGCCTTTGTCAGCAAACAATATCTCTGAGGGTTTCACAGGCAGTTGATATTTAATTAAAGTTTCTACTTCACCTCAAGCATGCCTCCGTGTGAACTTGTACAGCTACGACAATGAACTACCGTCATTTATTTACTGATGGCATGTTTCAACAAACTGACTGGTTTTGGGGCTATTTGCATGTCGGAGACTGAGGAGAAACTCAATGATGCTAATTAGTGTTCCAACAGCAGACTTTGCTGTGCACTGATTACACAAAAGTAAGTGCCAAGGGATTAGGATGGACTTGCCTCACAGACTCAGGAGGCACAGGAGCTATTAATTAGAGATCTTTTGTGTGTGTGTGTGTGTGTACGCCTGTGTGCACATGTGAATCTGTGTGGAAATGTACTTTCTTGTGTCTGTGACTTTTTTTTTTTGTTTGAAAGACTGCACCCAACACATATATAGCAAAATGTAGAGCTCCACTTATGCATCCACTCCTCCTGTATGTTGATGCATTGTAAATATTTACCTGCCAGAGACGGCGGGGTCAAGCAGGAGCATCTCCAAAGTGCTGCTCAGGGGGAGAGGCGTGTTTACATTTGTGATTATCGCTTTGACCTCTCACCCCACGTGGGGCCATTTGTAATACAAACAAAGGGAGACACCCTTCAGGTTTTGTGGCACTTCACGACGCACCTCTCGCAAGCAAAGCGGGTAGCTCTCGGCTCCTCTCGCCACTTCTGAGGTCACATGTTTCTCATTGAGAGCAGTTTACTTCTATCGAGACATATTTCCGTAAGCCTTTGATTCAAACCAGAGACAAAGGAGAATCTTTCTCTTTTGTATGCCCCCCCCACCCCATCCTGAAATGATCTCTACCAGCAGGAATTTCTGCTCTTTTGTTTTTCCCTCTTCTGGTACCTCCATTTTCCAAAAGGTGTATTGAAGGTTATTTTACACTTCATTATAACTAATGGACCCCGAAAGCATGACATGTGGGACAGAGCAGGATTGGGAATGAGAGGAGGCATGTTCGCTTTACAGAGCAGGATGGGTTTACATATTTATTCCCACTTGCTCAAAACCAGCCTGCTTTTAAATAAGGCTTGGATTTCACAGGTCCCTTCACCCAGCCATATGTCCGTCCGTTTGAATCAGACTGGCCTTAATCATTTCACAGTTTGACAAATTTGATAGCATTTCCATGCTCGGATGTATTCTGATGAGTGCATTTCATTTTCACATGGTCTGATCGGACTCTGAGCTGCATTTTGTTAAAAAGGAAAGATGCAGTTTCCCTCCAAATGTTGGCCACAGCAGCAATGTTAAAACTGCACATGTAACATTGTGCTTTTTTATGATGTCCATGTAAAATATTGTGCCTGATGCCATACAAGTGTTTTATAGTCCTTAATTGTTTTAAATCAAATGATTTAATGAAGTGTGTATTTTTATTCATAATGAAACCATTAGTACCTAGTGTTTCAAAAAATCCCTCACAGTCAGTAAACCCTGAGAACAGTATTGCCAATGGAGATTTTTTTTTTGGAAATATATCACCATCTCTCTCCCCCGTTGTTCCCACTTATTCTCCATGCATTTAAAAAGCCGGCATTTTCAGTGGGTCAATAGTTATTCAAATTGCACTGTGCCAGTCTGTGAAGTGAAAATGGGATTGAGTTTTGTGGAATAGATGAGCAAGCAGAATGCAAATGAACCCGTTGATAGAAAAATCTAGTTTTCGCTTTGTTTTTAGTGCTGTGACATCTATCTTAAAAATAGAAATTTCAAACCTGTATTGCAAAAACCAAACGGAATATCTTATCATAAAGTCGTCTACAAAAGCCAGTGCAGTGGCTGCAGCAGCCTCACACAAGATCCAGTTGCTACTGTAGTGCTTCCCTGTGGTGGAGCTACTTTGAGTAGGAGTGGATGAACTTCTCTTAGGCTACAAGGCTGTGGTCTTGGGATTTTCATACACCGACAGATATGTTTTGATGTCTCTGTGCAGCTGCCCCCCCGTGGTGATGTGCTGAGGCTAAAGGGGACCGACTCCAACAACACCTAGTGAGAGGGAACACATCCGCAGCACACGAAGGAGGTGGGGAAAAGAAAAAAACAAACAAACAAAGTTTAATTGTTGTTGAAGCTGAAGGTCTTGGATTACAGTGATGACACTGGTGACCATTGGAGGAAAAGTGCTCAGGGTGGTGCTGTTGCTCACGGACCGTTAATCCAGCTGCACCGATTTAGTAGTGATTTAAAGGGGTTTTCCAAGGGTTTTGAGTCCAACGTCATCTCGAAATGACTGTTTTAATTTTGCTAAACATGGCACTTGCGTTAAACGGTGAACTGCCATTACCTGAGAAGTACGGATGGTACATGATTGCTGACAATATAGGTATGTGATGTAACTATTGATATTTTTATGACCCAAAAAGATGCACATTCTCTATCTTTTAAAACATTTGAAAGAAACAACTTGACAATAAATGTGCATTATCCAAGTTTGAGTCTTCCCCAAGGCCTTGACTGAAACATATCTGTTTTAAATCGATACATATTTATAAATTATATATGTATTTCTCTGCCAGTTGCATTGTTTTAGAATGGACCTCAGTAGCATTTGATATTCCCCCTGTCAGTAAAGGGGAATAGGGCAATTTTGAGGGAGGTTTGGTGCATATTACCTCTAATTGAATTAGTCCTCTAATTCCTTTAGGCGTCTCCCCACACTGTAACAAATTGACTGTAGAATTTACAGTAAATACCTGGCAAAAAAGTTGCCAGTAAAGTATTGTAAAATTCCTGTTAATTACTGTAAAAAGGATTACAGTAAATTACAGGATAACTTTTACAGGTTTTTCTTGTATATAAATTACAGCAATTTCTTGTTGTTTTTTTGGGAAAAACAACTATTAATTGTAATCTAGTTTACAACATGATCTTGTATTCTATTCAAATTACAGAGGTTACCTGGCAACTAAAGTTGCCAGTAAATAGCTGTTAGTACTTCACAATACAATATGTTGTTGTTGAATGTTTTTACAGTTAAATTTTGTTTTTCACATTAGCAAAATAATTTAAAAAAATGTAATATGTTAAATAAAACCAGAGTCAGAGCTGCAGCAAAACAAAACTTTTATTAAAACTCAGCAGTTTTACAACATGCCTTCAGAACTCAATTTCAATCCCCATAAATAAATAAATAATAATGAATAAAATGATATCATGTTAAATATAAGGCTTCAGACAGAAGCTGGTTAGCCTAATTAAGCACAGACTGGAAATGGGGAAACAGGCTGCAAATTTTCTGAATGCACGGGTACAATCAGGTATACCACAGGTAAAAGGGCAGTTTGGTGCATTACTGTGAAGTTTCATATGATGAGTAAAACCTATTATAGTTTTACTCTCATGGGCACACTGTTTGCAGTGATACATTTCTGGGCTAAGAAAAGCAAAAAGGGAAGAAAAAAGAATTAAAGTTAATAAGGTTGTATGTCCAAAACAACAACAACACACTCTATACGATTATTATATTATATTATATAAATATATGATATTATTCTCAAGGACAATCTTTGCAATAGCCAAGTTCCTATATATGTACCGAAAGTGTTGCACACAACCCTCAAACTCGATTTAACATGCATTCATGCCTATGTTGTGCAATATCCCGGTAAACCTCTATTTTGGATTTAGAATTTTTTCCGTTTTTCCGATTTTTTGGTGACTCTGGTTCTAAGGACCGGGCCGATCGCCGCTCTCTGCCCGAGGATAAGCGCCTATTTTCGGATACATCAGGGGCGATTTCAACGGGCCATATCTCGGTCATTTCTTCACATTTTTGGATGAAATCAGCGGTATTATGTTCCTCTATGTCCTCGAATAAAGCCGTGGGATGTTGGATTTTGATTTTTTCCCGTTTTTCCGACTTTTTGCGCCCAGTGACTCTGGTTCTTAGGACCGGGCCGACCGCCGCTCTCTGCCCGAGGATGAGCGTCTATTTTCGGATTCATCAGGAGCCTACTCGCGCACCCCCGGGAGAGTGTCCGCGCCCCCCACCGGTCGAGAACTACTGCATTAGGTCATTATTTTAACTATTGTATTGTAACATTAGTTGTAACTAATGCATGTTACGCTAGCTAGCTTTAGCTTTAGCTGAATCAGTTAACGTTAACTAACGTTAATATTTGCTTAAAAAAAATGGTGCAGACTGAATTTTTCTAACCGTTAACGTCAGGTTCAAAACACGGATTAGCTAAAATAATGCGTTCGCCTGGGATTGCTTGTCTGGAATGTTCTCTGAAAACTCTCTAGCTAACTTTCTTTGAGGACATGCAAACCATAACTTACACGGTCAACTTTACGTTATGTTAACTAACAGTTAACAAGTTGAATCACATTTTAATTATGTAGGATATATATGTTAAACTTACGTTTTATGGAGTGTTTGAACACTGCGTTGCTCCTCTGCTTCACCTGTGCACGTGCTGCTCTTTCAATGTAATGCAATCCGATATCAACAGTATTTAACCGTAATACGCATCATCTACAGTCAGAATACAATTTGCCTGTCATTTTACAATATGTTACAGTGGAAAAATGCTGTCAGCTACTGTAATTATTTTGGACCCATG
The DNA here is from genome assembly GCF_958295425.1 of Solea solea. Lineage (NCBI taxonomy): Eukaryota > Metazoa > Chordata > Actinopteri > Pleuronectiformes > Soleidae > Solea > Solea solea. The sequence goes on from NC_081142.1 coordinate 12,668,247, forward strand.
ATGCATTGTGGTCTACAGTTATACTTTGTAAAATGACAGAACAAGAAGTTACTGTAAAATTTTACTGTAGAAATTACAGCAATTTGTTACAGTGCATTTAAACATTAGGCAATAGCATTTGTGTCACATTCAGAGGCCCTTTCTCGGCGAATAGGACTCTTATTCAATAAAGCTTGTATTAGAGGCACACAACTCCCACACCCTTAATTGTTTACACCCTGATTTAATAAAAAAAAGATGTTATTAAAGGGGGGGGGGGGGGGAAACTTCTCTCCATTGGAAGCTCCTCTGGAGAGCTTTGGTTATGTTTGCATTTCACCAAGATGGAGGAGATTACCTCAGAGGGTCCTTTCTAACTGAAAGCCTAGAGACAATATTCCAATTACGGAAAGAACACAGGAAGAAAGAGGTGGGTCAAAAAACATGGACATTTACAAAGGCCAACATTATTAAGGCCACCTTGTGATTCCAAGTGTTTTCATACAGGTCACGTGTGAGTGGTGAGACGGTACAGATTTCCACGGGCCTTTAGAGCGGGAGATTCTGTGCCGTGAGATTAAAACTGTGATGAGGTGTTACCATAACGCTATTTGATAGAGACTTTTCTGCTCTTTGGAAAAGGATTGCTTATTTTTTGTGAACAAGGCGTTCATTGAGGACTTTGAGCATTTTTCTCTCCGTTTGTATAAACAAAATCTCTCTCTTTCAAACACCCCGTCAAACGCTTCAGATGACTGCCTGCATTGAAGAAGATCATGAATATACAGCAGCAATGTCACTTCCCAGTGGACATTAAGTCAACAAAGACTTCGACCCCACTGCCAAGCAGATGGGATAATGTGTGTATGTGTGTGTGTGTGTGTGTGTGTTTTTTGGGTTGGCTTGGGATGACAAAGGCTGTGCAGTGTATCCCATCAGGTCACGGTGTGTCTCTAATCAGAGGATGAAGGTAGGGAAAACAAACAAAAAGAGAGAAAGAAGCGGAGGGAGCACAGAGAGCATTAGTGGACAAAGAGGGAATAATAATTTCTTCTGGATGTTTATTTGAACATGGCACAAAAGAGAGGGAGGTCACAGTGGGATTTAAGGGTTGGAGGTAATAAAGTCAAGATGTAGTCAAAGCCTCCCTGCTGGCTCAGGTCACTTTGCCTCTGTAAGGCTCCCGGAACTGAAATAGGAGGACACTGTTTGTCATTCACAGAAACGGAAGAAAGCTGGTCCACCAAAATGCACTGTTTTCATTATTGTTTTAACAGCAAAGTCCCCAGAACTAAGTTTGCTCTATGCCATGGGTATTTAAGAATGCACGGAAGGTGCTGTACGTGTAGATCAAAGATGACATACTTAGCTTATTATTGTTATCAGGTTCCCTTTTCACTTTATAGTTAAATCCTAAATATTGTCTTTAAAAAAAAAAAGCTGATTTAGTTTTAGCTTTGACACCAGATCCTCAGCCATGTCCTCTGAACACAACAGTACTCACAACACTCTGTGATGTTTGCATTCCACTCACTACTCGTCTTTCAAGAGGTTTATTTATTTATCTACATTTCTTTTTATCTTGACTACTGCTGATACACAAAGGTGAAACAAAGCTTTTTAGCTAGAAAAAAATAATGGGGACAGATAGAAGTGTGTCTGAACACAGTATCACAACAGTAACACAACAGTAACACCTCTTACTACAGCAAGCTTACGCACCACAGATGAATTCCCCCCAGAGGCAACAGCCATACTACTACATTTATAAGATAAACACACTCAGCATCCAGAAGTAATCTGCAATCATACCCAAAAACATTAATCACATGACCATTCAGGTATGCTGGATATGCATGTGCCAGGGTAAACAGGAAGTTGATTCTCTCCTCTGGAGTTGTTTACTTGGTTTCAAAAAGCATCCCTAATGAGAAACAACAGTGGTCCGAAGTCAGAGCAACGGTTTCTTTTATTAGACTGCTGACCGTGTCGAAATGAAACTACAAGTAATACCTTTTGTATCACAGCTGATGGTCGAGTTGTGGCCGATAAGAATCAGTTGGGAAACAATTGTTTGTAGCTGTGTCATCGTTTTTTTTTTTTTTTTTGAAGTTCTCAGTTTCTGCCAAACCGCAAATGCAGCCCCAGTATTTTTTAAAGTGAAAACAGAGCCAGCAGCTTCTCTGCTTCCAGGGCTTTAAAATGTTAAATGTGTTTAATCTGGATGGCAGGTGTATCTGGAGCTGAATTTATGTGTTTATAATGAGAATGAATGAAAATTGAGTATAGCGTGGAGGTAGCTTAATGTCAGGTTGATGCTGTTCAATTTGCCAAACTCAACTGATGAGAGCATCCACATAATAAAAGCTCTCTAGAATTTCCTTTCCCTGATTCCATTATTGTTTTGTTCATTAAGTTTTATTGTGAAATATTTGCATGGCTGATGGATGTTTATCAGACCTCATACTGATATTTTACTGGTATTTTGATGAGCACAGATGAGTATACTGTATATTTATGATGTTCAAGGGCAAAACAACAGAGTCTCCGCAGCAGCGCTGCAGGAGACAAACTCCTTGTGTCAACCACAGAGAGCCGTGTGAGACGCAGCAGCACCACAGCTGTCATGCACGGCACATACATCCAGTGTGAACCTGGCCTTATTATTGTCAAAACATAGTGAGTACTCTTTGATTACATTTTTTTTTTTTCTCTCCCCAAATTTGAACAGGCATTTTGATGTTGTGACAAAAGGGGCTTTGATGTGAGTGCATTGTCCTCGTTAGACTGAGTGGTATTGCGCTCACATTATTTCATTACTCTCGCCCAGGACAGCATGCTGCTTAAAATGCATTGTTCATATTGCTCCCCAGTATAACATTACACTGTCACCACCCAGCAACTCGGATTAATATTAAGAAAGAACTTCATCACTACTGCAATCAATCCAGTCCCACACCACTGAGACTATACAACAGCCATGTTTCCTGTTCCGTTCAGCATGCCAACTAATGGTGCCCATCTTGTGTTTTGATGTCCTTGGTGAATGCATTATTTATTGGATGGTAAGGGCTTCATGGCAAACTTTAAGTGGCATTGTGTTGTATTTGCTTAATGAATGGGGGGTTAGAGGAGATCAAAGCGGAGGATATGACAGACGAAGGGTAGGGGGGTACAGGCAAAGGTTTGACTGTCAGACTTAATTGCTGCCTTGCAAAATTAAACCTCATCAAGGCAGATTCAAAGGAGTTTGTGTTTAGTATCAAGCTATTTTTATTGTGTCCTTAAAACTAAGGTTTCTCCACTTTATATTATTATAATATATATTCTTTTAAATACTAGCCACTAATTCTGCATTGACCACTCAAAAAAGCAGTCTTGCAAATCATAGCTATTGCAGTAAATATTAATATAATTCTTGTTGTTTTTATTTGTATTATTATTATAATACCAGAATTAGATCAATTCTAATCATGTGCTCTTTTTTTCTCGTCCTATCAAACCATAAATGGTGTATTCATTTTCTGACGTGGGCCTGTAATATTGCTCTCCTGTGACTAGCACTATACTTTTTATGTTTATATCAGCTTGTTTACTTTAAAAATGTACTTTCCCCATCTTTGTTTGTTATTTACCTCATGTACTGTAGTAATGACCATCCAACAGTAGTGGAATACCATGACCTCATTATGGGAAACATTCGGTAGCAGAGAAAAGTTTTTCCATGGACTTTGTAATGGAAGTACAGTAGTTGTCTGCATGGCGCCTCTAAAACTACCTCACTAGCGCCCCACTGCTCTCTCCTCTCTCCACAGATCATTAGCAGTCATGCTCCTGCTCTTTGAAGTCTGTGAGGTCTGCTGTGTCTTTCATAGCCATGCAAATCCAGGGGACAACCCCAGCCACCTGTTCTCAGACACATCTGTCCACGGGCCAAAGCTCTACTCCAGCGCCGTTCAGCTGCCTCGCTCCACTCTGATCCTCAAAGGGCCGGAGGATGGCAAAGCAGCTATTTTAGGGGCTTGCTTGAAATGGTAGTGCAGACCTTATGCTCACTAATGAACATACGCCACAGTATGAGCACAGACTTTGAACAGAAATTTGTTGCATGTGCAATGTGTTTTCACTGCTCAATACTTGGGTCTCTGATCCAGTCAGTTTCAGTCTTTAACAGCTGTTTTCATGCCTGTCTGCATTGAGAAACTAGTAAAAAAAAAAAATATAGCACAAGTGAGAAACGAAGTAGAAAAAGATTTTCTGTCTCCCACATCAACACACTATATACAATACCATCTCCCCAGTATAAAAATATAATCTTATTTATCATAATATGGTGTATTCTGATTTTATAGCCGCAAATCCCAATTACATGCAGTGCCTCATAATAATTCACTTCAAAGGGAAACTGGGTTCTTTGAAGGAGATTCTCTGCAAAATAGTAGAGCGGTCTTTGTTTAGAGAGAATAGTTGATGTTAAGGTTCAATCAGAGTATCCCTTCAGCACAGATACTGTATGCAGTCTTGCTTTTAATGAAGTCATGCATCTCCTCGGTTCAGCAATACTCCTGAAGATTGGTGACTGTCTCAGTTGGCAAGGAACATGAGAGCACTCCAGGTCCTGAGGGGGGTTCAGCTACAGAATGATGACCACATTCATTAAACATGTTGCACAATTTATTGGCGCTCAAGAGTGTCTGACAGCCATTATCTGTGATTGGTTGTGTGAGACTTGGCACAGGCCTATAGGTTATGTGCCCCTCTTTGCCTATGTGAACTCTCCTGAGGCTTACCCTGGAAATATTAGATTGTTCAGCAACCCTCTTGGTCTTCAACAGACTGAGGCACCTGGCATTCATGATGAACTCATCACACAGTATTTAGGAAGCATGGTGACGTAAGGGCTGGGCAAGGCCCCGTCTTCTAACACCACTCTTTGGGTTTGCTAGTTTCTACCAAGGGACGGATTGTTTTGCATGCATCTCTTCTTCGTGACAGCCGCATTGTGGTTGGAGACCACAGAAAACTGACCCACAGGGTATGTGCTGAGGGATGTGGGTGGGGAGCCGTCTTTTGATTGGCTGCCAGCACTCCTGCATGTTTGAATACAAATTCGTAATATGCCACCTGGGAGGTTGTTGCTGGAGATTGTGTGGGCCCTGGTGACTGTCCATCATGCCTTTTTGCGCAGGTTAGCAGTGAACCAAACCTGCTATGAAATAAGTAAAAAAAAAGAGAGTGCAATGTTATGATTATTTATGCCTGGCTCTCTGGGGGACCTCAAGGCTAAACTGAAAACACACACCTTTTTGGATTCTCTGCCACTGCGGAATGACGAACACAGTGTAGCAGAGAGTTTATTGTAACGCCAACATCAGGAATACATTATTAAACAAAGGCTTCAGAGAGGAATACAAATAACTTGATGATAATCCCCCCCCCCATCAATGCAGTATATTTTAAACAGATTACTGGCACAATTAACAAAGCCAACCCTCAGGGGGTTGCATTACCATTGACCCAGCAACAACAGGACATCAAACATCTGTCATCGACCTATCTGGAGGAATGTAATCCTCAAGAATCAAGTCTGCTTTGTCACTCTACATTATACAACACGAAAAGTAATGTAAAACAATACAAGGTAAATATAACGCAACTCTAGACTCTCAAGCATAGTACCGGTGGGCTGTTGGACGTGGTGAAACATTGTCGTGGCTCGGTTACAGTAGCTCAGAGCACTGTATGGGACTATATGAGAAGTCTTGGGAAAGTGTGCAGCTGTGAAGCCTCTCCCTCTGCAGGGTGATGGAAGTCAGTGGCGTGTGTAAGAGTAGATGTGCAAGAGGGAGAGACCTGCTGATCCAGGTGTTGAATGCTGCTTGGCACTCAGACAGCTCAAGGGAAAGAGAATAACCGCTTTGAATCACAGGGAGATATTGCATAGATCAGGCATTTCAAACGTACGGCCCGCAGGCATGAATCGGCCCACTAGAGCGTCCAATCCGGCCCCGGCAGGATGAATTTGTGAAAATTGCACATGATTAGAATCTAATTATAATGTGAAATATGATTGTGACTAAATGTGGTGTGCCTTTGTAGATCCACTGTGATCTGTCAGTAAGTGTAAAGGGTAAATTTAGGCATAATATTGTTGAAATTAAATTTTCTCAAGAAAGTTCATATTGTTGATATTATGTTTCATACTTGATTCAATTCAAAGGGAACAACTTGAGTTCTTGTTGTTTATTGGTTATCATGCTATTATTTTACTGGCCTGGCTCACATGAGATCAAATTGTTCTGTGTGTGGCCACTGAACTAAAATGAGTTTGACGCCCCTGGTATAGATACATGCGTATGCTAAGTCCACAGGAAAAGATGCGTGCAAGATTTCACTGCACTTACACAGGCTGTAGCATGCCATGTTCTTTACACTGGACACATGATGCATTTATGCCAGATTTTAATTTCAAAATGAATGAGACATACATTCCTGTTGGGTGTTGTGGCTCAACACTGTACAACTGCCCTTTGTCTGCGATTTGAGCCATGATGGTGGCTGAATCAAAGCCCAGGCAACACCCCTCTGATGTTAGCCTCACATCTTGGGAGCAGCAGACTGTTTTGTTGTGAGTCAATTAGAACAGCATGCCCCAGACTATTGTACATTCTCTCACAACTCAAATCTGTGAGGAAAAACCACCAGGCTCAGAGCATGTTGTGCCTCCGGCCCCCTCTGTGAAGAATATGACTGTGGCTGTAACTGCAACCAGCTTCACACTCCTTTGTTGTTTTAAAGCTGTGGCCATTTTTGAAAATCGAGTTCTCTTATTTCATAGGTCTCTGACATAGGGGAATCCTGTAGTTTTGCTTCAGAATGACCAGATAAGTTTTACATTTAATCAGCACCATCTTTTATACCTTCACTCTAAATGTCGTCTTATGTTAACTTTAACCCATCACAAGTTAAACCCAGACAGCACATTCAAGCTCCCACCCCCACCTACTGTAAATGTTTTTGCTTGCAATCCCTCAAAATAAAATAATAAAAAAAGTCAACATGTGACCGATTGTCACATGCATGGTTTTATAGTGAGTCTCAAATTCTTGTTTTTTTTTAACCACTTTTTGAACATTGAGCAACACTCATAAGAGAAAAGCCCAAAACAATGAAAACAAGTTTTTTTCTTTCGTCATTATCCTGTCATGACCTCCTTCATCCCCTCACCACTGGTAAATCAAAGAGGATAGCTCATGCTGTATGCTACAGTACAGTATAGACATGTGAAGGGCAGACACTAAAATTAAAATAATCATAGTTTTGCCAGTTGTTTCCTCAGAATTTCAAAAATCCTCCCAGTTTTCTATACTCTCTATACTTTCTCACTTCCACATCTCTATTTAATGTTCAGTATTTGTTAATCTTATGTGCTGGTTGGAATGGTTGATGGGTGTGGTGGGAGGGTTGTTCTTTGTCATGTTTTTATTATGTGAAGTTCTTTGAGTTGCGTTGAGTTATATGAAATGTGTTACAAATACAAATAAATCCCGATTGATTGACAGCTCAATCTGCTCTTTTTGTGTAAAACATTACAGCACTGTGTCACTGGAGAATTTGTGCTTGACATTTAGTTAAACTATTACTTATGTATCTAAGTGGTTGACTGTTGTCTGTAAGTTGCTTAAACCGTTAATTAACTAATACCTTAGGCTCTATACTTCATATCTCATATTAAACTTGAACTTGACCTTCCAGGAGCATAATCACCTCTTTGGAAATAACCACCTTACTAACAAATAACAAATAATACCCGGTTCAAGGGCCTGGTGCAGTATAAAATGTGTATTTTCCAAGTTTTAAAAGTGGCTCCAGAGTGACTTAATTTGTTCCCAACCTTCACACAAAAATCTGAAAATTAGCAGGCTGTGATTTAATGTAGTCCATTCTCCACACATGTATGACCACAAACGCACTGTTCTGTTTACCCTTCCCTTCCATTTCCAATTAAACACTAAGTCACAGAACGGTGCTTTTCACTTTTAAATTATTTTCTTGTTTGATTTCAAAGTAATGAATCTGATTAAAGACCTTAAGCTCATTACAATTGGCCTTACTGTTCATTAGGATTACCCTTTCATTTTCCACATCCTCCATATTACCATGTTACTACAGTATGTCCAGGTATATGTGAGGTGATTGAAACATGTGCTGTGATGTTGTCTTAAAGTACTTCCCCTTTGGAAGGCCTGCTGCTTTAAGGCACCCAATGTGGTCAAACCCATCTCAGGCAGGCTCACCTGCTCAGTCTGTAGTGTAATTGCAGACAAACCAAAGGTTTTTGATTTGAGACCTTACACCATACAGTCGGTATGCCTTTTGAAAAACTATCACGAGCCTGTATGGCTGCTGGTAACGGTTAGAGAAACTTCACTATTTTCCCAATCAATCCCTTCAAGAAAGGGCAACAGTGATTTGTCCGTGGCCATTTTTCCTGTCACACATGTTTAACCTTCTTGCGCATAATGGCTCTTGTACTCTGGGTAAACAGCCATTACTAGCCTGTTTATTTGGAAGGAGAGGTTCACCATGGACCTGACCTGATTTTCAAATGACAACCCATACCAGAGAGATGAGGGCGAACGAGACCAAGAGGAAAGGAAAAGTACAGAATCGAGAGGAAGACCCAATTTATTTTGAGTAATTGGCTCCACTTGAGCAAACACTCCTTGCTTGCCCAGTGGTCGTCTCAATCTAAGTCTGTGCCAACAGCAAAAAAAAGAAAAATATCTCTTCCCTTGTTCAGCTACATTGAGTAAAAGAGTTGCGGAATACTCCCTCTACAGTTTTCCATTTTTACAAACTGTGGCATAGCTTTGGGAGCCTTTCTTGTACGGCATGGGTTTATTTAGGTCGACTTCAACCTTAACTGGACTCTGCATAACTTACAAATTAAGTCAAATTTGAGATTTTTAGGTTGACATAATGATTTAAATTGCCTGGTAAGATGCTTACCTTGGAGCACACAATCTGGTTGCAAATCCACCTCTGTAGAGTAAGGAACTATAACCACATTCTCTTTTTAGACAAAAACAAAGAAATGAATAAAAAAAACTGTCAAAACCAGCAGAGAACTTTCAGCAGTAAGATGAAAAAAACCAACAATTTATGTGAGTTTGCCTTGTCAGATGACATGCCAACAGACAAGGAAGGGCCGGCTCTTTCATTCAATCCTAGATACCTTTAATATCACCGCGTGGCCTCAGGCGGTTTGACAGCCCCATGGTGCCTCTACCCCTTGTATGACTGCTCTGTGCAGGAAAGAGGAAGCCCCCTGAAACAATAGGCCTTGCCTACTATTGATAAGTGAGACATCTCTGCGCCTCCTGACAGATTGCACCGTGCCAGGTCGATGGGGGCCACTGCCGGGAGACGCCTGTGAAGCGACATTGGGTTGAGGTGAGGGTTAAAGCGAAGCCCCTGAAGGGGTGTCAGTGCTGGGTCACTCTGCTTAAAGTTAGAAAGTGTAAGGCCAGTGTAAACTTGTTGTAGCAGTGCATGATGTCTGTTCATGAGAGAGCCAGTGTCCATGTGTTCATATGTGTTTTTTTTTTTTTTGCGTACACTTGGATAGCAGTGGGTGGTTTGAAGGCTGCCATGTAACTTTTGTCTAACAGTAATTATATCGGACACTCTTGTGATTTCTCCTCCCCGAGGCTGCCTCTGATATCACACGCCATATGTGACTAACACAGCTTTCTCCCCTCCAAACACAACACACACAGTATGTTCTTAATGGCGCGTTCACTCCGGACATGAAGCGATTTCCCATGTTGTGTTACTCACCTCACCTGACTGTCACTGGCTCCTGTATGGTTACTAGTGTCACTCGCGTGAATACCACTAGTACACATAATCCACAACTGCTCGATTGGGGCTAATGCAACAACCAACCAACAACAACAACAACAACAGTGTGACACGTATTTTCACAAGTCATCAGGTTGTTTAACTCACTCAGTTACTGCCCTACCCTCTCCCTCTTTACCCAGTTTTGCTCAGTCAGGAAGAGCACATACAGCAATTTTTGATCCAACACCAGCACCTTGGAAGAATCTTAACTGTGACCTTGCATGTTCTACAACAAATACAAATGCATAGAAGTACAGTACAGCACAGTAACACGTGTATCATCCCATGTACGACCGTGTCCATCTGTACTACTGAAATGAGAGGCCACTCTTGGCACCCAATCTGTTGACCCGCTCACTGTAATTGCTTTGTCTTTCAATTAGCATTGCAGTAAATGAGTAAAGGATGAAGTATTTCCTGTGGGCGCATAAAAGAGTTCCTGAGGTCAAGTGGCCATCCCCAAGGCATATTTTACAGCCGAAGCTCAAATGAAGACAAACGCTGGTTCTAATTGTTGCCTGGAAACACTCACATGTGGTGGTAGAGTGTGTACTGTGGTGGGTGATCACGATTCAGTAAGCCAGCTTCTCACCAGACTGTCCTTGTCCTTCTGTGCACGTTACTGTCTGGGAATTAATAAAAAGGAAGAAGGCTGTATATTGGAACCAAGAAAAAAGTAGGCAGACAAAAGTGAGTGGCTCACTTTTCTCTGATTCAGAGTTTGGTATTGTGGGTTTTTTTTTTTTATAGTCATCTGGATAGTGTTTATGTAATTATTTCAGGATCAGACGTGGCTGTAAAAACTCAACATGTTGTCAGGCAGGAGCACATAGTGTACATCAATCACTTCAGATGTACACCAGTAATCAGACTTGTCACCAGCTTTCAAGTCTGTTGAAACCTTTTCCATTTCCCCCGAAGTGATAATCTCTTGAATGTTTTTGTTTTCGTGAAACTGACTGGAAGGAAATTGATCAGTGGATTGACCTCTTATTTTATGCTGTCCGTCTACTCTCTTGAATAAAAAGGCCAGTTTCGTAAGCATTTTTTAATAGTTTGTTCTCTGGCAGATACCACTATTATTATAAGGCCACATTCCAGGAGTTGATCATTTTCAGTAGCATATCAAAATTGTGACTATTCCTATGCTGGAAGAAGCACCTACCTAGCACCTTGAAGACTATGTTGTTTGACTGTTCTGACCCAGTGAGTAGCAGCAGCAGTATTGCATCTCCAGCTCGGGCAATCTATTATAAACAGAGATGAGATATGCATCATCGTGCACTTTATGGGAAGGTGGAGTTTTTGCTAAACCACTGGACAGAACCAGGCAAGCTGTCAGCCCTGCTGGCTATAGCTTCATAACAGAGTGGCATCCCAGAAAAGGAATATCATTTCCAAAAGGTCTGTATAATCTTTAACTCTCAAGACTAATGGGAAATCTGGTTTCCTATAATGACACAGACTCAAAGAAGCACCTACAAGAGGTTTTTGTCCTGTTAGCAACCCCGGCAGACATGACCGACCTGCAACATAATTATTCTGTCTTTAGACTTTCATCTCTGGCCTCACAGAAGGTTCCTCACTGTTCTGCAAAGCCACATAAACATTGGTCGAACCAGATGTCTGTGAGAGCACGGAATCTCATGCAGCTGTAAATCTCGACTCCCTGTATTTTGTCCTTGTTGTCAGTCAAAGCCACATCCTAAGTGTCGACTCAGAACAGCTTGAAGCCCTCCACACTTTTCCCTGCCCTGTACTTCTAGGTCACGGGCTTTACCCACCTCTCTTGGCGTGTTACTATGAAATAATAATGGGCCCACTGCAACCTTGGCTAAAGCACGCAGTTCTCATTTGGACAGAACAGGCGTGAATGACCAGAGCCTCCGTGTTTGTGTTGGACCTGAAACAGAGTGCCACATATTTTTTACGCCCCAGTTAAAAAAGAAGGGTTATTGTGAACAGACGGGGGGGATGTTTTAGGGACTACAGCTCATCTGCATGTCGTATTAAAACAGGTGAATGAACAAGAATTAGCGCTATATTTTCCTCATGCTGTGAAGGAATGCAGGCATGGAGATTGGTACTTGGAAGCCCACGCACTGTATGTTGTGGTCGGACCTGTTTATAGCTGTTGGGATTTTTTTTTTTTTTTTTCACCACATAATATCTTGATTTCGTTGGTTCTGGTTTGTCTGTGCACTGTCAGTTGTGAGTACTTTCATGAACCACTGTGGTCAACCATGCTCACTAGTGCACATGCACTACGTACATCCCCACTGAGATTTCATCCCAACTAGCAGGTCTTTAACAGAAACAAAAATCAAAAGTAATTGCACCAAGGTCATGTGTAAAACAGGTGGTGTGGAGGTTACCCTGGTCTCATCAAATGACACAACACATACCTATATTTTATGTTTATGTTTTTTTTTTCTTGAATTGGTGCTCTAACACATACTTTAAACTCGGTCGTAAACTATACATGACTGTGGAGATGAGTGATGGTGTTTGGACCTGCCAGACAAAAAAAAAGCATAGCTCAACAAAATCACTGCACCCTGGTTACCAGTGCTTCCAGTGTGAATGTTGATGCAGGCTCAGTGCCAGAGTGATGTCGGCTCCTTTTGGATACCCTTGTCCAGCTCCTCAACAGGTCCCGGGGGCTGAAGTGCAGCCATTTCCTTTTGCTCAATTGTTGAACTGCATGGTGATGTCAGGCTGTGGAAATCGTGCGCGGAGAACTGCCATCAGTGAGGGGCAAAGGGGTATCCTCTGTATGCTCTGCAGGATGATATAAAGTCTCACCATAAACAGGGTCTCGCAGGTTCAGAAAAACAGGTGCTCTAATGGGTGCAGCACCCGCTCCACGCCAAACAATGGAGAGATTTATGAACCGGTTTTTAAAAGAAGTTCAGTATTTAGCATCACATCCCACATGTGTCGACACCTGTGTTAAAATGTACATTTTGTAGACATCTCTGTATTTTTGAGCTGACTGCTGCCCAGGTATGCTTTTGATAGATGTATATGGAACATATTCTTTCCACAAAAATATTTATATAGTTCATTTTAATTATAGTAAAATTGAATTTTTAAATTGAATTTCTATGATATACAGTATTAGACCGTTAATGCTCCCTGTAGAAAACTATACTGTGGCACATTTACAGACATGCACTCATTGTTGTCTCTCCTATCACACAGAGCATCTTCGCCATAGGCAGATAAAAAAGTTTTTTCTTTTAATTCAAATTTAGTCTGGAACATCAGCATAATGTATCACAGAATAATATAACCAACATGCTTTTCACTGAAACTGAACCTCGCCGAGTATGTTTTGCTTTCAGTTGAGCAAATCAAAGTTGCCATGTCACAGTGAATGTGGGAAATTTCAACCGTCATCAAGGCTACTTTGCAGCCCCTGGGATTTGATGCTGGTCAGGTCACTTTTCCCCTCATCACTCTTGCCCTGTCTTCAACTTTCCTGTAGGAGCCACTGCGCAATACTTCCTGAATGAGGATCAAAGTGGGATACAGTCAACTTTTTTCCCAGAACTTGGCTGTGGTTGTTTTTGGAGCTGCACCATCACCCACCTTCTATCCCGGCAGTGATCTAATTGGGTTAATGCTGACTGCGGGGTGCAAGGGTAGACTTCAGTGCCAATGTGTCTATTGTAACGTGACCTCGTGAAATCTGCAACTCAGCAACGACTGCGACGCACAGAGAGAGGAAAAGGGGGAGGGATGGACTGTTAGAACTATACATAAACTTTGTCAGGTACACAGAGAAATAAGCAAGATTCCAATGGAGGCCGCGAATATCAAAGAGCAGTTCCAGGATGTCAGAGTTGGTGAGAGGAAGGAGGGGGTGGGGGGCGGGGGCGGATGAGGATGTTTCTGAAAACCTTCCTGGTTGCACACAGTGAAAGCTTGACCTGAAAAGGAGTCTTGCCTTTCAAGGATGAAAGGGTGGCAACGCTGCAAGTCAGTGGAATTCTCCTGTATGCAACACACTGCCTCGAGTCTAAATGAGTCAGCATGATGTTTGCAGCAAAATTCAAAGCAGGAGGGGGGGTGTCTGCCTTCAGCCATGTGTTTTAATTAAAAAAGCTGGACAAGCATGGTTGAGGACTGTGGCTGTGTAATTCTGAAGGCCACAATTTGGTGCAGAGAGTTTTTGCTCTTATCCTAAAACTCCCGTCTCACCTAGCCTCGCTTTGGGCTTTGCTTCTTTTGTGATTCACTCACAACCTTTCTGCCCCCAGTGCACCATGTCCATCTTGAGCCCCGACTGAGAACAAAGAGCAGACAGACAACGTCCACTTTAATGTGTCTTTTCAAACATGGTAATCTTGTGGAGAATGACAGGTTCCTGAAGAGTTCCTTTTCTGTTTTGATATTTCCCAATAAAACAAAATGATATGGTGCCTCCATCTGGTTCCAGTTGCCAGTCTGCGCCAGAGGTAGACGTGTCAGTTGTTATTATTATATTCCCGCTGTGATGTTTAGGTCTGGTCGCAGATGAAAGAAGGTCACTTGGCATACCTTGCATGCTCTTGTGTAATTACGGAGTCACTTGTTGAAGGTCACCTAATATGGCTTCATAGGGCAACACGTCGCCATGCAGACGTCAACACTGCAACGTACCATGAAACTGAAGTACAAGAGATTAAAATATAAAAAAATATCTATATATGTTTAATTTCAGCTTTTTATTTCTATGAATATAATCTTTCCAACCTATTTCCATTATTTCTTTTACTATTTATCATGATGTGGCTATCCATTGACAAAAGTAAAACATTTTTTTTTTTTTTTTTTTTTTTTTTTTTTAAACATCAACATCTAAGAGATTGATGAGATATTGCCATGCTATGTGCATTCATGCATAGTAAATGATGGAGCTGAAATAATTACATTTTGGGTGGGTTTTTTTTTTCCGACTTTAAGACGCACTCAGCAGGAGAGGCATATTCCAGTGACAAGGCTGTCTGCCAGGCTGCTAACTCCATGATTGTTTCCAGACAAGTGTAGTTGCCCTCTGGACAGCACGTCTCTCAGTTCTAGAGTAATGGCCAATTACTAGGAGGCAGTTTGTTGAAAGGATGCAGCCAGGAACTACATCTGTCTCCAAACAGCCCTGAGATCCAAACATATGCTCTGGAACAAACTACCTTCAGAGATGAAATGAATTCAGAAGAACCAAAAGTGCCTTCAGAGCATCAGCGCGACTTTTGAGAAATGCCTCAGCTTTGACTGACTTGAGAACTGGGATTTATTTATTTTGCTTGTTTACGTTACCATGTATTGTTGTTCGTACGGGATAGAAAAAATGGCTGTTGAAAAGACTGTGAAAGGAAAAAAAAAAAAAAAGTCATGTGGTGTGTTTGTAACCGAGTATGCAGTTTTTATCTTTCATCCCAATGTCAAACGCGGCATCAGAAAACATTACAATGTCGGTCTAACACAGACAGCGTCAGCTTCAAGTTGTATCCACACATAAAGAAAGGAAGAATGAAAACGTGCATCAGTTTTTGGTTTTGGTGAAACAAATATTTGCACTTGTGAACGTATCAAGGCGATTCCACAGACTCTGCTTGCACCTGCAAGTCCTTTCAACAGGCTTCTGTAAAGCTAGAAATCAATAATTTCAGGAAACCACTTTAGTCACCATGTTAGCACCAACAGCTCAACATATTCCTCAGCACAGACCCGCTGCTTTTACAACCACCGTTAAAGCTTGAGACGGTGTATGGACTGAAGTATTTGTGTAGGATACCCGAAGGGGGAAAAAAAAGAAAATCTCTCCTCTGACGTTTAACTCCGGGTAAGTGGTCACTGTTGGAACGCCAAGTGTCCACCAGATGTTTTCCTGAGCCTTGGATATATTTACTGATTCCCTGGAAGCTATCAAACGCAGCACATGAAAACTGTGAGTAAAGAATAATCCTTTCCAACAAGCCCTCCCACTCACCTGGGGAAAAAAAAAAAAAAAAAAAAAATTAAGTCTAAAGTCTAATTAAAAGGGATACAAATTGTTGATAATGTGTATAATACATATGTTCAGTGATCCATTTCAAACATGAAGAACATGCTTGGACATTTAAAATTACTGTAAAATATCCTTATTAGTTAAAAGTAGTTTTTTTGTTCAAGAATACTAATAATAAGACATATTTTTTTGTTTAACATAAATGGACATTTACCAATACATTTGCAGGAAAGAGATAAAGTTGCCAAAAACTAAAAGAGATGACTAAAATCTGACAGAACATCTCCTTTCCTTCTCTTTGAAGCATTCCAATTTTATGCTTCTTCACAAGTGAGCGTGTCCTCAATTTGATTTAGTGAAGCATTCACAGTGTCAGACTAAACAATGGCCTTTTTCACCTTTTAACCTGGTCATTATATCAGCCCGTATGTTATGAGGACGGTTTGAAATGCTATGTATTATGTGTCACTTTGGCCTCATGCCGTCACCGCAGCTGCTTCCTCTTACGGCCGATACGGAGCGCGAGTCACGATCGCCTGGCAGCCACATACTGGCCTATCAATCCTACCATTTACCCTCTTTAAAATGTGGCATTTTTACTACACTATTTAAATAATCAAAGCAAAAAATAAAGCAAACAACAAAATGATTTAAGCTTTATTTAGCTATTTCTAAAATGTAATAATATCAAATAGTTGGTCTGTCAAAGTTTATAAAACACCTGATCAAGTGGACTTGACTCAGTCCTGTAGTGAAGTTTCAGTTTGTCTTTCAGAAAACATAAAATTATGAATCATTCACACTAGTAGGATTAACCTTCTTTGCTCAGGGACTGAATGTTTCTTGTATTCTGTCATCAAGGGCATAGTGAGACTTTTGTTTTTTTTTTTAATTTGTGTCATGTGAAATCTTCAAATCCATGTCGAGGCTGTGGCAAACCTCAACATCGTCCTCCATATTTTAGATGGAACTTTTCCAGGTTTATACTATAAACAATTTCCTTCTCTCACTGCCCCGCCTCCGTGTTCCTTTTCACCACAAATTTGGACAAATTGGAAGTCTCCTTTAATCTCTTGATTAGGTGCTGTTGTGATAGTGGATATCCATAGAGGATTAAGATTGATTGACTCCTCTGATGCTGTTGTGAGAATCCAAACAGTCCTGTTTCCACTGGTGATGTCACAACGTTGGAACCAGGTGCGGAGGGGCCACTGAGTGCATCGGAGAGGCCCACTGTAATTCAACGCACACTTAACAGCTAGTCAACATGGCTCAATATGATCCTTTAGTGTTTCCTAACAGCATTAAGTTAAATTCCTAGAGATCATATGTTTTGAATTCAAATAGCTCCCATTTCTATCATCTAATTGTACCTGCACCTTTCGTTGAGGATTGTGGTTCCATTATTTACAAAAATAATGGGCCATCAAGGGGTCACAATTTGGAAATGGAGCAATTGGGCCTGGGGGGGTGAAGTTTAAACCCTTCACCTTCACATGCATGTTTTGCCGTGGACCTTTGATGATTTTCCACAGCTCTTGCTGCATCCCAACAGGAACCCAGAAATTAAACACATCGGCTAATAAGGCGACATCCTGTTCCTCTGTATCTGTTTGGCTACGATCCCGTGTTTTAGGTTTCAGGTTATTGTTTTTGATTCAGATGAAGCTACACCGAACCATATAATCCTCCAATTTGACAAAAACATACATCCGCTTCAATGTGTTGGGAATTTGGCTTGGAATTTCCCAACCAGGGAAAGTCACTGTCGAGCAATGTGATAGACGTGATCACAACAGTGTGCTTTATTATAAATGGTTATGTTTGTGTTAGCTAGACAATGACTACAGAACAATAACTACAGCCTCCAAAAAGCATAAAAAAGAGAACCAAGCACAAAGCCCAGTTATTTGTACCATTAAAGCCAATGGGAAACTAAAATGTGCTTTTCAGAAATCTGATTTACGGCAAGTTAAGATTGAATGAAAGTATGGTTTATTGACATATACGGTAAAAATAGTTTCCTGAAAAGATCATTTTAATCAAAGATTATCTTGCATAGTATTTATTTTATGATGTAAAATTTTCATATGCTACAAGACTGGTATATGAAAAATGGAATGTGTTTTTTTTTGGTCATACCGCTCAGCACTACCTGTGCAGAACTGTAAAAAATAACCATCAAAAAATAATACACTTTGTGCACAGGAAGTGTTTTATTCTTATTACTATTTTTATCATGACGTTTGCTATTGGTAGCAGAAAGAAAAGTTTTAACATCACTGCTATTGTTCATATACAGTAAGTCTGTATATAGTTTGACAAACTGTGCATGCGAGGTGGGGCGGAGGGGAGCACTGATGAGGCAGAAACCTGTCACCACACTGCTGTGTACAAAACTCTGCAAGACCAAACAGCCATAGCCTCATTAACCTGGTCTTTATCTGCTGTGCATATACAGATGCCTCCATTCTCTCCCTCTCATTACTGTCAGAGGAATTGTTTACCTGTGCCACAGCAATGCTGCACCTGGCCTCTCCAAGACTGTTCAGTGCTGAATTAGAAATGCAGGCTCTCTGGTCTGCATGGAGGCAGCGTGTAACTGTATACTTCACCTCCTGCTCTGACTCTATCAATCAAGCCTCAGACTGGCTGACCCTCTGATGGGATAAATGATTCCAAATCTGACTAAAGCCATTGCTTTGGCACTAGGGTATAAATCTTGGCCTGAAATTTAATAATGTGAGCTTGGAGGGGTGAGGCACCTGAACTGTGATTGGTCACAGGGATGGAAGTCACAGAGGGGAGTCCTTGGGTACTGTTTCTTTTTTAGCAGCCCCTGTTGGACATCCGCATGCATCTCTGCCCAATGGCTCCTAGTGATTAACAGCTTTTAATTTCTCCAATCACTCCCCTCCTGCCCGCGCTCTCACTGCTTCTTTTTTTCCTCTGTTGCTTCTGCTTAATCTTTCCACCGGAAACAGGTCCAAAGGTTTAAAGGGTTATTGCTCTGTTTTACAAACTCCTGATTCATCTCATCTTTAATGTGCACTGCTGGCAGGGGAGGCAGGGAGAAAACACGAGTAATGGGGTGAGCCAAGGCTTTTATTCCATCTACCATAATATGTCTCGCAGGCTCAGATCTGGTTTCTCCAAGGCTGATTTCAATTCATTGGCCAGTAATCACCATTCCTGAGGAGTTTTCACTTTATGTCCTGCTGTCCTCTTCTCTTCAGCCAGTAACAGCAGGTAGTCTCATGAAAACCAAAAAAAAAAAAAAAAACTGGTCTGGTTCGTTCTGATGGCAGACAAATCATCGTAATAGGAAACAGAAGAAACTGTGACAGTTCTTGACGAAGGTTTAACTAAGAGTACCGAACTCAACAAGTGGATGGACAGGAGAGAAGTTTTCCAAGTTTTTTGAATCAATGCAGTGGGATAGAGATGCTCCAATATGCTAGGGGTTTGTATTGGAGTAAGGCTTTCACGTGGCTTTAAAAGGAACCGTCTTTCTGTCATGGAAACACATGTAGTTTCCATCTGATGATCAGGTGTGGGGCAGTGTTCCTTTATTGAATATGTTATACTTGGAGAGAAGCCTAACGTTTATAAGGGACATCTCAGCTTTGTGGCATCCCTGGGTTTTTGCTCGCCGCGTCAACCGTGGCCATGTGTTATTATAAATCGAGACCTCTGACGAAACACAGTGCCCAGTCTTGTTGTATTTTGATCCTTCCTTTTTCGAGCTAAAAAGAAAAAATTACATCATCAGAATTTCTCTATGTTTTTTCGGTAGGGCTGAGTTGGAGCCAGTGGAGTGCAGATACGCCGCCTGCCTTATGTATTGTATAATTTAGTTGAACTTGGCCACTGTAAAACCGTTTGAGTTCAAAATGCACATTTTTTTTTCCCTCCCGATGTGACCGTCCATTTGTAACACTGATGAGTGATGAGAATTCCCTTTCATTCTCAGGTCAGTTGTTTGTCACTTAACAAGACTCTCAATCTTACATTCTTTCATCGCTGTGGCAAGTTAACCGACCATCGCAGCACGCACTGGCCCGGTGTGAGTGTACGTGTGTTCCTACGTGCATCACACACACTGGTGGTGGGGTAGTTAAGTGAGACCCAATGGATGATTTACTCTCTCAGCTGTTGTCCCCTATTTTGTTTGGAAATCACACAAGGATTGCCTCATCTCCGTTGATTCCCTCCAGGTTGTCAGGCTGTGTGGAGCCCCTTCTATCCTCTCATTTGTTCCCATACACAGAGGTCTGACTATGTGAAAGCGTTCAGTTGCTTGCAGAGTGACCCTGGAGTAGTGGCCAATGAACACGTCACACAACATTGCTATTTTCACTGAAGGGAATTATCACAGAAAAGTGCCAAAGTGCCTCCCTGCAGTGCCTGTCACTCGAGAAGAACTTCAGGGAAATGTGAATAACTGCAACAATGTGAACTCTTATTTCACAAACATGGAGGACATCATAGAGCAATTAATCATACATACTGTATTCAATGTGCTGCGGAGTGAAGAGTTGTGTGAGGCAGGCATCGAAGGGAATAATGCACTATTTATTTCGTGCTTACAGTTCAAGAATAGGACTCGGTCAATAAAAATGACACTTTTTCTCCCTTTATTTGCTCATCATTTTGCATCTCACACATAATAGGCATCAGACCTTGAGTAAAAGGACCAAAATGCACATACTTATACGAAAGGATTTCAAGGAGAAATTGATGTCCTCTGGACTACAGGAGAAGGTCAAGGCTACTTTCATTATTCACAATATTGTCGCTGCCAAAAACTTTACAAAACTGTTCCAGGCCAAATCGTGCAAAAACACAATACACAGTACCGAGGCACATTTTTATTATTCTGCTATCGTGCGTAGAGCACAGGCATCAGGAATATCTATTAAGTTATTCTGCAGTAGCGAACAATAAAGCATTCACTTAACCTCATGGTTTTCCAATAATAGTCCAGCTTTTTAAAGTAGGCCGGCAAGTGGAGCTTAAGATAAGGTTCACAATATAAGCCCAAGTATTACTCATAAAATCTAAACCAAATCCATCCAGGATCTTGACCCTGAAAGAGCACAGACAAAGTGTTACTTGCCAGAATAACAACCACGTTTAAATGCGAATATAAAAACCCGTTTGAAGCTACAGAACAGATTCCATACTTATTGACAAGTATCAGAAACCAGCCAAAAAAGTGTGGGGGCAGGTCACTTTATGAGGGCCAACTGTGAGGTATCCTGTGTCTCATGCATGGATATGTGTGATTATCTATGAAAACTCACTGAAGACACAACCAAAGCATGCATTTTAAAAGCTCTCTCTCTCTCCCTTCCACTTGTGTCCGTTTGAGAAAATGTGCATGTTCTACGTGGGAATTTCTTGACGATGTCCCATTTAGGTTTTCATTGGGTTACTGTCACAGTGAACCTCAAAGCAGGAAAACCAGTCTCTTAAACATATAACTAACG
The DNA here is from genome assembly GCF_958295425.1 of Solea solea. Classification (NCBI taxonomy): domain Eukaryota; kingdom Metazoa; phylum Chordata; class Actinopteri; order Pleuronectiformes; family Soleidae; genus Solea; species Solea solea. The sequence goes on from NC_081142.1 coordinate 12,689,619, forward strand.
TTGAAGCTTTTATTTGGTTTGGGCCTCATTCAAACTCCTAAAGAGATTTCGGGGGTCCACCTAATCCCTTGGATGAACTGAATCCAACATAGTCATCAGCTCCACTCAACCCCCCAATTCCCTCATCCATACTCGCAGGACATTCAGCCCGTCTGTGGTCTTCACTGAAGCACAGATTAGTGACAGAGAGACTTTATCCGCCCACCTTTTCCATATCCTATCCTTCCAAGACATGCAAGGAATTATTCAGCAGCGTTCCTTGTGCAGGCAATCTGTGAACATGGATCCATATATTTCCACACAATACCACCTTAGGCCTTTTTCCTTGGCTGCTCTCAAATAAAACAAGAAAAGAAGAAAAAAAAAAAGAGGGATCTTTATCCAAACTTGTTTTTGGGCAGTCTGAGTTTTGATAAAGACTTGGAGTCTGGTGCTTGGGGTAGAAGTTAGCACATTAGCCACCTGGTGAACAGTGGACACACATTTTGAGATACTGCACCCCAGAGAAGGGGGAAACTTGATGTAGCAGTTTCCCCGGATAGAACAAAATCTGTTCTTGAGCTTGAACTAAGCTGTAGAAAGTTTGGAATAGTGGAAGAGTTTTTTTTTAACTGTAAAATACTTACGAATCTGGGAAAGCTTGCATATTGTGAATAAGTTGCTCATTGTGCTAGTCAGTAATCCAGAAATGTGCCTGTGTTATGGTCTTCATTTATTTTTGATATAGAGAGTTGCAAACAAAACCTTAAAAGGGCTGTGTGTGTGTGTGTGTGTGTGAGAGAGAGACTCAATAAACTTGTCAGAAAAATCACCCCACTAAGACACGAGTGAAGTCTTGCGATTGGGATAATATTTTGAAATGAAATGTGCTCTTCAGGAAATGGCTAACGGGCATCTCTCAGCTGGTCCTGCTGGGCCTTTGGATTTATAGAAGCCATTTATCGGGGTTCAGATCTCACCTCAAAAACCTCAGCGTGTAAGAAACACATACAGACAGCGTCGCAAAGGTACACACATAACAAAGATGGACATACTGCCGGCTTTGCGCCTGCCGTGAGTAGATAAACACTGTCCGTGGTTTAAAGCCTCTCACACTCCCTGGGATTTAACCACTTTCTCTGTGTTTTCTGCCTCCCGTGTTAAGGATTTGAACATGATTTCTCACCGCGTAAGACGGGCTGGCTTCTATCTTTTTAATTTCTTTCCACATCGATATTACTGTCTGTCGGGAAAAAC